>NC_054703.1:12267553-12552553 GCF_016097555.1 Gigantopelta aegis
TAGTGGTTATAGTACTGATATTTATGGGTCATAATTTGGTTGATATATTGCATATAGTGTTTTTGAGTACAAACGATAACATGGTCGCCTATGGGATTTTATTTGATATAGTACAACCTACAGTGCCCCCCTGTAGTTCTTTGTGGTATTCATAGCTCGGTGGTTTGTGTTTGTTGTTAATCCCTCCACTTGATGCTGCACCTCATCTGTATTTGTGTATTTGCCTTCAGTGTTCCCGCTAACACACTACATGTACAGTCGCCTGCTGTTTACTTCATAACTCCACCACATGCGCTGGCGTGCAATTACTTACTAATACTCCCAATTATTCATAATCAGCTACATTTTCTACATAACTCGTTAAATACAGAAATACACAGTTAAATTGACTTAATCTGAGGTATGTACCTTTACTGATACACATAAAATTTATTTTAAGGTAAAGTTAAAGTTAAAGTTTGCTTTGTTTAACGACACCACTAGAGCACATTGATTAATTAATCATCGGCTATTGGATGTCAAACATTATGTAATTCTGACACGTTTTCAACAGATGAAACTCAGTATATTTTTTTCTAATGCAGCAAGGGATCTTTTATATGTACTTTCCCACAGACAGATACCGACGCCAATATATCCGTAAATAAAATATGTTTGGTGTGTCGTTAAATAAGACATTCCTTTCCTTTTTCTTTCCTTTCCCACAGACAGGAAAACACATACCATGGCTGTTGATCCCCATCAGTGGGCCTGTTGAGCTATTTCTTGTTCTAGCCGTGACTGCTCTATATTAAAGGCTGTGGTATGTGTTTTACTGTATGAAGGATGGTGGATAGAAAATATTTCTTGCTACTAATGGAAAAATGTAGTAGGTTTCCTCTATAACTATAAGACTGTATGACAAAATGACCAAATGCTTGACATCCATTAGCTGATGATTAATAAATCAATGTGCTCTAGTGCAGCCATCTACATTGCGACCATTTTTTCTAATTTGGCGACTAAAACATTTCATACTATGTATATAAAAATACAAGTATGTGCCATCTGGCTCCAAGATGGAAAAGTTAACGAAGAAAGAAGGCTGTAATGGTGTCGTTAAAACAAACAAAACTTTTATCTGAAGACCAAAATAACAAGAAACGCATATTTTCCTAAATATGATAATCTAAGCAAGAACTTGTATGTAATGTGTAATCTAAAGGTTAAAAAGAGCTGTAATAGACAAACCTATTTTAGTCTGTTTTAATATCTGATGTCAGTGTTTTTAAATATACATGCAGGAACACGATTTCGCTCAGTTGGTATCGTTCAAGCCAGTGCACCACGACTGGTACATCAAAGGTCGTGGTATGTGTTATCCTGTCTATGGGATGGTGCACATAAAAGATCCCTTGCTGCTAATCGAAAAGAGTAGCCCACGAAATGGCGACAGCAGTTTTTCTCCCTCAATACCTATGTGGTCCATAACCATATGTCCGACGCCATATAAAGAAAAAGAAAGAAAGAAGTGTTTTATTTAACGACGCACTCAACACATTTTATTTACGGTTATATGGCGTCAGACATATGGTTAAGGACCACACAGATTTTGAGAGGAAACCCGCTGTTGCCATTACATGGGCTACTCTTCCGATTGGCAGCAAGGGATCTTTTATTTGCGCTCCCCACAGGCAGGATAGCACAAACCATGGCCTTTGTTGAACCAGTTATGGATCACTGGTCGGTGCAAGTGGTTTACACCTACCCATTGAGCCTTGCGGAGCACTCACTCAGGGTTTGGAGTCGGTATCTGGATTAAAAATCGAGGCCGGTCCGACGCCATATAACCGTAAATAAAATGTGTTGAGTGCGTTGTTAAATAAAACATTTCCTTCCTTCCTTCCTTCTCTCAGTTGGTAGAGCATTTGTCTAAAATGAATTGAACCACCTCAACAGATCCATTGTTTTTTCCCCATCACAACCATTGCCCCATGACTGGTATATCATAGGCCATGGTATGTGCTGTCCTGTCTGAGAAAATGCCTATAAAATATCCATTAATTATCTCATTCCATGCTGTCCTGTTTCCAAAAGGTCTTAAAAAAAAGTAACCGGCCATATTTTACTTAATATTTCGAGCCCTGCTTTAGCATTAAAAATCTGATGACTTTTATTTAAAAAGTTAACGTTTTAACAAAATTAATTACTCATTAATGTATGATTTTCTTAACCCTAACCCTAAACTTAACCCATTTTCTTTATGGGGAAGTCTTTCCCCCCCCACACATACACACACACACACACACAAAAAACCTGTTGACTGGTTGCATTCAATTCCATAGCGCCATACCCAAAAATTTCTTTTTGGCAGAAACACTGTGTGTATAATTTATTTTGAGTTAAAATTAAAGTTAGTTTGTTTTGTTTAACGACACCACTAGAGCACATTGATTAATTAATCATTGCGTTTGGGATGTTAAACATTTGTGGGATGGGATGTAGCCCAGTGGTACAGCGCTCGCTTGATGCGCGGTCGGTGTGGGATCGATCCCCGTCTATGGGCCCATTGGGTTATTTCTCGTTCCAGCCAGTGCACCACGACTGGTATATCAAAGGCCATGATATGTACCACCCTGTTAGTGGGATGGTGCACATAAAAGATACCTTGCTGTTAATCCAAAAGAGTAGCCCATGAAGTGGCGACACCGGGTTTCAGCTCTCAATATCTGTGTTGTCCTTAACCATATGTCTGATGCCATATAACCGTAAATAAAATGTGTTGAGTGCGTTGTTAAATAAAACATTTCTTAATTTATTTATTTTTAAATCTTTATATTAAAAAAAACAAAACAAAAAAAAACCCCATTTCTTTCTTTGTTGACCATTTGTGTATATAAGCAAAATATCTCCCATGGTTAAATGTCACGTGTAGCATACAGTAGAGTAAGTAGCGGAAATGTGGAGACATTTATTAGTATTAGCTCGTGTTCTCACCGCACCAAGGCCCAGCACACCAGCAAGCCATCCACAACGCGGCGACTTCCCATAATTGCTTGTCAACTCATTTATAACAATTTGTACAATTGCAAAATTGATGACAATTACAGTGTTTCCAACAGCAACACGAGGACGTTTGGTGGTACTACGTATTTAGTACAACTGGTTTAAAAAAAAAAACGTTAGGTGTTATAGCCGACAGTTGCTGGCCATTTATTGAATTTGTTCGGTTGTTAAACTGATTGTGATTACAGGTTCTGGCAGTCCTACAGCAACTCCAGACCATATAGCATACTTGTACCAGTCGTGGTGCATTGGCTGGAATGAGAAATAGACAAGATAGAAAAGTCGCTCATCTGTCATACATGTGTTTTGAAGTTATTTATGCAAAGGAAAATATGATATTAATCTTTTCTTGACTGCTTGAATAACGTCATGGACTATAGCTGTGCCTTTTTTTTCGTGATGTCAAACTAATAGCGGCACATGCACTGCCATATCTAAAGGGTCATTCCATGTCAAATCAACAAATATTTGAGGTCGCCTATGCACTTTGTTCTCAGATTCACTTGAAATTTATACCAAACATGCCTCAGTTAATCATATGAACAAATCTCAACTTGAGTTCTATATTTCAAATAGTTTTGAAGTAACGGACATTTTCCTAACTATGGTAAGAGTTAAATTTAGCTGAGCAATGGCCTTTGGTACACCAGGCATGGTGAACTGGCTGGAATGAGAAATAGCCCAATGGGCCCACCAACGGGGATCGATCCTAAACCGACCGTACATCAAGCGAGTGCTTTATTACTGGGCTATGTCCCGCCTCCCATCTGCTATGAATGTTGTGGGCTAATATCACGATCTGCTATGAATGTCGTGGGCTAATATCACGATCTGCTATGAATGTCGTGGGCTAATATCACGATCTGCTATGAATGTCGTGGGCTAATATCACGATCTGCTATGAATGTCATGGGCTAATATCACGATCTGCTATGAATGTCGTGGGCTAATATCACGATCTGCTATGAATGTCGTGGGCTAATATCACGATCTGCTATGAATGTGGGCTAATATCACGATCTGCTATGAATGTCGTGGGCTAATATCACGATCTGCTCTGAATGTCGTGGGCTAATATCACGATCTGCTCTGAATGTCGTGGGCTAATATCACGATCTGCTGTGATTGTCGTGGGCTAATACCACGATCTGCTGTGAATGTCGTGGGCTAATATCACGATCTGCTGTGAATGTCGTGGACTAATACCACGATCTGCTGTGAATGTCGTGGGCTAATACCACGATCTGCTGTGAATGTCGTGGGCTAATACCACGATCTGCTGTGAATGTCGTGGGCTAATACCACTATCTGCTGTGAATGTCGTGGGCTAATACCACTATCTGCTGTGAATGTCGTGAGCTAATATCACTATCTGCTGTGAATGTCGTGGGCTAATATCACTATCTGCTCTGAATGTCGTGGGCTAATATCACGATCTGCTATGATTGTCGTGGGCTAATACCACGATCTGCTGTGAATGTCGTGGGCTAATATCACGATCTGCTGTGAATGTCGTGGACTAATACCACGATCTGCTGTGAATGTCGTGGGCTAATACCACGATCTGCTGTGAATGTCGTGGGCTAATACCACGATCTGCTGTGAATGTCGTGGGCTAATACCACTATCTGCTGTGAATGTCGTGAGCTAATATCACTATCTGCTGTGAATGTCGTGGGCTAATATCACTATCTGCTATGAATGTCGTGGGCTAATATCACAATCTGCTATGAATGCCATGTGACCTAAACGAATGTCGTGGGCTAATACCACGATCTGCTGTGAATGTCGTGGGCTAATACCACGATCTGCTGTGAATGTCGTGGGCTAATACCACTATCTGCTGTGAATGTCGTGAGCTAATATCACTATCTGCTGTGAATGTCGTGGGCTAATATCACTATCTGCTATGAATGTATTGGGCTAATATCATGATCTGCTGTGAATGTCGTGGGCTAATATCACAATCTGCTATGAATGCCATGTGACCTAAACAAGTCGATGCCGGAGCCAAAGAATGACACCGTTTCATTGGTTTATCAATAATACATAATACGAGGAAAACGATTTGTTTAAATACAGCGAAATCTGTCTAAACCATACCCTGAAGAAACCGGAATCCTGTCAAGACTGGTCAAGTTTCATGGCCCCGAATTTTCTAAATTCTAAAAAAGTTACCATCTAAACATCGGATCCTGTCTAAATCAGATAAACGTTAGGTCCCTGGTGTGATCTGGTTTAGACCGGTTTCACTGTATTCGTGTCTAAACTGTATTGTTATTTTTATGACTGTCTATGACTGTACTGTTTGTCCACCCTTTATTTTGTATAGTATAGGACACATTCCTAGTGCAAATTTCCAAATGGTGATGACAGCAGTCTATAACTCATGATCCCAAAAAATTAAAATACATGTAATATTTTTATTTATTTTTATTTTTATTATTATATTTTTTTTTAAATCGACCAGTCTACCTCTGTAGTAAAAGAACCTAATATATAGCCCATATGACTAATTTTAGTTGACTATTGTACGTATTGCATTTTATGTTATATATGCTATATTTAAATTGTGCATGGATATTTTTTTCTAGACACGGTCACAAGTTTATACTTTTTCCGAGATATATATACACCAGGGCTCGAAATGCAGTGTTAGTACATGCACCGGTGCATGCTGATTTTTGCGTGTGCATGTAACTTTTAAAACTGGGTGCACGCGGTGCATGCTAATATTTTTCAAGTACTGTGTATTGCATAAAAAAGTTGATAACTTGCTTAATACAAAATGCAAATATTCGTACGTTTTTGTAATAGGCCTATTATAGATTTCTATAAGGCGTTTACGTTTGGTGAAATTTTCAAATTTGATCAAGAATCCGTAATAAACGCAGTTGTATAACGTTCCGGTACTGTTAATAAATAAATATAGGTATTGCCGAATAATTCCGAATAGCTTCGTATAAAAAAAAAACGAAGTTGCCTTATTTTTGATGCATGCAAAATTTTAATGGTGCATGTAACTTTTTTTTCAGCATGCACCTGGTGCATGTAGATTTTTTTTTTCATTTCTAGCCCAGTGATGTGTGTCCAGGGAATATTTCGTTCAGTATTGCATCAGGATTTGCTACGCAAATTTTAAAACATTAAATAGTAGTTGTTAATCAATTTTCAGTTGACTAGAAATACAAAATTTAAAATTAAAATATTACCTAGTATCCAAGCATTGAATTTATTGATTGATTTATTGATTGATTTTATTATTTTTTTTAATTTTGCCGGAATTATAAAAGCAATATAATTTAGATATTTTGGGATTCCATCTTATAATCTTGTGTTTCTAAAATCTGAGATTTGTTGAAGCACAGAATTCTACCTAGTTCCTAACCTGCTATCAAACCGAGTCAAGAATTGTGTTAAAAATATAAATCCATTAATAGCCGTAGTTTAAAATCTGTCTGGCATCGTTACACAAATAACCTTTCCTTTTAATCCGTTAATTATTCCTGTTGGGTGACCACCAGCAAATACTGAACTGAACCCCTATTTAGTCGCATACATGTAGCATTCGCTCGCTTAACAACTTAATTGTTCACAGTCATTAAGCCACCATTACAAACACATAGCCCAAGTTAAATATAATGGAGTACATCAAATTTGACACAAGCATTCTATTGTTTCTCGTTGTTAACTCGGTGTTGGCTTTTTCGGTTGTATATATGCCACGGCCGGCCGATCGCCAGCACGTTTTTCACTGGCGTGACATTCATGCTGGTTTGTTATTATGTTCTATTAGGATAATCACTCCTCGGGGAGGCAGCTTCAATTGGAAGGAGAATTATGGGTTAGGAAAATAGTTTTATTCAAATAGAGCTTGAGTCGGCCGATCACTTGGAATAATAGAGGGTCGTACGGCAATTTGGAGTGAATGGTGCAATAGGGGTTGAATTATTGGCCTGTTCCATTGTGCGGTCTGCTATATGAGATTGAGAGATTGAAAGAGAGAGGGAGAGAGAGACACAGAAGTCAAGGCATTCATTCCGACATGCATTGCAGATGATTGTCCTGCGATATGTTGAGCACATAGTAGTAGAACGATGCTAGGAGGAAGTGTGTGGTGCTGTTTTTTTATATGCAGACTGATTCAATATGGTCTAAGTTGCACGTCAAGATGAAGTTATCGTATTTAATCCACTGTGTTGTTAGACCGATATTCCATTGTGTGAATATGGTGCACCAGTGTATTTGGAGCGCAGCTGGTGAGTTGAACTTATTATAGTACTTTTATTTGTTATCAATGTTCAATATGGATTTTAATGCCCAACGGCAGGGAGTTTTTTTTAGATGGTGAAGGTGCCTATTCGTGACCCAAGAATTGCAGAAAACTTTTTTGTTTGTTGAGAAATCGAAGTATTTTCTAACAAAATATTAATTTGTTAGATATTAATTATTTTGTACTAAAATATCTATTATTTTGTAACAAATTATCAATTATTTTGAAACAAAATATTAATTATTAGATGAAATTATTTTAACAAATTATAATAAAATATTCCAGTTTTTAAAATTTGCTGTTTGTGAATTTGGCAAGTTCCAGAGATCCATGTAGTCTTGGCCATTGTTTTTAGAGAGTTAAAAAGTAGTTTAAGTATTCCTGTAAAGCACATGCCTGATGCGCGGTCGGTCTAGTCGGTGAGCCCATTGGGCTATTTCTTGTTCCAGTAGCTGATGGTTAAACTTGAACTCTTAAAAATATTTTCTCTCTCTGTGTCTTGGGTTCAGATCCCAGTCGAGGCATGAGATTTTTAATCCAGATACCGACTCCAAACCCTGAGTGAGTGCTCCGCAAGGCTCAATGGATAGGTGTAAACCACTTGCACTGACCAGTGATCCATAACTGGTTCAACAAAGGCCATGGTTTGTGCTATCCTGCCTGTGGGAAGCGAAATAAAAGATCCCTTGCTGCTGATCGGAAGAGTAGCCCATGAAGTGGCGACAGCGGGTTTCCTCTCAATATCTGTGTGGTCCTTAACCATATGTCTGACACCATATAACCGTAAATAAAATGTGTTGAGTGCGTCGTTAAATAAAACATTTCTTTCTGTCTCTCTGTGTCTGTCAGAGAGGGGCAGGACGTAGCCCAGTGGTAAAGTGTTCGCTTGATGCGCAGTCGGTCTGGGATCAATCCCCATCGGTGGGCCTATTTGGCTATTTTTTGCTCCAACCAGTGCACCACGACTGGTATATCAAAGGCCGTGGTATGTGTTATCCTGTCTGTGGGATGATGCATATGAAAGATTCCTTGCTGCTAATCAAAAAAGAGTAGCCCATGAAGTGCCGACAGCGGGTTTCCTCTCTCAATATCTGTGTGGTCCTCAACCATATGTCCAACGCCATATAACCATAAATAAAATTTGTTGAGTGCATCGTTAAATAAAACATTTCTTTCTTTCTTTTTTTCTCTGTTAGAATACACATAGCCATAGTTTAAAATGAAGGATTTGGTGAGCAAGTACAAGCATCCCATTCATTTGACACAATATATTTTTTATGTCCATCTAATATTTATGTACCTCGTAACCCGTAATTATTGATTCGGTGTACAACCAGTGTGAAAGACAAATGTTATCTGCTGATGTCTTCTTCTGCATTTACATCATTCGGTCTCATGCTGTCTGACATTGAACTTGATTCATTCTTAGCCGTTCACTTTATTACTTTACACATCTAAACAGGATAAGAGTAAATTTACGTAATCGAGGATATTACCGTAATACTTGCCACAATTATCGGGAACTGAATGCTCAAGTCGTTTCTCTTCCATGTGACATTACAAAAATGGTTCTAATAATGAGTTCTGATAGGGGAGATAACCAGTTTATGCATAAAGTATCATGTACTTTAATGTTTTTACACTACTTGTATGTCACATTAAACTTTTGACTACATTGTACAAATATATTCCTGACTTTATAGCTACTGGGGAGGGCTGGATGTAGCCCAGTGGTAAAGCGTTCGTTTGATGTACGGTCAGTCTGGGATTGATCACTGTCGGCGGGCCCATTGGGCTATTCTCGTTCTGGTCAGTGCACCACGACTGTGGTATGTGCTATCCTGTCTGTGGGATGATGGCTTTGGCATCAACTGGTTTAGGTAGCATGACATTAATAGCAGATCGTGATATTAGCTTACGACATTCATTTAGTGGTACAGTGCACACTTTGATGTGTGGTCGATTTGGGATCGATCCCCATCGGTGGGCCCATTGGGCTATTCTTGTTCCGGTCAGTACACCACGACTGATATATCAAATACTGTGGCATGTGCTATCCTGTCTGTGGGATGATGATGCATATAAAAGATCCCTTGCTACTAATAGAAAAATGTAGCTGGTTTCCTCTCTAAGACTACATGTATATGTCAGAATTACCAAATGTTTGACATCCAATAGCTGATGATTAATTAATCAATGTCCACCAGTGGTGTCGTTAAACAAAAACGTGTGTAATTTTGTAGCTACTGCAACATGTTTATGGCCAATAAATTAAACCTTTGTTAACAATTATAATGATGTGTTACTTGCATAGTTTTGATTTGAAGAAACGTGTGCCTAGATATAGTATTCAAGGTTACACAGATGACACCATGGGGAGGGGGGGGGGGGGGGGGGGGGGGGAGTCTTATTCAACTTAATGTGCTAGCACAACAAATTGAGAATAAGGTTACAGGTAGCCCATGCAAGGATAGCATGCATTACGCATATCCGGCAAGGGAGAGAATTCTGCAGTGTGAAGGTATGACTCAGGTTGAATAGCATTGTTTGTTGTGCTAGCACTAGATAAGTATGAATAATAATGAAAATTAGAAACAAACTTTCTGATTGAGGAGAATGATCGATTGCTCCCCTAACTTAGATGATTAGATGATGGGGATCCATTTAAGATATTACCATATTGAGCATCAATACTTAATACTGCAGTATTACGTTTTGTTTAAATTTACATGCTAAGGGGAGATAAAAATTATTCTCCTTGAACTACAGTCTCAGTGGAGAGTGATGGAGAGAGTGAGTGAGTGATATTTCCCCTTAAAGGACAAGGCCTAGCTACATTAATATGTATTCATATGAATTTCTGCATAAAAGCTAGGTGCAAGATTTATCTCAGTCGGTTGAGTGTTTGCTTGAGGTGCAGGATCAAACCACCTCAGTGGATCCATTCAACTGATTGGGGTTTATATCTTGTTCCAGCCAATGTACCACAGCTGGTCAAAGGCCATGATATATGCTTTCTGTCTGTGGGAAAGTGCATATAAAAGACCTCTTGCTGCTAATGGAAAAATGTAGTGGGTTGAGTGTTTGCTTGAAATACATGCGTCACAGGATCGAACCACCACAGTGGATCCATTCAACTGATTGGGTTTTTTGTCTTGTTCCAGCCAATGTACCACAGCTGGTCAAAGGCCATGATATATGCTTTCTGTCTGTGGGAAAGTGCATATAAAAGCTCTCTTGCTGCTAATGGAGAAATGTAGCGGGTTGAGTGTTTGCTTGAAATACATGCGTCACAGGATCGAACCACCACAGTGTATCCATTCAACTGATTGGTTTTTTTCTTGTTCCAACCAATGCATGACAACTGGTCAAAGGCCATATGTGTTTTCCTGTCTGTGGGAAAGTGCATATAAAAGATCTCTTGTTGCATTAGGAAAAATGTACTGGGTTTCTTCTGATGACCATGAGTCAGAATGACCAAATATTTCACATCCAGTAGCTGATGCTTAAATAATTAATGTACTCTAGTGGTGTCGTTAAACAAAACAAACTTTACTATTATCTCTCTAAAATGATAAAAATAGACATTAATTTCCATAATTTTACCCCTGTATACCATCTGCCAGAAACCCGCACACCTTCTGCGTTCAAGCTATAGTTGATCATGCTTTAGATTTGGAGTCCGTTTGTGGTGATAAAAAAACGCTGTCTCTGTCAAGTCTTCTTTGGAACCCCAAAGCTTGATAGCCAGTGTTGCACCAATATGCACTGTGTTGGTATTTCACAATTTGAGTACTGTAAAATACTTTATTTATTAATTTTTTAATTTAAGTTTTCTGATCGTTCTAATATTTGTACTAGGTTAAATCTCATTTTATTTCCTAAAATATTTGTTTTTCGTATGTACGAAATTATTTGAAGACAAAATCCCGTTTGGATCTCTTACAAATATTAAGATGACCAGAAACACATTGAATATACAGACACTGATATTCTAAACAAGAACATATATTTAATATGTAATGTTAATCGTAGAAATATTTTATTAGTCGGAAATCATTTTACAATGCAGCAAACTCAGGAATGTCCCTTTAACCACCAATATGCACTGCTTCAGTGTAGAACAATTTTATTATTTTGAAAGACCTAATTTGTACCAAATTGTAATTTTGATGCTGCACCAATATGCACTGCCTTGGTATATTTATAATTTGAGTATTTTGCAAGACAGGAACTTTTGATCAGATTGTAATTTTAACACCACCAATATTCACTACTTTAGTGTATTATGATTTTAGTCTTTTGAAAGTCCAGAATTTGAACCAAATTGAAATTTTGAAACCACGAATATGCACTGCCTTGGTATGTCATAATTTGAGTATTTTGAAAGACCAAAACTTGTGCCAGATTGTAATTTTGAGTCCACCAATATGTGTTGTATTAGTATATTATAATAGAGTTTTGAAAGACCAGGACTTGTATATAGTATAATTTGAGTATTTTGGATTACCAGAATTTGTAATTTTGAGACCACCAATATGCATTATATTTATATATAAAAATTTGAGTGTTTTGAAGAATTTGTATGAGATTGTAATTTTGAGAACACCAATATGCATTGTATTTATATATCACAATTTGAGTGTTTTGAAGACCAGAATTTATATGAGATTGTAATTTTGAGAACACCAATATGCATTATATTTATATATCATAATTTGAGTGTTTTTTAAAAATCAGAACTTATTTCGAGGGTACACAAATATGCATAGTGTTTGTCTATTATAATTTGAGAGTGTTGAAAATCCAGAATTTGTACCACATGGTAATTTTAACAGTCACCAATATGCACTGCCTTGGAATATATTATAATTAACCACCAATATGCACTGCTTTAGTGTAGAATAATTTGAAAGGCCAGAACTTGTAACAAATTGTAATTTCGAGGCTACACAAATAGGCATAGTCATCATATATTATAATTTTGAAAGTTTTGTAAGTCCAGAATTTGTACCAGATGGTAATTTTAACAACTACCAATATGCACTGCCTTGGAATATATTAAATATTATAATTGGCCACCAATATGCACTGCCTTGGAATATATTAAATATTATATTTGGCCACCAATATGCACTGCCTTGGAATATATTAAATATTATAATTGGCCACCAATATGCACTGCCTTGGATATTAAATATTATAAACCAATATATTATAATTGGCCACCAATATGCACTGCCTTGGAATATATTAAATATTATAATTGGCCACCAATATGCACTGCCTTGGAATATATTAAATATTATAATTGGCCACCAATATAATGCACTGCCTTGGAATATATTAAATATTATAATTGGCCACCAATATAATGCACTGCCTTGGAATATATTAAATATTATAATTGGCCACCAATATGCACTGCCTTGGAATATATTAAATATTATAATTGGCCACCAATATGCACTGCCTTGGAATATATTAAATATTATAATTGGCCACCAATATGCACTGCCTTGGAATATATTAAATATTATAATTGGCCACCAATATAATGCACTGCCTTGGAATATATTAAATATTATAATTGGCCACCAATATAATGCACTGCCTTGGAATATATTAAATATTATAATTGGCCACCAATATGCACTGCCTTGGAATATATTAAATATTATAATTGGCCACCAATATGCACTGCCTTGGAATATATTAAATATTATAATTGGCCACCAATATGCACTGCTTTAGTGTGGAACAATTTGAAAGGCCAGGGGCCTAATTCACAAAGCTCTCTTAGGCTCTGCTAGACAACAAAGCATTCTCTTTTAGCAAAGTCTTTTAGCATTGCACTGCGATATCACAAATTTGCGAGAATTTTGTGAATTAGGCCCCAGAACTTGTAACAAATTGTAATTTCGTAGCTACACAAATATGCATAGTTTTCATATATTATAATTTGAGAGTTTTGAAAGTCCAAAATTTCTACCAGATGGTAATTAATTTTAACAGCCATCAATATACACTGCCTTGGAATATATTATAATTGACCACCAATATAATGCACTGCTTTAGTTTAGAATAATTTTGAAAGACCAGAACTTGTAACAGATTGTAATTTTGTAGCTACACAAATATGCCTAGTGTTTCTCTATTAGACTGGGACCTGTACGGGAAGTTAAGTCTGTTCAATGGAGGAGAGTCGAGTGACTGACAGATGCCGTCTCGCGGGACTCAAACTCCGTTCTCTACCAGGAGATCAGCGTGAGTTGCGATGCACAATATAATGCCATGCCATCGCGCATATCAAATCCCCTTGGCCATATTGTTTGTAAAATGTGCCATATTTATTGATCGGTATTATCATTAGCCCGGCATTATTCATGGCTTTATTGACTCTGAATGTGATTGGTCCCCGATGTTTATAAATATGACATTATAAGCGCTCCCGGGAGTTACACGAACAAGATGTATTCATTTAGCGTGTAATTGGAGATAACACACGCACATGGTTTTGATTAATGTGTGTTTGTACACCTTCGTTAGTCCACTGCTTTTTAAGTGCTCTAACAATAGAATGAAGTACAGACTTGTGATTTGCCATGTCAGTCCCACTTCACCCAAACCCCACCCCCACCCCACCCCTAGTGGACGTATTGGATCATTTCTCATGACAACCAATGCTGTTACTAGTATGTCAAAGATTAATGTGAGTTTGTACACTTATGTTAGTCCACCAGTTTTTTTAGTCTTGTTACAGTAGAACAAAGTACAGACATGTGATTTGCCTTGTGAAACCCACCCCCACCTGAACCCCTAGTGGACGTATTGGGTCATTTCTCATGACAACCAATGCCCATACCATTATAGTATGTCAAAGATTAATGTGAGTTTGTAGAATGAAGTACAGACTTGTGATTTGCCCTGTCAACCCCCACCTCACCAAAACCCCCTAGTGGAGGTATTGGGTCATTTCCCAATACAATGATGCTGTTACTGTTATGTCAGAGATTAATGTGAGTTTATACATTTGTGTTAGTCCGCTGGTTTCTATGGTAACAGTAGAATGAAGTAGTCTTATGATTTATACTGTCAGCCCCACCCGAACCCTCAGTGGAACTATTTGGGTCATCTCCCTTTGCAATCGGTTCTCTTACCATTGCCAGTATCTTAAAGGGACAGTCGATCCAGAGTTTACAACCATTGTAAAGCGTTTACGACCAATAGAGCCTTTTCGATTGGGTAACATACAAATTAAATACATTTTCTTATTTAAAATATCAGTGTCCGTTTTTACAAGGTGTTTGTTGTTTTTCTAGCTGGATTTTACCTCCCAATAATTTCGTACGTACGAAAAAATATATATCACGAATTACAGTAAAAACTGAGTGCTACAAAAATTAGTATACGATCGCAAACGCATTTGATATACAGACACTGGTATTCTAAACAAGAAAATATATTTAGTATGAAATATATGTAGTAGTGGTCAACAAACACATTTGATATACAGACACTGCAAGTTATTCTAAACAAGAAAATGTATTTAGTACAACATAGTAGTGGCCAACAAGGCTCTGTTATCGCAAACATCTTAAAATGGCTGCAAACTCAGGACCGTCCCTTTAAAATTAATGTAAGTCTGTATTCCTTTGTCAGGCCAACAACCGGCCTCGGTGGCGTCGTGGCAGGCCATCGGTCTACAGGCTGGTAGGTACTGGGTTCGGATCCCAGTCGAGGCATGGGATTTTTAATCGAGATACCGACTCCAAACCCTGAGTGAGTGCTCCGCAAGGCTCAATGGGTAGGTGTAAACCACTTGCACCGACCAGTGATCCATAACTGGTTCAACAAAGGCCATGGTTTGTGCTATCCTGCCTGTGGGAAGCGCAAATAAAAGATCCCTTGCTGCCTGTCGTAAAAAGAGTAGCCTATGTGGCGACAGCGGGTTTCCTCTAAAAACAGTGTCAGAATGACCATATGTTTGACGTCCAATAGCCGATGATAAGATAAAAAATCAATGTGCTCTAGCGGCGTCGTTAAATAAAACAAACTTTACTTTTTACTTTGTCAGGCCAACAGGTTTTAGTCATAAAAAGCCACAACAGAATGAATAACCTTTACTTTGTTATAAATCAAATATGTATTTTTATTAATATTTTCATCCGATTGTGAACCAGTGTACCATGACTAGTTCATCAAAGACCTTGGTACATACTGTCCCGACTATGGGAAAGTGCATATAAAAGACCTCTTGCTGTTTCTGAAGGGAGTACTCTGTATGGCAGCAACTAGACGTAGTTCAAAATTTTCTGAGGTGTCATTAAACACACATTCCTTTCCTTTATCTCACTGTCTAAATCAAGTATCAAAATAACCATTTGTTAGCACCAAATAGCCATAGTTAAAATGTGTTGAGGTGTCATTAAAAAAACATTCCTTTCGTTTCCTGTCACTCTTGATATTACCAACTATGGGAAAGTGCATATAAAAGACCTCATGCTGTTTTTGAAAAGGGAAAAGTCTGTATGACACCAAATAGCCATAGTTTAAAATGTGCTAAGATGTCATTAAACAAACATTCCTTTCCTTTCTTCTCACTCTTGATATACATATAGTGTTAAAATAACCATATGTTAGACACCAAATAGCCGTAGTTTAAAATGTGCTGAGGTGTCATTTAACAAACCTTCCATTCCTTTACCCTCACTCTCGATGAAGTATTAAAATAACCATATGTTAGTCACCAAATACCCAGTTTAAAATGTGCTGAGGTATCATTAAATAAACATTCCTTTCCTTTCCTCTGACCACAAGATGTAAAAACAAATATTACAAGTGTTCTTGTTTTATTTAATTTAATTTCTTTCTCCTCTTTTTTTTGTTTGTTTATTGTTCAATCTAATTAACTGATTATGATAATGGTGAATCCGTCATGTAACAGGAGATAAAATCAATTATTCTGCTGCCGATTTATTCTGACCGGGCGATAAAGTAACTGACCTGTTGGCGTTGGGGAAACAACAGGAGCAGGTCTGCTGGAGATAAACATTCCGTATGGCACTTTTACAGTGGCCGGAGCGGGAAGTAGCCCAGTGGTAAAGCACTTGCTAGATGCGCAGTCGGTGTGAGATCGATCCCCGTCAGTGGCCCCATTGTGCTATTTCTCGTTCCAGCCAGTGCACCATTACTGATATATCAAAGGTTGTGGTATATATTACACTGCCTGTGGGATGGTGCATATTAAAGATCCCTTGCTGCTAATTGAAAAGAGTAGCCCATGAAGTGGCGACAGCGGGTTTCCTCTCTCAATATCTGTATGATCCTTAACCATATGTCTGACGCCATATAACCGTAAATAAAATGTGTTGAGTGAGTTGTTGAATAAAACATTTCTTTCTTTTTTTCTTTTACAGTGGCCATGACACATGGTAACATAACTTAATATATAAACCAATTGAACTCCCCAAAAAGCAGTTGAAAGGCTGTCACTGGCCTCGGTGGCGTAGTGGTTAAGCCATCGGACTACAGGCTGATAGGTACAGGGTTCACAGCCCGGTACCGGCTCACACCCTGAGCGAGTTTTAACGACTCAATGGGTAGATGTCAGACCACAACACCCTCTTCTCTCTCACTAACCACTAACAATTAACCCACTGTCCTGGGCAGACAGCCCAGATAGCTGAGGTGCGTGCCCAGGACAGCGTGCTTGAACCTTAATTGAATTGACAGAGTAACCTAACTGAATACAACCCCCCCCTCCCAAAAAAAAAGAAGTTTGTTTTGTTTAATGATGCCTCTAGAGCACATTAATTTATTAATCATCGGCTATTGGAAAGAAAGACACACTCAACACATTGTATTTACGGTTAGATGGTGTCAGACATGTGGTTAAGGACCACACAAATATTGAGAGAGCAAAAACGCTGTCACAACTTCATGGGCTATTCTTTTTGATTAGCAGCAAGGGATCTTTTATATGCACCCAATAGCTGATGATTAATTAATCAATGTGCTCAAGTGGTGTGGTTAAACAAACAAACAAAAAGAGAAATTTCCCAAAGATAAGAAAGCACACACACCATATAGCCTTTCACTAGTCATGATGCACTGGCTGGAACAATGGGCTCATTGATGGGGATCGATCTCACACCGACCGTGGATCAGGTGAATGCTTCACCAGTGTCCTGCCCCAAATACAAACCAATTCATCTGCATTGGTGACATGCATCCAAAATAAATAACTGACCTGTTTGCACTTGAAAATAACCGGAGCTGGTTTGTTGTACATGTAGATAAACTTTCAGTGTTGTACTTTAACAGTGGTCATGACAAGTATGTGAACTAAACTTAATTTATTACCCCAGCAGACAATCATAACGGGGAAAATAAAAATAATAATTTTTCAGAAATTATCATGCATTGGTCTAACGAGCAATACTAATGGATGATTTGACGCTTACAAAGCATTGACCTTGTCAGTACTAAATATGACATCATCATGGTTTAGCAAACACACACAATAACGTCATGTAGTTTAAAGAGTTTGCATTTACAGCTATCTGTTTTTGGCATTAAATTTATAACAAAATGTCATTGTAGATTTTGTACCAGAATAAAGAGAACTTTTGTTTTTGAAAATTATATATGAACGTGATAACAAAGTTATATCAATACTCAGAACAGTGCGTAAAGTGGTTTATGTCGTTTCTATACATGTATGTGCATGTGTCTCGAAAATAAAGGCTTTTAGAGAAAAAATAGCTCAGGTAATAAATAGAATAACCAACAGAAAATCAATCCAATATTATTTTAGTGACTTCAAACTCGGGATGTAGGGGTGGGATGTAGCCCAGTGGTAAAGCGCTCGCTCGATGCACGGTCGGTCTGGGCTATTTCTTGTTCCAGCCAGTGCACCATGACTAGTATATCAAAGGCCGTGGTATGTACTACCCTGTCTGGGATGGTGCATATAAAAGATCCCTTGCTGCTAATCAAAAAGAGTAGCCCATGAAGTGGCGACAGCAGGTTTCCTCTCTCAATGGTCCTTAACCATATGTCCGACACCATATAACCGTAAATAAAATGTGTTGAGTGCATTGTTAAATAATTACATTGCCTTCTTTCTTTCAAACCCAGGAAAGAAAAATGTAGCACATGTATTTACATGGCTAATTTTGATATTTTTTATTCCAGGATTTCTTTGTCTGATAGCGGGCATTACTTGACACAGACAACAATACAGCTGAGATCGCACTAGAACTTCAACAGGACTGAGCATTCACTTGCTGAACTATGCAATATGGCGATGCTGTCACTGAAAATCAGCGTTGTTGCCAGCAACATCGTCAAGACGATGCAGTTCGAGCCGTCGACAATTGTTTACGACGCGTGCCGGATCATCCGAGAGAGAGTGGCCGATCCCAATCTGGGAAATCGTAAGTTTAAAAAAAAAAAAAAAAAAAAAATTGTCTTGATTGATTATGTAATGTCTGCCACATGGTTTATGCCCTGTTGTTAAGGGTTTTTTGGGGGGTTTTTTGCTGATGTAAAATGGATGCATGACTCCTTAGCTTGACATCATGATTCAACTTTCTGTGCCAGCAACTATCACTCCTAAAACATTTAAAAAATAATTTATTTTCTCAGCATTTAACTTGATCCAAATACAGTATACATGCATGCAGAACAAGATCATTCCATTATTAGTCCACTACCGATCCAACCTGGGGGGACTATAGGTTTCATCTCTATCATTCTGTCGGTCCGTCGGTCAGTCCTTGTCTGTCTTTGTATCCATCCGTCTGTCTGTCTGTCTGTCTGTTCATCTGTCCGTCCTTCCATGTCTGTCCATCCATCTGTGTCTGTCTGCATCTGTCCATCCGTGCCGGCCTCGGTGGCGTCGTGGCAGGCCATCGGTCTACAGGCTGGTAGGTACTGGGTTCGGATCCCAGTCGAGGCATGGGATTTTTAATCCAGATACCGACTCCAAACCCTGAGTGAGTGCTCTGCAAGGCTCAATGGGTAGGTGTAAACCACTTGCACCGACCAGTGATCCATAACTGGTTCAACAAAGGCCATGGTTTGTGCTATCCTGCCTGTGGGAAGTGCAAATAAAAGATCCCTTGCTGCCTGTCGTAAAAAGAGTAGCCTATGTGGCGACAGTGGGTTTCCTCTAAAAACAGTGTCAGAATGACCATATGTTTGACGTCCAATAGCCGATGATAAGATAAAAAAATCAATTTGCTCTAGTGGCGTCGTTAAATAAAACAAACTTTACTTTACTTTACTATCCATCCGTCTGTCGGTCCGTCCGTCTGTCTGTCCCACATTTAGTTTTCTGGACTGTTTTTCACAATGCCTCCGGATAGTGAGATGAAATTTATTTCTGTATACATTTTTATGTAGTTACAGATCAAGTTTGACTTCAATGGCAATTTACCTGTGTGTGACGGAGTTATTGCCCTTACATTTATGAGATAAGAAAATATTTGGGGCCTGGTAGGGGATATGTATTGCTTAAGCAGTACTCTCAGAATGCTTGTTATCTGTAGAAATATTTGTTGGTATTTAAGAAATATCCCTCCCCTCCCCCCCCCCCCCCCCCCCCCCCCCCGGGTTTCTGCCAGATGGTAAAATGGGTATGGTGCCATACCCAAATATTTTGCAGATATACATTTTTTTAAGTTGACATTTTGACAGAATTAATGATTCTTATCATTACTATATGATTTTCTTAACTCTAACACTGGACCTAACCCATTTTCCTTCTGGGGGACAGCAGGTACATGCAGCACACACATTGTAAATATTCAGTTCCATAGTGCCATACCAAAATATTTCTTTCTGATAGAAACCCTGCCCCCCCCCCCCCCCCCCCCCCACCAATTTTTTTGTTTTTTGTTCTTGTTGAATTAATTTTTCCACAAATTGTGTATCCTTGTTTTGAAAAACAATTAATCACTACTAAAATGATCTTAAGATAGCTTCCAACTTGTTTTTCCCCTCATACTTTATTGTATGACTTAAAAGAGATTGTGATGTCTGTGTTTGTTATTTCTCTGTATTTACTTACTGTGTTTTGTGTATTTCAGCATCAGAGTTCGGACTTTTTCTTGCTGATGAAGACCCCAAGAAAGGGGTGTGGCTTGAGCAGGGGCGGAGCCTGGAGTACTACCTCCTCAGAAATGGGGTGGGTAACCAACATTTTAATCTTAAACAGAATCTGGGAAATACTTATCTCATAATGAGAAATATAGACAGACAATTATTTCACTTTAGTATGTGAAACATGCTAATAAATGTCAATATATATATTCACATGTCAGATGTCAAAATTGTTTATTTATACACTACAGTGAAACTTCTCAAAACCGGACCCTCTGTAAACCGGAATTCCCTCAAAACCGGACGTTTTTCACGGCCCCTTTTCAAATATATATACAGAAGAGAACCTCTCTAAACCGGATACCTCATAAAACCAGACTTTTTACTTGGTCCCGTGGGTGTCCGGTTTAGAGAAGTTTAACTGTATTTTTGTTTCTGTGATACCAAATTAGTAGACATTTATCCTTTGCTACTACCTAATGCAAAAATGTTTCGGGTTTCCTCTACATTATATGTAAACATTACCAAATGTTTGACATCCAGTAGCCGATATTTAATAAATCGATGTGCTCTAGTAGTGTCATTAAACAAAGCAAACAAAGTTTAGTAGAAATTTTCGACTGCTAGGATGAGTGTTCACTAATTTATGCGCACTTTGACGTTGAAGAAACACAAAGGGAACAATGCACACCTGATATGTTTTGGTCGAAAGATTGAACCCCTAAATGAACCCCTTAAGTCTCGAATTCTCAATAGTTTTAAGTTAAGACTAAAAAGTTTTATAGGGCAGGATTTAGCTCAGTCAGTTAAGTACTCACTTAGGTGCTTGCGTCGCAGGATCGAACCACCTGGGTGAATCCATTCAACTGATTGGGTTTTTCCTGTTCCAACCAATGCACCACAACTGGATAAAGGCCATGGTATGTGCTATCCTGTCTGTGGGGAAGTGCATATAAAAGATCCCTTGCTGCATTAGGAAAAATGTAGCAGGTTTTTTGTGATGACCACAAGTCATAATTACCAAATGTTTGACATCCAATAGCCTATGATTAATTAATCAATGTGCTCTAGTGGTGTCGTTAAACAAAACAAATAAGCTAATGATATACCGGTAACGGGTTTCAACTACAAAGTGATAACGTGTAAGCTATCTCTCGCTTATGGCCCTTTCCAGATCTGCGAGTAAACTATGCAGAAAGCGTGGTTTTGTAAACACGGGTAAAACACACACATGTGAAATGCACCTCAGGTGTTGGTTTTGGTCAAGTTTTTCAGCGTTTTGTTTTACGTAAACCAGTGTTAAACCTAGGTTTTGATAAAACCTGGTGTTACGAAACCCAGACATGTGAAATCGATCCAGATGTTGTTATATTCTGTCTTCCATTTACATTTTTTTTACTGTTGCAGGATCTTCTGGAGTACAAGAAGAAACATCGCATTCTGAAGGTGCGGACTCTCGACGGGGCCCTGAAAACACTGCAGGTCGATGACAGCCACACGGTGGGACAACTCATGGTGACAATCTGCACGAAGATGGGTATGGAATTATCTCCCTTTAGCTTTTTTTTTCAATGGCGCAATCTCCCCTTTGGTTATATTGTAACATGAGGTGTCATTATTTAATTCCACTGGCCTCATGGTGACAATCTGCACAAAGATGGGTATGGAGTTATCTCCCTTTACAGTGTTTGATAAATTATCAACTGAATACCGGCCTCAGTGGTGTCGTGGTTAAGCCATCGGACATAAGGCTAGTAGGTACAGGGTTCGTAGCCAGGCACCGGCTCCCACCCATAGCAAGTTTTAACGACTCAATAGGTAGGTATAAGGCCACTACACCCTCTTCTCTCTCTCTCACTAACCACTTACAATTAACAACTAACCCACTGTCCTGGACAGACAGCCCAGATAGCTGAGGTGTGTGCCCAGGACAGCATGCTTGAACCTTAATTGGATGTAAGCACGAAAATAAGTTAAAATGAAATGAAAATCAACTGTATTACTATAATATATAAAACACTAATGAAAGCTTTTGTGAGAGCTGGTGACTTTCTCAGATATTTGTCGAACACTGCCTATGCATTATTTGTTTTAGGGAGTAACCTCCCCTTTGGTTATACAATATTTTGTTGGGTTGTAAATATTCTCAAAATATTAACTTTTTGTTTATTCACAACCAGGGGCCTAATTCACTAAGCTCTCTCAACTTTGCGATCTCGCAGCACAATATAAAGATACTTCCTAAGAGGATGCAATGTTGCTTAAGAAAGCCTAAGAGAGCTCCATGATCAAAGGGCGTGGTATGTTTGTGGGAAAGTGCATATAACAGATCCCTTTCTGCATTAGGAAAAATATAGTGGGTTTCCTCAGAATTACCAAATGTTTGACATCCAATAGCCGATGATTAATAAATTGATGTGCTCTATTGGTGTTGAAAAACACAGGGATGTGAGAGCTAAAAAAACAAAAACAAAAACAAAAACATGATGTTCAGTACTGTTGACCACACAAGGTTCATTTGCCTGTTTTCACGGTTTCAAGTTTATGATGTGTGCCTTATATTATAAGTTATAACCAGTTTAGATTTGTTAGCATTGAATGCAATTTTTGGCAGTTCCAGGGTTTGCTAACAACAATTTTCCTTCAGGGGCTCTTGAGCGGCCCCTGGACCCCGGCCACAGTAAGCTTTTTTGTTCCAGCCCCTCTCATATCCCTAAAAACAAAACAAACTTTAACTTTAGTACATGAAATATGTTTATTCTGTTTATCAGGAATCACGAACCACGAAGAATATTCCCTCGTCCACGAGCTTCCAGAGCAAGAGAAGGAAAAGACCTTGACCTTGAAGAGAGACAAGTCGATTGCGAAGGATCAGAAAAAACTTGAAGAGATGAAGAAGAAGCTGCACACTGATGATGACAGTAAGGAGATTCTTCACTTGATTTAAGGACAAAATGCAGCCAAGTGGTAAAACGCTCGCTTGATGCGCAGTCAGTCTAGGATCGATCCCCGTCAGTGGGCCCATTGGGCTATTTCTTGTTCCATCCAGTGCACCATGACTGGTATATCAAAGGCCGTGGTATGTGTTATCACTTGATTTAAAGGCGGGACGTAGCCCAGTGGTAAAGCGCTCGGTCTACGATCGATTCTCATCGGTGGGCCCATTGGGCTATTTCTCGTTCCAACCAGTGCACCACGACTGGTATATCAAAGGCCCATTGGGCTATTTCTCGTTTCATATATCAAAGGCCGTGGCGTGTGCTATCCTGTCTGTGGGATGGTGCATATAAAAGATCCCTTGCTGCTTCCATCCAGTGCACCATGACTGGTATATCAAAAGCCGTGGTATGTGTTATCACTTGATTTAAAGGTGGGATGTAGCACAACGGTAAAGTGCTCAGTCTAGGATCGATTCTCATCGGTGGGCCCATTGGGCTATTTCTTGTTCCATCCAGTGCACCACGACTGGTATATCAAAGGCTGTAGCATGTGCTGTCCTGTCTGTGGGATGGTGCATATACAAGATCCCTTGGTGCTAATTGAAAAGAGTAGTCTATGAAGTTGTGACAGTATGTTTCCTCTCTCAATATCTGTGTGGTTCTTAACCATATGTCCGACACCATATAACAATAAATAAAGTGTGTTGAGTGTGTCGTTAAATAAAACATTTCCTTCCTTCCCTGAACTATATTGTTTGAATTTTCAGTCAACTGGTTGGACTTTGGCAAGACTCTGCGAGAACAAGGAATTGATCAAAATGAAATCCTCCTCCTCAGACGGAAGTTCTTCTTCTCCGACCAGAATGTAGACGCACGTGACCCCATCCAGTTGAATCTGCTTTACGTTCAGGTATATTAGAATATTTGTTCACACAGTAGACCCATTCAGGGGTGGAACTAGGATTTAAAGAAGGGGTTGTAGGGTGGTTACAGTAATAATAGATGCATGAGACCCCATCCAGTTAAATCTGCTTTACGTTCAGGTATATTAGAATATTTGTTCACGCAGGAGACACATTCATGGGTTGGACTAGGATTTTAAGAAGGGGTGAGGTTACAGTAATAATAGACGCACATGACACTGTTCAGTTAAATCTGCTTTATGTTAGGTAAATGAGAATATTTTTACCTATGTAAAGTAGGATGTAGCTCAGTGGTGTACAGCTTTTGATACATCTTTCCCTCAGCAGACCCATTTACAGGTGGAGTTAGAATTTAGTGGGAGTTGGGGAAGGGTTGTGTGGGGGGTTACAGTAAGAAAATCTGCTTTATGTTCAGGTAAATTGGAATATTATTTGTCATCCATAGAGAAGGATGTGCCTCCGTGGTAAACGGGTTTTGATACATCATTCCCGCTGCAGATTTATTCAGGGATGGAACTAGGTTTTTAAGAAGGGCAAGGTTTACAGTAATAATAGACGCACGTTACACGGTTCAGTTGAATCTGCTTTGTGAGAATATTTTTTACGTGTATAAGGTGGGATGCAGCTTTAGTGGTGAACACAAACTTTAATGCATGTGTTTTCATACTGCTTTGGTTTTAATTTCAGTCCCGGGACGCCATTTTGAATGGTGCGCACCCTGTGAGTCAAGACGAGGCGATTCAGTTTGGCGGAATTCAGTGTCAGATTCAGTTCGGGGATCACATTGAATCAAAACACAAACCAGGATTTCTAGAGTGAGCACAAACATTGTTGTTATTATAGTGTTTTTATACAACTTGTTAATAAGATTATCCTGGATTTTCAGCCCTATAACAAGAGTTCTGTTTGTTTGTCTCAACAAAATAAACACACATCCTGCATTTTCCTGTTTTAAAAAAATATATTATCATACCTTAACCAGGTGTGGGAATTTTCCTCGGATCTGCGGTTTTCCTCTCATGGAACATTGCGTTTCCTCGCATTTTAATTGTCCTCTCTAGATTTCCTCTTTTTTACAGTTCATCACCCCGAACCCCTCTAGATTTCCTCTTTTTTACAGTTCACCACCCCGGACCCCTCTAGATTTCCTCTTTTTTACAGTTCACCACCCTGGACCCCTCTAGATTTCCTCTTTTTTATAGTTCACCACCACGGACCCCTCTAGATTCCCTCTTTTTTACAGTTCACCACCCCGGACCTCTCTAGATTTCCTCTTTTTTACAGTTCACCAATTCCCACCCCTGCTTAACATGTTATAAATATAAACCATTGGAGGGATAAATACATTTGGAAAGACGTAACTGAATTCATTCAAATTTCGTTTGGCTGTTAGGAATTATTTTAGACAAAAATGAATATTAAGATACTACAAAATTATAATTATGTCCAGAGATGTGTTGGGTTATACACATATTCAAATTGCAAGCCACAAAATATAAGTGGAGGTAAATTGTAATTTTAATAATGTAAAATTATTTTATTTGCCTAAAACCTTTAAAACTCAGGGTAATCCGTAAGTCCACAAGATACCAATTTGCGAAAAACTATTTTAACTCGTGTATAATAACACAGGTTTATATCAACCACATAAAGGGATTTAATCCATTTCCAGATAACCACTGTACAGGTAACTCCGTATATCATAAAAGCACCTTTTATGATTATCTTCATGATACCCCATTTTGGACTTAGCGATATCATGTACAATTAACATAATTATGCTTTGCCGATTCATACAGTTTGCATGCTTTTTTTGTTTGTTTATACCCTGATGAATCGAAGTAGCAAAAGACAATTGTTAGCTGAAATATGTTTTATTTTTTCTTCATGACTAGTTGTAATACCCTTTTTTTCATTGTTTTTAGTCTGAAGGAATTTCTACCCAAAGAGTATATCAAAATAAAAGGTGCTGAGAAGA
This sequence comes from Gigantopelta aegis, assembly GCF_016097555.1. Classification (NCBI taxonomy): domain Eukaryota; kingdom Metazoa; phylum Mollusca; class Gastropoda; order Neomphalida; family Peltospiridae; genus Gigantopelta; species Gigantopelta aegis. Next base: position 12,293,822 of record NC_054703.1, read on the forward strand.
AGATTTTCATTGTAAGTATTCGCAATTTATCAAATATCTTGTTTCTTATACTTTCAAATATGACCCTAGTTTCCACCATTATACGTTTTTATCCTGTAACCACCATTTCTATTGACAAAATACCGGCCTCGGTGGCGTCGTGGTAGGCCATCGGTCTACCGGCTGGTAGGTACTGGGTTCGGATCCCAGTCGAGACATGGGATTTTTAATCCAGATACCGACTCCAAACCCTGAGTGAGTGCTCCACAAGGCTCAATGGGTAGGTGTAAACCACTTGCACTGACCAGTGATCCATAACTGGTTCAACAAAGGCCATGGTTTGTGCTATCCTGCCTGTGGGAAGAGCAAATAAAAGATCCCTTGCTGCCAATCGGAAGAGTAGCCCATGTAGTGGCGACAGCGGGTTTCCTCTCAAAATCTGTGTGGTCCTTAACCATATGTCCGACGCCATATAACCGTAAATAAAATGTGTTGAGTGCGTCGTTAAATAAAACATTTCTTTCGGTTTTTTCTATTGACAAAATATGATGACAGATAAAGCAAAGTCATATCCTGCTACTAGCCGGATATAACCTTTAATGTCACTCATAGCTACATTACAAAATTGCTCATTTGACCTCTAGGTCATCGTACAATGTGGCTGAAATAACAGAAATAATAGCTTTTCCCCTTAATTGTTGTGGTCTGCAGGATAAAGATAATAACTAGTTAATGACGTCGGATATCTGCTTTATCCTGTTCAGGCCAAATGAGAAATTCTGCTTGGCAGGGCCTCGCGTAATTTCCCATTCTTACCTTCACAGGATAAAGCAGATATCTGATGTCATTAACTAGTTATTTTTTATTTCTCTCACCCTAACCAAATAAAAAAGGCTAAATACAGGTATTACTTTTCCAAATTGTTGAGGGGGTGATGGCTGTGTCAACTTTTATGTTAAAGATTCACGTTTAGATCAGTTTCTCACGCACCATAGGTCCTAGGTTTTTGATTTCACCTATGAATGTTCGTCATGTTGCATTGAAAAAGTTTATAGTACGCGAGTCATTTTAATTGCACAGAATTCTACTTTACCACTAACTCTGCACAAAATGTGCAATTGTTTTTACTCAGATTAACAATTTTGGCAAATTCAGTGTTTTTGGTCATTGGTCATTTGTTGTAGATCAAAATTAAGTTTATGCCAAATAAAAATGGTTTGTTTCTTGGAGACTAGAGTCAGCAGGCTTTACGTTTCACTAAAACCAAATGTTGTCTATATACAGAGATGTTTCATGTTAAAAGTATGGCATCAGTAATTTTAAATCAAAAGGACAGACCCTAGTTTTTAAACACAAAGACATATTTTTCACTATTAGAGCCATTTATGTTCACTGAAATCAAACATTACTTATATTTTATTGTTTAGATTATCCAGTTCCGTAGAACCGAAGTGTTTCTGGTCATCCTGTTTGTTTCTAATATCACAAAATGCATTATATATATTTTTAAAAATGCATGAGTGTCTGAGAAGTCCCGGTTATTGATTTGAGTTCTAGTCTTATTTTTTAAGAATATTTTCCGTTTTAACGTCTCAGACTCTGCTTTCACTCTATTGTAACGTTATCCAAATGTGTTAAGGTTTGTAACTAAACTTTGTATCCATTTTTACGAGTTGAAACTAGGGTCTGCACCGTTAAAGTCGTGTGATATTAAGAGTGATCTGCTATTTTCCAGGAACACAAGAAGCACAAAGGCTTGTCCGAGGTGGATGCCAAAGTGAAATACACCCAGATGTGTCGCAGTCTGAAGACGTACGGCATCACGTTCTTCCTCGTCAAGGTAATTCCTCCCTATTCTTTAAACCGACGTCAAGTACAGTCTTGTTTAAACTGGTGTTCTGCATTTATATGCATGTGGGGTGGGATGTAGCCCAGTGGTAAAGCGTTCGCTTAATGCGCGGTCAGTTTGAGATCGATCCCCGTCGGTGGGCCCATTGGGCTATTTCTCATTCCAGCCAGTGCTCCACAACTGGTGTAACAAAGGCTGTGGTATGTACTGTCCTGTCTGTGGGATGGTGCATATAAAAGATCCCTTGCTGCTAATCGAAAAGTGTAGCCCATGAAGTGGTGACAGTGGGTTTCCTCTCTCAATATCTGTGTGGTCCTTGACCATATGTCTGACACCATATAACTGTAAATAAAATGTTTTGAGTGCGTCGTTAAATAAAACATTTCCTTCAAGTGCATGTCTGCAAGGGTGGGACATAGCCAACTGGTAAAGCAAAGTGCTCGCCTGATGTCCTGTCAGTTTAGGATCCATCCCCGTTGGTGGGCCGACTGGGCTATTTCTCGTTCCAGCCAGTGCAACTTAACTGGTTTATAAAAGGCTGTGGTGTGTGCTATCCTGTCTGGGATGGTGCTTATAAAAAATCCCTTTCTACTGATGAACAAAATGTAACCGTTTCCTCTGTAAGTCTATATGTCAAAATTATCAAATGTTTGACATTCGATAGCCGATGAATAATAAATCCATGTGCTCTAGTGGTGTCATCGTTAAACAAAACAAACTTTTAACTTTCATTAGCAATGAGAGACTTTAATGTATTGTTGTTGCAATGGCTGTACCAAGTCTAAAAGATATTTAGCATGTGTATTTATAATAAGAATTGGGTACACAATGTTGGAGTCTACACTGTGTCAGGCTTCGCCCGACTTACAGAGTGATTAAAGGCATACTGTCACGGATTTAAGGACCTTATTTCTGTAAAAATGGATAATAAATAAAAATTACATTATAATAATAATATAATAATAAATTCTTTATTTAGTGAGGGTAACACAGTTAGCAAAAGCTAATCTTCCCTGAGGCCCTCAGGTACAAACAATACAGAATTACAATGCATACATTTATGAACAAATAGAAAATACATATATGGCAATAAACATACGTACAAATGATATTATTTTAGAAAATATTTCTTGAGTCTATATTTAAAAACAGCAGTATTTGGCGATGATCGTATAGCTTTAGGCAATTTATTCCAAAGTACTGGTCCAGAGTAACTGAAAGCATGTTTAAATAAAGACATTTTAGGTTTTGGAATTAATAGATTTCTATCCTCTACATTTCGAAGGTTGTAGGGATTGTTTTCTCCAACATATATTAATAAGTTTGAAAGATAGTTTGGGGCTTCATTGTATAGACATTTATAAAATTTGTAAACATTTGTGATAGTGGATTCGTGTTTCCATTGTCATCCATTTTAACTGTTTAAATAGTGGGGCAGATGGAGTAATAGGATCTACATCTAATATCATCCTTGCAGCTCTCTTTTGCAGTTTTAGTAAACGTTCTAATCCATCCTGATTACAGCTTCCCCAAATTACACAGCAGTAATCGATGAGTAGTAAAATATACCCATTGTAGAAAAGTTTTCTTGCATCTAAATTTAAATACCTAATGATTTTTGATAACAGATACAGACGTTTAGAGATCAGGGAACACACATGTTTAACCTGATTTGTCCATTTTAAATTATTATCAACTTTAATTCCTAAAAGTTTTTCGCATTCAGTGTGTTGCAGACGTTCTGAATTTATTATAAGAGAAATATCATTTTGGATTGTAACTTTGTGTCTTGTTCCTATAGTCATATATTTGGTCTTTTTTGTGTTTATGAACATTTTATTATAGGAACACCATTTTTCTACACTATTCAGATCTTGCTGTAGTTTATCTTGAATTTGAGTAACAGTTTTCCCTGACATGAACATTGTTGAATCATCTGCATACATACTTGTGGTACAATGTTCAATGTATAGTGGAAGATCATTTATGTACAGTATAAATAGAAGAGGTCCTAGTATGGAACCCTGTGGAACACCATAAATAATGGATTTAGGTTCTGATGTTGCCATTCCTATAGTGACTTGCTGTGTCCTGTTAGTTAAATAAGATTGGAACAAGTTAAGAGAATTCCCTTTGCAGCCATAAATGTTTAACTTTTGAATCAGAATTGAATGGTCCACAACATCAAAAGCTTTTTTGAAATCAAGAAATATGACTCCATTTAGATTTCCTTCATTCATTTCATGTAACCATTTATCAGTTATATCAATAAGTGCTGTTTGGCATGAGTGTTTTGGTCTAAAACCTGATTGAGATGAGTGTAAAAGGTTAAATTTTGTTAAGTAATCATAAAATTGCATGGAGATATGTTTTTCTATTAATTTGGACAGTGCTGGCAATACAGATATTGGCCTATAATTTGTAGCTTCAGTTTTGTCACCAGTCTTGAAAATTGGAGTAACTTTAGCATTTTTAAAACATTGTGGATAAATACCACTGTCTATTATTTTGTTAAAAATAAATGTTAACGAAGAAGCAATTTCCAAGGCACCTAACTTAAGTATTCGTGGACCTAAGTTGTCATCTCCAGATGATTTATTGTTCAACATTAATTGTTGAAAGCCAAATCTAGCTATTGCATCACCTTAACTGAACCATGATGGAGTGAAATCCATGTCAACCCTCTTGGCAGTTTTATTTTTTGAATTATGGACCATTGCCATAATTAAATTATTTTGACAAAATATCATTAATAAATGGAGTATGGTGGTTATATGAAGATGCTTGAATAAAGTACATTCAGAAAAAATCAAAAAAAAAAAAATTCCGGTAATACTTTGTTACACCATTAAATAGGTCAGTGGTCTGTGACAATCTGCCTTTAAGACATATAGCTCATAGCTGATAACTTGGGTGACAGTCCTTTGTAAGTGTTTGAAACTAAAAGGGTAGTTTTTCATATTTGGTAGAGATTACTCTACTTGCTCTCACTAGGAACAACCCTGATTGCTGTGTGTAGAAAATATATGTTACACTGGCCTCAGTGGTGTCGTGGTTAAGCTATCGGACATACGGTTGGTAGGTACAGGGTTCGCAGCCCGGTACCGGCTTTAACCCAGAGCGAGTTTTAATGACTCAGTGGGTAGGTGTAAGACCACTACACCCTCTTCTCTCTCACTAACCACTAATCACTGACCTACTGTCTTGAACACAAAGCCCAGATAGCTGAGTTGTGTGCCCAGGACAGCGTGCTTGAATCTTAATTGGATATAAGCATGGAAATAAGTTCAAATGAAATGTAATATGTTACAAAGAGTTATTTTTGATGTGGGGTTTTTCGTTTTTCTTTTTTTTTTAGGAGAAGATGAAAGGAAAGAACAAGCTTGTACCCCGACTTCTCGGCATTACAAAAGAAAGTGTTGTCAGGGTGGATGAGAAGACCAAAGAGGTAAAAAAAACCCCAGAATTATTTTGTAAAATTATGGAGGGGTCATCAAATTTTAATGTTTGGGGGTTCACGAAGTGTTGCCTTACAAATTAGGACACCACGGAAAGTTGGAGAGACACAAAGGCAAATTTTTCCTTCAGAAGAGGGCCATGAAGGCAAATGATTTTCTATCAAGATTGTCAGACAGAAATTATTTCACCCTTTGGGAAGTGTGGCATTTTTCATGCTCTCTTTCAATTTCTGACGTTTTTAACCCCAGCAATCGGCAGTGTTGTGGATATTTTAGCAGTATTTTAAATTTCCCTCAGCATTTAATTTTGCTGAAGAACTTTGAAATTTCTACGTCGCTTTCCTTAATTAATTGTGTAGCTCAGTGTAGGATGTAGCCAGTGGTAAAGTGCTCGCTTGATGCACGGTCGGTTTGGGATCGATCTCCGTCAGTGGGCCCATTGGGCTATTTTCGGCTTCAGCTAGTGCACCACGACTGGTACATCAAAGTCTGTGGTATGTGCTGTCCTGTCTGTGGGATGGTACATATAAAAGATCCCTTGCTAATAATGGAAAAATGTAGTGGGTTTCCTCTCTAAGACTATATGTCAAAATTACCAAATGTCTGACATTCAGTAGCCAATGATTAATAAATCAATGTGCTCTAGTGGTGTTGTTAAACAAAATAACCTTTTTAATTGTTTTATATTTTTTATTATTATTATTTTTAAAAATAATACTGACAAATTAAATTCCTCTCATGGCATTAACTGAAAAACTGCTGTGCAAAATACTGTGGAGACTTTTTTTTACACTGTATGCATTTTGCTGGTGACACCGTGTTAATGTCACAACTGTTTCCGATACTTTGTCGGTTGTGTGTCAGTAAAATCACGGAACCAAAATTTCATTTCGTTTCACTTAATTATGAGATAAATAATAATTTTAAAAAACCCAGTTTCCAATGGGTTCCCATGATCACAAGGCACAGAACCGAAAAAGTGTTTTCCATGAAATTTGAAATCCTATGGCCAGATGTCGATTGAATTAGAATGTGTATTTTATGTATTTTATAGCTTGTGTATTTGTTTATTTGTACAGATCCTGAAGACCTACCCATTGACCACAGTCAGGAGATGGGCAGCGTCACCCAACAGCTTCACACTGGTAAGCCACATCACATTGACTGTGACATCATCACACTTACTGTGACATCATCACACTTACTGTGACTGCATGACACTTTTTGTGACATCATGCATGCATGTAATTTGCATGCATTTGGTGGGACATAGCCCAGTGGTAAAGTGATCCACATTGGTAGGCCCATTGGGCTATTTCTCATTCCAGCCAGTGCACCACCACAGTAATATATATATACACACACACCTGTGGTGGTGCACTGGATGGAATGAGAAATAGCCCAATATACTATCCTGTCTGTGGGATGGTGACAGCCCAGTGGTAAAGTAAACCCCATTGGTGGGCCCATTGGGCTATTTCTCATTCCAGCCAGTGCACCACCACAGGTATATATATATATATATATATATATATATATATATATATATATATATATATACACATATATATATATATATATACATATACATACATACACACACCTGTGGTGGCCCACTGGCTGGAATGAGAAAGAGCCCAATATACTATCCTGTCTGTGGGATGGTGCATGTAAAAGATCCTATTCTACGGATGAAAAAATATAGCTGTTTGCTCTCTAAGACTATATGTTAACTTTTCGACATCCAATAGCCGATGATTAATAAATTGATGTGCTCTAGTCTCTTAAAGGAACATACCCTAGTTTTTAAACACTGAGGCATATTTTGACTATTAGAGCCATTTTTGATAACTGAAATCAGACATTATTTATATTTTATTGTTTAGATTATCCATTTCCGTATATTCAAAGTGTTGTTGGTCATCCTGGTGTTTTTAATATCACAAAATGCATTATTCATTTTTTTTTAAACGCACGTGCGTCTGAGAAGTAACACTTATGGAGTCTATTTTTAGTCTATTTTTAGAGGGTATTTCACCATTTCAAAGTCACAGACTCATGTTTCACTCAGTTGTAACTTTATCCAAATGTGTTACAGGTTTGTAGATGAACTCAACTTGGTGTTAATTTTCACGGGTTGAAACTACGGTCTCTCCCTTTAAACAAAACAAACTTTACTTTGCAGATATTTCTGATACGGAGAACTTGTCTTTGTCAAATTGTTATGCAGATTATGGACTCCCAAAAATAATACACATGTATTCACTTGGGTTTTTGATTTGTTTATTATTTGTTTTGTTTTTTCCATCATATTTTTGTCATACAGGAGTCTAGCAACATCCATGGATAAAGGGGGAAATACACTTAATATTGATGCAAAGTGAAAAAGTTCAAATGTTTGTTTCAGGATTTTGGAGACTATTCTGACTCGTACTACTCCGTCCAAACGACAGAAGGAGAACAGATATCGCAGCTGATAGCTGGCTACATAGACATCATCCTAAGGAGGGTACGTATACTTAGTTAATTTAAACTGACAGTGTCACATCACATCACATCACATCTCATCATTCTTAGGAGGGTTCTTATATACTCTGTCAAAAAAGAAACACAGGCGAAATATTCATGGAATTATCTCTTTAATACAAAGTGGCATAATTTCCTTATTTATGATTGTATCATGGTAAAATTTGACATGAGTATGTGACAATGTTCTTGCTATGGACTGACGGCAGTGGAGGCGTTTTCGTCACCAAACAGCGTCGCACGAGGGTGCTGAAATCAGTACCTTGTATGGCCACCAGCAGCAGCAATCACTGTGCAACATCTCCTTGGCATAGACTGAATCCGGGCACGTGGAATCCTAGCCCATTCTTCCTGTAGTGCATGTGACAGTTGCAGAAGTGCCTGAGACTCCGGGTCACACTGGCATACACGTCTGTCCAGTTCGTACCATAGATGTTCACTGGGGTTGAGATCTGGCCATCTTGATGGCCATGGCAGCACATTAATGTTCTCATTCTGTAGGAAATCCATTGTTACACGTGCCGTATGCAGCCTGGCATTGTCCTGCTGAAAGAGTTCTCTCTGTCGATCCAAAATGGGAAGCATGTGACAATGAAGAATTTCATCCCGGTAGCGTACAGCTGTCAGGTTGCCTTGTACGAACACAAGTTCACTTCTGCCAGTGTATGAGATGGCTCCCCACATCATGACACTCCCTCCACCGAATCTGTCAACTTGGGCGACACAGTTGTTGGCAAAACGTTCATTGCGGCATCTGTAAACACGTTGTTGTCCATCACATCACTGTAGAAGGAAACATGACTCGTTGCTGAACCATACTCGCTGCCAGTTTCCCAAGTTCCACCCCTGTACATTTGTGCACCAGCGAACACGTAAATGTCGATGTTGACGTCACAGGACTGGGCCAACATACGGTCTCCTAGCCTGTAAACCAGCTTCTTGAAGTCGGTTCAGAATGGTTTGTGCAGACACCCTTCTCAAACCAGGTATGCGCCCAGCAGTGTTCGTTGCTGTGGCAGTTCAGTGACACAAGTGCAGAACCCGGATGTAGCAATCTTGTGCTGCAGTTCTTATGCGAGGTCTTCCACTTCTAAGCCGGACTTCAGCTGATTGAAACTGCTGGTACCTGTCCCAAAGACGTGAAATGGTGCTCTGATGGACGTTCATGTGGCATGCGACTGCTGACTGCGATTCACCTAACTGGAGGTGGCCTATTGCAATGTTTCATTCGGCAGGCTTAGTCTTGGCATCTTGTAACTCGTCTACGTCGAAATGGAAATGAGGCATCATTGCGAGCATTGCAGCTTTAAATACCCATCACTACCCCAATCTTTTTCCCGAGTTTCACATGCATTCATCAAAATCTGACCATTTCATGCCGATTTCCTGCAATTGTCGCACAACATGTGTTAAATTTGTTTTAGGGTGCATTTGGGCATGCTGTCCCATTCCAGGAACATTAACAAACATGGTTATTCAGCAACATTGTAAAAAAAACTGTATTTTGTCAAATCAAACACTTTTCTTCTTTCCCCATCACCTGTGTGTTTCTGTTTTTGACAGAATATACTTTGTTAATTTAAAATGACAGTATGATGTCATCCCTAGGAGGGTACATATACTTTGTTAATTTAAAGTGACAATGTGACATCACTCTTAGGAGGGTTTGTATACTTTGTTAATTTAAAGTGACAATGTGACATCATTCTTAGGAGGGTTCGTATACTTTGTTAATTTAAAGTGACAATGTGACATCATTCTTAGGAGGGTTCGTATACTTTGTTAATTTAAAGTGACAATGTGACATCATTCTTAGGAGGGTTTGTATACTTTGTTAATTTAAAGTGACAATGTGACATCATTCTTAGGAGGGTTTGTATACTTTGTTAATTTAAAGTGACAGTGTGACATCATTCTTAGGAGGGTTCGTATACTTTGTTAATTTAAAGTGACAATGTGACATCATTCTTAGGAGGGTTCGTATACTTTGTTAATTTAAAGTGACAATGTGACATCATTCTTAGGAGGGTTCGTATACTTTGTTAATTTAAAGTGACAATGTGACATCATTCTTAGGAGGGTTCGTATACTTTGTTAATTTAAAGTGACAGTGTGACATCATTCTTAGGAGGGTTTGTATACTTTGTTAATTTAAAGTGACAGTGTGACATCATTCTTAGGAGGGTTTGTATACTTTGTTAATTTAAAGTGACAGTGTGACATCATTCTTAGGAGGGTTTGTATACTTTGTTAATTTAAAGTGACAGTGTGACATCATTCTTAGGAGGGTTTGTATACTTTGTTAATTTAAAGTGACAGTGTGACATCATTCTTAGGAGGGTTTGTATACTTTGTTAATTTAAAGTGACAGTGTGACATCATTCTTAGGAGGGGTTTGTATACTTTGTTAATTTAAAGTGACAGTGTGACATCATTCTTAGGAGGGTTTGTATACTTTGTTAATTTAAAGTGACAGTGTGACATCATTCTTAGGAGGGTTTGTATACTTTGTTAATTTAAAGTGACAGTGTGACATCATTCTTAGGAGGGTTTGTATACTTTGTTAATTTAAAGTGACAGTGTGACATCATTCTTAGGAGGGTTTGTATACTTTGTTAATTTAAAGTGACAGTGTGACATATTCTTAGGAGGGTTTGTATACTTTGTTAATTTAAAGTGACAGTGTGACATCATTCTTAGGAGGGTTCGTATACTTTGTTAATTTAAAGTGACAGTGTGACATCATTCTTAGGAGGGTTCGTATACTTTGTTAATTTAAAGTGACAATGTGACATCATTCTTAGGAGGGTTCGTATACTTTGTTAATTTAAAGTGACAATGTGACATCATTCTTAGGAGGGTTCGTATACTTTGTTAATTTAAAGTGACAATGTGACATCATTCTTAGGAGGGTTCGTATACTTTGTTAATTTAAAGTGACAATGTGACATCATTCTTAGGAGGGTTCGTATACTTTGTTAATTTAAAGTGACAATGTGACATCATTCTTAGGAGGGTTCGTATACTTTGTTAATTTAAAGTGACAATGTGACATCATTCTTAGGAGGGTTCGTATACTTTGTTAATTTAAAGTGACAATGTGACATCATTCTTAGGAGGGTTCGTATACTTTGTTAATTTAAAGTGACAATGTGACATCATTCTTAGGAGGGTTCGTATACTTTGTTAATTTAAAGTGACAATGTGACATCATTCTTAGGAGGGTTCGTATACTTTGTTAATTTAAAGTGACAATGTGACATCATTCTTAGGAGGGTTCGTATACTTTGTTAATTTAAAGTGACAGTGTGACATCATTCTTAGGAGGGTTCGTATACTTTGTTAATTTAAAGTGACAGTGTGACATCATTCTTAGGAGGGTTCGTATACTTTGTTAATTTAAAGTGACAGTGTGACATCATTCTTAGGAGGGTTCGTATACTTTGTTAATTTAAAGTGACAGTGTGACATCATTCTTAGGAGGGTTCGTATACTTTGTTAATTTAAAGTGACAGTGTGACATCATTCTTAGGAGGGTTCGTATACTTTGTTAATTTAAAGTGACAGTGTGACATCATTCTTAGGAGGGTTCGTATACTTTGTTAATTTAAAGTGACAGTGTGACATCATTCTTAGGAGGGTTCGTATACTTTGTTTTTAAAGTGAATTGACATAAAGTGTATACTTTGTTAATTTAAAGTGTGTGACATCATTCTTAGGAGGGTTCGTATACTTTGTTAATTTAAAGTGACAGTGTGACATCATTCTTAGGAGGGTTCGTATACTTTGTTAATTTAAAGTGACAGTGTGACATCATTCTTAGGAGGGTTCGTATACTTTGTTAATTTAAAGTGACAGTGTGACATCATTCTTAGGAGGGTTCGTATACTTTGTTAATTTAAAGTGACAATGTGACATCATTCTTAGGAGGGTTCGTATACTTTGTTAATTTAAAGTGACTTAGGAGGGTTCGTATACTTTGTTAATTTAAAGTGACAGTGTGACATCATTCTTAGGAGGGTTCGTATACTTTGTTAATTTAAAGTGACAATGTGACATCATTCTTAGGAGGGTTCGTATACTTTGTTAATTTAAAGTGACAATGTGACATCATTCTTAGGAGGGTTCGTATACTTTGTTAATTTAAAGTGACAATGTGACATCATTCTTAGGAGGGTTCGTATACTTTGTTAATTTAAAGTGACAATGTGACATCATTCTTAGGAGGGTTCGTATACTTTGTTAATTTAAAGTGACAATGTGACATCATTCTTAGGAGGGTACGTATACTTTGTTAATTTAAAGTGACAATGTGACATCATTCTTAGGAGGGTACGTATACTTTGTTAATTTAAAGTGACAATGTGACATCATTCTTAGGAGGGTTCGTATACTTTGTTAATTTAAAGTGACAATGTGACATCATTCTTAGGAGGGTTCGTATACTTTGTTAATTTAAAGTGACAATGTGACATCATTCTTAGGAGGGTTCGTATACTTTGTTAATTTAAAGTGACAGTGTTATGTTATTTTTAAATAAACATAAATTACAAATATGTTTGGGGATGGGGAATTGAGGGTTTCTTAGTTTTTTATTGCCACAACCGGACTCCAACTCTAAAACGTGATCAACTATTGCTTGAACGCAGAAGAAGAGGGTTTCTTAAAAAAAATCCCACACATAAAAAATGCAATTTTTAAAGAGATGATTAGCTCTATTTGAAAAAAGTACCAGCTCTTAAAGTTTTATTTGGGGAGAGGTGAAAAGGAAGGAAGGGAAAGGAAAAACAACACCCTCCACAAACATCCACCCACCCCCTTGTTGGTTGATTTAATGTCAGAGGTCAATGGCAGTAGTACCCCGGGGTCAATGGCCTCCAACTCTAAGGGCAGGACGTAGCCTTCACTTGATGTACGGTCGGTCTGGGATCGATCCCCGTTGGTGGGCCTATTGGGCTATTTCTTGTTTCAGCCAGCGCATCACGACTGGTATATCAAAGGCTGTCGTATGTGCTATCCTGTCTGTGGGATGGTGCATATAAAAGATCCCTTGCCGCTAATCGAAAAGAGTAGCCCATGAAGTGGCGACAGCAGGTTTCCTCTCTCATGGTCCTTAACCATATGTCCTTAACCATATAACCGTAAATAAAATGTGTTGAGTATGTCGTTAAATAAAACATTTCCTTCCTTCCCACGAGAAGTTTGATAAAAAGAGGTGAAGTGAACATTTAGTAAAAACACGGACTGACAAGGCGACAAGTGATATTGTTTTTTAAATAAAATTAAGGTTCACAATGTTATGGCTACTTCCATTTCTCAATACTGGTAACTAGTGTTTCTGCCAGAAAGAAATGTCTGGGTATGGCTATGGGGACTATGGGGGGTTCTCCCCAGAAAGAAAATGGGTTAAGTTTAGGTTTAGGGTTAAGAAAATCATACAGTAATGATGAGTAATTAATTTGGTCAAAAAGTTAACTTTAAAAAATAAAATCTGCCAAAAAAAATCTGGTTATGGCGCAGTACCTGTTTTACCCTCTGGCAGAAACCCTGGCACTGTCACTGATAACTCAGCAACTTAAGGCAACTTTCGGTGAAAAGAAAAGTCCATATTGCTGCTATATTAAGGCCTGCACATCATCAGGATTTCCAACAGAGAGGTCAAGGAAATGCTGATGTACCATTTTTAAAAAAACCTCTAAATAAACTATGCTACTCAAATTGAAAAATACTGCATCAAACCATGGAGCCTAAAACTGCGAAGATTATGAACTGTGATTAATCATCACACCCCTAATCAAAGGCTGTGTCACATTACCTACTAGTTAAGTTAAATTTTGCGTCAGTAGATTTGGCGAGTCATAAAACTGTTGACTAGTTTTGTACATTAAACTAAAAACAAGACAATCCTTAATTGATTTTATGGAGTGTTACAGATACTGACATATCCTGAGGCAACCTTTGTAAAGTATGAACTAAAAACAAGACAATCCTTAATTGATTTTATGGAGTGTTACAGATACTGACATATCCTGAGGCTAACTTTGTAAAGTACGAACTTATCACTTATCGCACGGTTCACTGGGTATCTTCAGGCTTACCATATCGTGTTACAACCAATCTCTTCTGTCTTCTTTCTTTCAGTTTATTCGTGTGCTTAAGGTCCAGTTAAAGGGACAGACCCTAGGTTTTAAACACTACAGCATATTTTTCACTATTATAGCTGTTTATGGTCACTGAAATAAAACATTAGTTTTATTTTATTCTTTAGATTATCCATTTTCGTTCGTCCGAAGTGTTTCTGGTCATCCTGGTTTTTATAATACCACAAAATGCATTTTCATATTTTTAAAAACACACGTTCGTCTGAGAAGTAGCCGTTTATAGATTCGAGTTGTAATCTTTTTTTAAGGGTATTTCCCGGTTTTAACATCACAGACTCTTCTTTCACTCTGTTGTAACTTTATCCAAATGTGTTACAGGTTTGAGGATTAACTAAACTTAGTGTCCATTTTTACGAGTTGAAACTAGGGTCTGTGCCTTAAGGTTCAAGCACGATGTCCTGGGCACACACCTCAGCTCTCTGAGCTGTCTGTCGAGGACAGGGTTAGTTGTTAGTGATTAGAGAGATGAAAGAGAGTGTAGTGGTCTTACACCTACCCACTGAGTTGTTAAGACTCGCTCTGGTTGGGAGCCGGTACCAGGCTGCGAACCTAGTACCTTACCAACCTTATGTCTGATGGCTTAACCACATCACCACCACGGCCTGTAAGTTTACCAATCTCTAAAGATAGGTAGGTATGTAATTCTATTGAATGTAAAATAAAATCTAAAAAGAAAAATTTTGTTTCCTGTAATCGTTACTAAAATAATTGTTGGCAAACTTTTTTGTGTTAAATACCTAATTTAAAAAAAACAACTTTTTAACTGTAAAAAAGTATGAAGAATGTAATTAAATAAAAAAGAAGATTAATAAAGTTCTTATACTAAATATAAACAAACAAATTAATTCAGAATCTAAATTTGTTATTAACTTTAAGTAAAGAACATATTATATAAATTATTAATATATATATTTAGCAAAAAATATTCTTATTATATAATAAATATGTTTTAAAAAGTTTAATAATGAAAAAATCCAAAATTAATAAAAATTTGTATACTAAAAACTAAACAGACCAATTAATTCAGAAACTAAATTCGATATTGATATTCAAGTTAATTACAAATTACAATATATAAATTATAAATATACAAAAATTATTCTTACTATTATATATTGAATTTTTTTTTTACAAGTTGAATAATAAAAAAATTAAAAAATCATAAAATATTTACACTAAATACTCAAATTAATTAAAGGAAATGTTTTATTTAACGAGGCACTCAACACATTTTATTTAGGGATATATGGTGTCGGACAAATTAATTAATTCAGAAACTAAATTTTATATTGACATTAAGTGAAGAACATATACAAATTATAAATCTTTATATTTAACAAAAATGATCCGAATTATAATAATAAATATTTCTGTAAGACTAAAAGATGAATAATTTTATTGATGGATTGCCAAATGTTTTAGTGTACCAATCAAGAAGGGCAGACCTTGGTGTTGTGACGGGGTGACCTAATACCATCATTACAACAGGAAGTGTCACCCTCGGGTCATACCTAGACTTGCTAAAGACTTTGTTATGAATAATTTATATTATTAATATAATTATGGTGGGGATGTATAAAAACATTTCCAATTATTTTTATGTGAGCTGATAACATTTATTTAAATGCAGACTATACATAGTGACATTGGGAGTTTTTTTCCCATCCCAACCAGTGCCCTGTGACTGCATCATGTGCATGGTACCTGAAAGGTACTGTCCTGTCTTTGGGAAAGTTCACTTGAACAATCCCTTGTCAATTTATCAGTATGAGTGGCCTGTGTAGTGGCCACAGACTCCCTATGTCCTTCCCTGCCCTTCCCTTTTCCCCATCCACTTCCTCCTCAAACCTTTTCCTCACCCCCAGCCCAAGTATGTATGCCTTGATGTATGTATCTCTGTCTCCCCCCTCTCTCTCTCTCTCCCTCTCCCTCTCTCCCTCTCCCTCCCTCTCCCTCTCTCTCTCCCTCTCTCTCTCTCCCTCCCATCCCTCCCTCCGTCTCTCCATCTCTCTCTCTCTCTCTCTCTCTCTCTCTCTCTCTCTCTCTCTCTCTCTCTCTCTCTCATTCTTTCGACTAAGTGTCTAAATAACCATATGTTAGCAGCAAAATGTGTTGAAATGTCATTAAGCAAATATTCCCTAGGTTTTGTTTCAAAGTCAGTTTTGAAAGTATAAGGCTACTACATTGACTTCTCTCTCACTAACAACAAACCATAAACCCACTGTCAATGACAGACGGCCCAGACAGTTAATGTGTGTGCCCAGGATAGGTTGCTTGGACCTTTATAGGATGTAAATATGCAAATAAAATAAAATTGAAATAACCCTCAGTAAGTCTAGTTGATGTTTCACCTGCAACTTGCAGTTCTTTCTGTGTGTTGATTAATTGATTGTAAGCCATCAAAAAGGAAGTGTATACTTTGTGATTTCCGTCATTGATTTCTTTAACGTGTGGACCCTCAGCTTGTTACAAATCCTTCCACCGTATTGATTTAGGTTGATTTATAGCCGTTATCACCTCATACTTCAGTGTGGTGTTTAGTCAACAGGTAACTATGTTTATTTACAAAAGTTTCTTATAAAGAATTAGAATTTAACTACTATTACATGTGTGTATTATAGAGATGCACAAATTCAATAAGTTTAAAAGTTAGATGTTATTGATATATTGCTTGATTATGTCAGATCCTTTCATATGAGAAAATTTAGATTATAAATAAAACCTATGTTTGTTAACTTTATTGTCAGTTTTGAATACAGTAAAGTTAATTAGAGTGGGGATTTTGTGTTTATGTGTTTTTTGGGTTTTTTTTTACATTAACACATTTAAATCAACATAGCAAAATTTTTAATGGAGATGAAAAGACTGTTAAAACAATTATAAGCAATATCAAGATATACCGTATTAATGCATTACCAAATATCTCAACAAATAACTATTTTTTAATTTTAGGGCAAAAGAGAAGTCGATGCATATGTTTCTGTAAACATTTTTTCTTTAAATACTTGGTAAGAAGAAAAAATTAATACAACATCTTTTCTTAAAGTTGCAAATATGATTAAATAGTGTCGATTATATTGTAACAACATTAAAAATATTTTTGGAAAGATACAAAGCTGGCTTACCATCAACAAAACAACAATTGGTACAATAGCAAAAAAAAAAAAAAAACAGAATAATGGACGAAAAACATTAACGAGCAATACTTTCATAACAAAATGACTAGAATAATCGGAGAGTGCATTTCACTATTCTTCCGTTTAAAATAAAACTATTTTTAAAAATACAAACCTAAGTAAGCAAATAGCAATATTAAATCGCACTACAATAGTCCCAAGTTTTTTCAGTATTGTGGGTCAGATTTGGGGACTGTTAGAAGTCACCTGCAATCAAAACTTGCTAAAACAATATGACACGATTTTTGGCAAAGAATTGCCCAGGACAGCATGCTTGAACCTCAGTTGAACATTAGCATGAAAATAAATTGAAATGTTTTAAGTGATTAAATAAAAATACAGAATTTTGATAAAATAAGATGAAAAAAATTTTTAAAAATGTTAAATTTCTGGTGGGAACCTTGGCAGTGGGGTTCCTGGGGGTATAAATTCATGTATAAACTTATTAATAGCAAAATATACGAATAAGCTAATAAACATACTTTTATGCAAAATATTGCCAGTTCGGAAAACGTATCTTGACTTTCTATAATTTCAACAAGATACCCCCACTTAATCTTTCAAGAAAGTTTTTTTTTCTTTTTTTACCCCACCTTCTTCTTCTTTATTGTCACTCTTTGTTTCTATTTCTTCCTTCTTTACCAGAATATTTCCTCTTCTAAGGCTTTTGCATTGCTAATATCCTGTTTTACAACATCAGTAAGCCTAATTGATATTAATATTATGTTATACCTCCCTGACTCCACACATCCGGTCTGTCTGTCTGTTTCAAAATGGTAATATCTGGTGCATACATGTATGTTGGATATTGTTTAATAAGGGGGGAGTGTATAGCTTTAATTATGTATTGTTTATGTATATACAATAATACCATGTACAGCAATGATTCACGGCCCCAAATCCCACCCAATCTACTCCACCCCCACATAAAAATTAAAAGTTGTGACCTACAATGTAAGAGTGTATTATTTCCTCTTACCATTCTGTGCATAGAGTATTGGAGGGTGGGGAGGGGGGGCAACAAACCCCACCCACACTACTCGACCCCCACGTAAAAATTACAAGTTATGGCCTAAGAGTGTATGATTTCCTCTTACCGTTCTGTGCATAGAGTATTGGAGGGTGGGAAGTGGGGCAACAAACTCTACCCACACTACTCTACCCCCACATAAAAATTACAAGTTATGGCCTAAGAGTGTATGATTTCCTCTTACCATTCTGTGCATAGAGTAACTGGATACTATTATTGCCTGTCAAAGAGGAAGTAGATTACATTGAACTTGTTTCCTGATGTCACAACTTGTCCGGCATTAAATATTGAACGTTGAAATACAAGTACACATGTTATCTGTGGATATCTGATCTGCTACACTGTCTAACTACACTGCTACACTGTGTCACTACATTGTGTTCTTTCTCTGGCTGGAATATACACACACACAGGATATTATGTATGTCAGCAATTTATTTTTCAATAAGCGGGTAGGTGATTCGCTAATTGTCCTATTTGCTTAGTTGAATAAAACTATACCACCTCGTAGGGCACATGTACGTATCGGGGGTGGGAATTCTCCTCGGATCAGCTGTTTTCCTCTCATGAATCATTGCGTTTCCTCGCATTTTAATCATCCTTTCCTCCAAAATGTGTCAGATGGCACAGATGTTAACATAGGATTTCAAGAATTTCCAGGACCCCTCTAGATTTCATTTTTTTTTTTTTTTTACAGTTTACCAATTCCCACCCCTGATATATAGCCTAGTAATTTTAACAGCTTACATATTTTCTTGTATACAAGATATAGCCGATGATTAATAAATCAATGTGGTCTAGTGTTGTAACAAAACAAAACACACGTTACACCAGTGCAAGCGACCTTGTATGTACAAAGGGGGCAGGATTTAGCTCAGTGGGTTGAGTGCTTGCCTGAGTTGCTTGCGTCACAGGATCGAACCACCTCGGTGGATCCATTCAACTGATTGGGAATGCTCTGCAAGGCTCAATGGGTAGGTGTAAACCACTTGTACCGACCAGTGATCCAAAACTGGTTCAACAAAGGCCATGGTTTGTGCTATCCTGCCTGTGGGAAGTGCAAATAAAAGATCCCTTGCTGCTAATCGGAAAGAGTAGCCCATGTAGTGGTGACAGTGGGTTTCCTCTCAAAATCTGTGTGGTCCTTAACCATATGTCTGACACCATATAACCGTAAATAAAATGTGTTGAGTGTGTCGTTAAATAAAACATTTCTTTCTTTTTCTTTTCAACTGATTGGTTTTTTTCTCATTCCAACCAGTGCACTACAACTGGTCAAAGGCCGTGGTATGTGCTTTCCTGTCTGTGAGAAAGTGCATATGAATGATTCCTTGCTGCATTAGGAAAAATGTAGTGAATTTCATCTGATGACATGTCAGAATTACTAAATGTTTGACATTCAATAGATGATGATTAATTGATCAATGTGATCTAGTGGTGTCGTCAAGCAAAACAAACTTGAACTTTATGTCTGCTTAACCAAAGTTTGACAAATTAAAAAGAAACAAATGTATTTGACTTTGCAGTAATTTGTTTCTGTCATGTAATTGACTGTTTATAAAAGTGACTGCAATGTTCATTTCATGTGGACCAAATTGTTGAGAAAAAAAATCAAATTATGTGCCTGTATTATACTGAGCAACAAAAAAAAAATTGCGAATTTTAATTTAGTTTTTTATAATTTATTTAAATTTATTCAGATTGAATTCCTTTAGTTTTAGTGTCTATTTTACATTGACAAATTACAAGGATCAAGAAAAAATATATATGTTAACACGGTTTCGGCCAGAGGGTAAAATGGGTATGGCGCCATGCATACCCAAATTGTTTTGCAGTTGTTGTTTTTTTAAGTTAACCTTTTAACAGAATTAATTATTTTTATCGTTAATGTTTAATTTTCTTAACCCTAAACATAACCCATTTTCTTTCTTGGGGAGCTCCCCCCCCCCCCCCCCCCCCCCCCCCCCCCCCCCCCAATTCCCCTGTTGACTGTAGTTGCATTCAGTTCCATAGCGCCATACCCAAAAATTTCTTTCTGGCAGAAACACTGGTTAGTCAATATACAGTGAAATCCCTCAAAACCAGACTATGTAAAACAGAATTCTTTCAAAACCGGACTGTATGTAAAACAATTCTCTCAAAACCGGACTATGTAGAACAGAAATTCCTCAAAACCAGAAATGTATGTAAAACAGAAATCCCTCAAAACCGGGCTGTATGTAAAACAGAAATCCCTCAAAATCAGACTGTATGTAAAACAGAAATCCCTCAAAATTGGACTGTATGTAAAACCAGAATTCCCTCAAAACTGGACTGTATGTAAAACAGAATTCCCTTAAAACCGGACTGTATGTAAAACAGAATTCCCTCAAAACCGGACTGTATATAAAACAGAATTCCCTCAAAATCAGACTATGTAAAAAAGAAATCCCTCAAAATCGGACTGTATGTAAAAAAGAATTCCCTCAAAATCGGACTGTATGTAAAACAAATCTCTCAAAACCGGACTGTATGTAAAACAGAAATCTCTCAAAATTGGACTGTATGTAAAACAGAATTCCCTCAAAACTGGACTGTATATAAAACAGAATTCCCTCAAAACCGGACATTTTTCACTGCCCTTTTTTAAATATCAGTAAAGTAGGTCTCTGAAAATTGCGAGAGCGATAGTTTCATTCGTGCGTCGCACGTGTGTGTATACATTTGCGTAACCCATTTTCGATTCGCTTATTGAATGTATGACATCGTTTACACAGGGCTTCTAGAAGTTTTACAAAATCCACTAGCCATGGGATCAGTGATTTTTTTTTATTTTTACTAGCCATGATTAAAAATTCACTAGGCCTACTTTACTTAATACAGTTTTGCTAATAGTAATAATGAGATATGTTACCTAAAGTTAGAGATAGAGATTAAAAACACTAAAGACTGGTGGGGTTGGGGACAGGATATTCATATTTATAAAATGCAGCATTTGACAAAAAAAAAAATTCACTAGCCATCAGGCATGGCAATAGTAGTTATTTACTAGCCCAACACTGAATATCACTAGCCATGGGAGTGGGGCTACCATAATCTAGAAGCCCTGTCTGGCATGGCAATAGTAGTTATTTACTAGCCCAACACTGAATATCACTAGCCATGGGACTGGGGCTACCATAATCTAGAAGCCCTGTCTGGCATGGCAATAGTAGTTATTTACTAGCCCAACACTGAATATCACTAGCCATGGGAGTGGGGCTACCATAATCTAGAAGCCCTGTCTGGCATGGCAATAGTAGTTATTTACTAGCCCAGCACTGAATATCACTAGCCATGGGAGTGGGGCTACCATAATCTAGAAGCCCTGTCTGGCATGGCAATAGTAGTTATTTACTAGCCCAGCACTGAATATCACTAGCCATGGGACTGGGGCAATAGTAGTTATTTACTACCATGAAATCTAGAAGCCCTGAAGCCCTGGCATGGCAATAGTAGTTATTTACTAGCCCAACATTGAATATCACTAGCCATGGGAGTGGGGCTACCATGATCTAGAAGCCCTGTCTGGCATGGCAATAGTAGTTATTTACTAGCCCAACATTGAATATCACTAGCCATGGGAGTGGGGCTACCATGATCTAGAAGCCCTGCTTTACCATGGCCATGGGAGTGGGGCTTACTAGAAGCCCTGCTTTACCATGGCCATGACGGGTTACATAAAAATTAAATGGCTTACCTGAATTTGGTTTTGCATAACCCATATCCAAACTTTCAATTCACGGAGGCTAGGCTTTCTTCCAGAGGGTAAAACGGGTATGGTGCATACCCAAATGTTTTCGCATATTTCATTTTTTAAAGTTAATTTTTTGACAAAATTAATTACTCTTATTATTACTGTATGATTTTCTTAACACTTACCCATTTTCTTTTTTGTTGACTGTGGTTGCATTCAATTCCATAGCGCCATACCCAAAACATTATTTCTGGCAGAAACACTATTTCTTGTTCCAGCCAATGCTCCACAACTGGTGTAACAAAGGCCGTGGTATGTACTACCCTGTCTGTGGGATGGTGTATATTGGATGCCTGTACAGAACAACCTCCCTAAACTGAATACCTCTTAAACTCAGACAGTTTACTTGGTACCGTGGGTGTCCGGTTTAAATGGGTTTCACTATACAAGTGTATAGTGTAGTGTTGGGTTCTAAACTGAGAGTGGCAATCGGCTGTACATGTGTTTTTAAGTGATATGTGTATCTCATTAAGTGGTTATTTACACTGCCCATATAAACATGTTGTGTGTTGCATAGGAGTCACTTGCTACATTTATTTATGTATTAACAGTTTGAACAGGAAGTTATATAAAAGCTACCAAAGAATCAAAACTATACGTACAAAGGGAACAGGATGGAGTTCAGTGATGGAGTACAGAAATGCAACCCCTCTCTCCAGCTCCCATCCCCACCCTCAATATAAACTGATGTTTAAAGAAATGTATACATTTATTTGATTTTCAAATTTAGCTTTTTAAATTGTCCTGTAACTTATCTATGATATCCATGTCATAAACCCATGTGATAATTTAGTGTATTAACCCGGTTAATAATGGTATGCAAATTTGCAAGATTTCTAGATCATGTTTTTCTGTAGATGGGTCATTTCCTTACAAGCCAACAAGATCTGTATACCTAAGTGTAACATTTTCAAAGATTTAGATAAAATGCATGACATCAAACTAATCGTGATGACGTCATATTACCGATGGCGGCAACTTTAGTTCTCTAATTTACTAAAACATTTATTAAAATGTTATTTTAGAAGTGTTATAAGATAAATAGAATTTGCTACTCGTGTTTTTTAATATGTAAAATATCAGTGTCGACAAATACCGATTAACATAGACTCGGTTGATATTTTCCATATTAAAAAATACTCATGACTAATCCTCTATATATTAACTTTAATTACTGTGTTTTGACTTGGTTACGGTCAAATTAAAGGCTGAGAGGAAACCGACTACATTTTTCCATTAGTAGCAAGGATTTTTTTTATATGCACCACCCCACAGACAGGATAACACATACCACAGCCTTTGATATACTAGTCATGATGAAGCAAGAAAAGAAATGGGCCCAAGGGCCACTGAGTCATGATGAAGGAAATAAAATCCCAGACCGACTTCGCATCAGACGAGCGCTTTATCACTGGCTACATCCCTCCCAATAAATCTAATAAGGATAATACATGTAGTTGTTTCTAAATTTTAATCATTTACTTTCATATTCAAATTTGAGAAGTTAACATTTCTTCCCACTCCACATAATTAATTTTCAGCCTTGGTGTGTTGCAGGCGTTGAGTGTCGTGTTTCTGCCAGAAAGAAAGTTTTGGGTATGGCGCTATGGAATTGAATGCAACCACAGTAAATAGGGGGTATGGAGTTCCTCCCCAAAAAGAAAATGGGTTACGTTTAGAGTTAGGGTTAAGAAAATCATACAGTAATGATGAGAGTAATTAATTTTGTCAAAAGGTTGACTTAAAAAAAGAAAAATCTGCAAACAAATTTGGATACTGCGCCATACCCGTTTTACCCTTTGGCAGAAACCCTGAATGTATATATTTATAAATGTTTTGTAATTGTAAATAATCTTTTTGTATGATTTACAATTTGTTGTTTGTAGAAGCAAGCCAAGGATCACCTCGGAATTGATGGCGATGAGAACTCGATGATGTTCGAAGACACTGTGGCTCCTGCAAAGTAAGTCGGATGTTCTTGTGTGTAAACGTAACATTTACCCTGTAGAAGACACATAGAGGGTCATTGACAGAAATTGAGGTGTCAGATTCTTGTTCCAGCCAGTGCTCTACAACTGGTGTAACAAAGGCAGTGGTATGTACTATCCTGTCTGTGGGATGGTGCATATAAAAGATCCCTTGCTGTTAATCAAAAACAGTAGCCCATGAAGTGGAGACAGCAGGTTTCCTCTCTCTATCTGTGTGGTCCGTAATCATATGTTCGACACCATATAACCGTAAATAAAATGTGTTGAGTGCGTGGATAAATAAAACATTTCCTTCCTTCACTAACTCATATAGTATAAACTGACTCTATTCCTCTGTTGACAGGGCGACCATCATCCAGCACCAGACATCTAAGGTGACTCACCCGGAGTCACTCACTCACTCACTCGCTCATATAATATAAACTGACTCTATTCCTCTGTTGACAGGGCGACCATCATCCAGCACCAGACGTCTAAGGTGACTCACCCGGTCACTCAGTCACTCACTCACTCACTCGCTCATATAGTATAAACTGACTCTATTCCTCTGTTGACAGGGCGACCATCATCCAGCACCAGACATCTAAGGTGTCTCACCTAGAGTCACTCACTCACTCGCTCGCTCATATAGTATAAACTGACTCTATTCCTCTGTTGACAGGGCGACCATCATCCAGCACCAGACATCAAAGGTGTCTCACCTAGAGTCACTCACTCACTCACTCACTCATATAGTATAAACTGACTCTATTCCTCTGTTGACAGGGCGACCATCATCCAGCACCAGACATCTAAGGTTGACTCACCCTGAGTCTGGGTCGGTGGCGATCCCGGCCGTGTTGCGGACGTCGGGGCAGGGCGAGAACCAGTTCACGATGGGCTCCATGCAGAAGGTTCAGACAGCGCACGAAACGCATCTTGTGCACAGTGGACATGCGGCCCCCCATGTTAGTGTCGTCGGTCTTGTCTAGTGTGTGCTAACCTATAATCATTTAATAAGGGCTTGCTCTGGCTGATCAGAAAAGTTTTACAAATTATCTCAAAAATGCAAAACGCATAGTTATTTTCCATAAAATATCAATGTTGCACTAATTTTGTTCACCAAATTTTATTTAAAAAAAAAAAATTGCCATTTGTTTTTAAAAATTTGCAGTTGGTGAATTTGGCAAGTAGCAGAGCTAATCCTGTTTAATGCTAGGCTTAGACTATCATCTGTCATGATGGAGTTGGCCAACTTGACAGTTGTGTTGTCATTTCCCCCAACTCCCAACTTACAATGGGTGTGCTCAGATAACCGACTAATTGGTCGTAGGAGTTGTATATGATGAGAATCGAGTTGTAAGAGCGCTCAGACTAGTCATGGACAGTCATAGAAGTCGTGAGTTTGGCAAGTTGGTCAACTTCGTCGTGACAGTTGGTAGTCTGATCCTAGCATTATATGGTCTGTTATTTCTTTTACATTCACTGGGGTAGGAACAAAAAAAATTATAATCTGATGCTGTGCACTGGCAGATACCCTTTCTGATGAACATAAAAGAAATAACAGACAATCCTTATAATTAAATTTGAAAAATACTTCAGGATGAATTTTTTTTTTCATACGCATATGAACATAACATTACCATAGTTTGACACCCAATAGCCGATGTATTTTTCGTGCTGGGGTGTCGTTAAACATTCATTCATTCATTCATGAACATAACAAAAATAACAGACAATCCTTATAATTAAAATTAAAAAATACTTGGTGTAAAGTGACATCATCAGATATTTTATGTTCCATGACAAGACTATTTTTACATTCGAGATTTCATGAAACTCGTATTGCTACATTTCGACCAATGGGATGGCTTTAAATTGTAATGAATATAATGTAAATTTAATTATATACTGAACAACAAAGTCATAATTTTCAGTTGTAACAGAACGTTTTATTCAACATACTGTTTACAAATTTGTAATCAAGAAAATGTGTTCTAATAAAAAAAAATCCATCTCTATCAATTTTACATGGGTTTGACATCCAATAGCAGATGATTAATTAATCAATGTGCTCTAGTGGTGTCCTTAAACAAAACAAACTTTTTTATATGAGTTATTCAAAATACATTTGATAAAATAGTTATTCTGTTATAATTGTCAGATATCACTGCCTTTTATGTATATTTATTTTAAGACTACAGGACTTCGCTGACTGTTTATTGTATAGTGATTAAATCCATAAATCTCCAAAGTAAGGTTATATTTCAACAGACAGGTTTGGTGTGTGCTGTCTGTCAATAAACTGCATGTTAGTGGAATGGTAATGATTGCCGTGTTCACAATCTTTATCTTTATGGCCCACAAAGGTTAAGTATTAAAGTGTGTTAAGGCTTGGGACAGTTCTGGATAAATATCACAGACCTGTGTTTGTAGACCTGTGTTTGTAGACCTGTGTTTGTAGTGTGCTTGGGGTGGGACATAACACAGTAGTAAAGCATCTGCTTGATGCGTGGTCGGTCTAGGATCCACCTCCGTAGGTAGACCCATTGGGCTATTTCTTGTTCCAACCAGTGCTCCACAACTGGTGTAACAAAGGCCGTGGTATGTACTATCCTGTCTGTGGAATGGTGCATATAAAAGATACCTTGCTACTAATCGAAAAAAGTAGGCCATGAAGTGGCCACAGCGGGTTTTCCTCTCTCAATCTCTGTGTGGTCCTTAACCATATGTCCCGACGCCATATAACCGTAAATAAAATGTGTTGAGTGCATCGTTAAATAAAACATTTTCTTCCTTCCATATAGTGTGCTTGACTCTAAAATGAATATAAACATGGAAATATATGTCTATTTTTTTATGTAGATCGAACCACTTCGGTGGATCCATTCAACTGATTGTTTTTTTCTCGTTCTAACCAGTGCACCACAACTGGTTAAAGGCTGTGGTATGCGCTCTCCTGTTTGTAGGAAAGTGTATATAAAAGATCCCTTACTGCTAATGGAGTCAGAATTACGGTGGGGGGGAGGAGGGCTATTTTTTGGTGTGCATGTTATTTTCTTGTATAATATGCAATATGCATTTAATAGGTAGTGTTTTCTATTTTATGGATTTTACGAAAGCATGGTGTGCAAAATAAAAATTCTTGGCCTCTCCCATGTTAACTGCTAGACAAGCAATATTGACTATTTCCTGTCTCTGGTGTATCCAATCTCTGTTTCTGTGGCCTACTTCTTTACTTCTTGCTTGTTATGAAAACAAATATTGGTTTTTGAGGATTAATGCTAATAGTAAAGCAAAATGATCAGTTTTTGCAGGGCTTTCTTACATTTGATATAGATAATAATTAATTGTTTTCTGTGTTTAAGGCTCCATATTTTCTTAACATTGCCGTAAGACACTTTTGGATAATAAACATTAAAAAAGATATAAATTTCACAGCATTCTTAAACTTCATTTCAAATTGTTTTTATACTTGCCTCTGCAGTGCTCTTTACCATTAATGTATGTTATTACCAGTATACCAGTACATTATTTTTCAAAAGTTAAATAATAATTCATATTATGAAATTCTGTAACTTGTGTATTTCAAGTCCTTATCATTGATCTCTTGTCTTCAATTTGTTCTCTTAGCAATGTTTATAGTTGTGAAAAATAAAGGGACTGATACCTCTAAATAAACTTTAATACAACAAAGGCGATCCATAGGTCTCAAGGCTTAAATTATAAACTCCATGTTTCATCACAAGTTGTCACTATTTTGTTAGAAATCTTCTACATACTGTTGACACTACTGTAAGCAGTATACAGTAAAACCCCGCTAAACTGGACACCAATGGGAATCGAGTAAAAAGTCTTGTTTTAAGGAGTATCCGGTTTAGAAAAGTTTTCTGTAGGTTCCATGAAAATTCTTCAGTTTTGAGGGAATTCCACGTTACAGAGTGTCCAGTTTGGAGGGTTTCACTGTATTTTATGATACATACATGTACATGTATTGTGACAGGACCAGAGGTGCAGAAATGGAAAATATTTAACTAGCCTGCCGAACCAGAACCAACTAAAATTTACTAGCCCTCCAGAATTTCTGCTTGTCCGCCAGTCTTTTGAACAATACATGTATATTATTAACAATATTATAATATAAAGTGTCTTCACTTCAAATGAAATATATAGATATACTGACAAAACATTATTAATAACACTTGTTAAGTGATTAACATCACATGTCAAATGCAATAAAAATAGACAGATAAACCGTATTTGCATTTTTTAAATCGTCTGTAAGAATTTTTACTCTCATTTGGCGAGCGGGGCAAGTACTTTCTGCAGTCCTGTAGGACAGATCATAATACACATAATACACATAATACCTATCTGCGTATGTTTATATGAAATGTTTTATTTCCAGGGGCGCAGTGCGGAACAGCATGGGTTGACCCAGGCTCAGAGGGCGCTGCTACTAACTATAGAGGAAGGTATTTCGGCCGTGGATGCGGCACACAGCGACTTGCAGAAGAGAGGTGAAGTTCCTAAGCTGGGAGCAGACGCAGTAAGTTGTTGGGGGAGTGGGGTGGGGGTGGGGTGGCAGGTTGTTTTTGTTTTTTTGTCTGTTTTAACTCTTTCACCACGACAGGCCGGTATACCGGCTTGCGATACCAGTGCCTCTCACCACGACAGGCCGGTTTAGCGGCTTGTAACACCTGTTCATATTTGGCGCCGAGTGACGCGTCAATATTATAATTAGATAAAATCTCGCGCGACCATAGCTGCCATGTGATACACTGTAATGGCTGCGCCCATGTTCTAGCGAATTTTGAACGAGTTTTTCCAAGTTTATACTGATATTCTGACTGTAATTAAACATGAACCGAGGTGACGAAATTTCGTCTGTTGAAAACAATGGTTGCGATTCAGATGACGGGTTTTCCGATGATGAAATGTGGGATATTATGGACTTTGGTGCATTTGATTTAATCGAGATTGGCGATCGTGAACGAAATGTCATTAAACATGGCAATTTAGAAGAAAATGATACCGATGACGAGTTACAAGATGACTTGCCACTGTTTTACCACGCGCCTGAGTTTACCTGGACACATGAGCCATATTCGGTTACCTGCAGATCAACGTTTACTAAAAATCCGGGGCCCGTAAAAGTGTTTGACGTCAACACAAACGCCATAGAGTACTTTTCGCTATTTTATTCCAATACAGTGTATGGAAAAATTGTGTAATTTACCAACATGAATGCCAAAAAAAAAGCGTGATACAGATCCTGCTAACAACAAGGGGTGTGTGGTATGATATTTCTGTTGATGAAATGAAAGCTTAATTTTGCAAAAGCATTGTAAATATATATTTTAAAATTATAACTGGAATGTTAATTAATTAATTATCCAACAAGAAAAACATTTGTACTGTTTTTTTTTTTTAATTACCAGTCCTACCTACTCAAATAGGCGAGTAATATGCATAGTTTACCTGTAATTACCAGATTTATACCTGTTAAATCTAACATTTTTAAAGTATTATTTTTTTATCTAGACAGCCATCCATTCACCTTTCTGGAAATGTATAGCCTATAACTAAAATTAATGATAAAAGAAGTAGTTTTATCCTTTAACAAACATGATCATAAATCTGCTATTTAAACTCAGTGTGCAGGGAAGGTCAAGACTGTAAAACTTAGTGGTGAAAGAGTTTAATTTTTTTTTTTATAAAAATGGAAGGAGAAAGAGTTTTAAAAATAGATGGAAGAAAAAAAAAAAATGAAATGACAATTGAATTAATCTTTTTCAAGCAATTATATTTCAATATTTGAAAAAACCCTAATTATCAGATAAATCATACAACTGCTCACAATGTTTCTTAAATACTTCATAATTACCATTTTAAAAAATAAAATATACTTTTCAGTTTTTATTAATTTTAATTATAGTTTATTAGGCAGACAAGTTTGACACTCTGTTTTTTTGTTGTATTTTCATACTGTCAGTATAATATCTTCAATTTATAATTAATTAGATGTAGTAATTTAAAAATTGTCTTCAGAAATTACTTGATATATTTATGGTGCATACATCCAGTTCCTCAATTACCATAGTTTGACACCCAATAGCCGATGTATTTTTTGTGCTGGGGTGTCATTAAACCATTCATTCATTCGGGGCGGGATGTAGTTCAGTGGTAAAGCGCCTGCTTGATGCGCGGTCGGTTTGTGACCTATCCCCGTCGGTGGGCCCATTGGGCTATTTCTCGTTCTAGCCAGTGCACCACAACTGGTATATCAAACGTCATGGTATGTGCTATCCTGTCTGTGCATATAAAAGATCCCTTGCTATTAATGGAAAAATATAGCAGGTTTCCTCTGTGAGACTGTCAGAATAACCAAATGTTTCAAATCCAGTAATCGATGGTTCGTAAATCAATGTGCTCTAGTGGTGTCATTAAACAAAACAATCTTTTACAACAAGGGACGGGATATAGCCCAGTGTTAAAGTGTTTGCTTGATGCGCAGTCGGTCTGGGATCGATCCCCGTCGATGGGCCCATTGAGCTATTTCTCGCTTCAGCCTGTGCACCACGACTGGCATATCAAAGGCTGTGGTATGTGTTATTCTGTCTGTGGGATGGTGCATATAAAAGATCCCTTGCTGCTAATCGAAAAGAGTAGCCCATGAAGTGACTACAGCAGGTTTTCTCTCTAAATATCTGTGTTGTTCCTAACCATATGTCTGACACCATATAACCATAAATAAAATGTGTTGAGTGCGTCGTTAAATAAAAAAAATCTTTCTTTCTTTCCTAACCATATGCCTGACACCATATAACTATAAATAAAATGTGTTGAGTGCATCGTTAAATGAAACATTTCCTTCCTTCCTTTTACAACAAACAATATGTTTTTAAAGTTAAACCATCCATTATAATAATGTTTCTTTTCCGTCTTTCTGTTCAGCACTCTGTGAAATGGCGGGAGAACCAGCTGGACCTGAATCGACAGAAAGTTGGAGCCCAGCTGTCGGCCATGAATGCTGCGACCGCTCAGCTCGTGACCTTGACCTCTGGCAAGGAGGATGAAATTGATTACACTGCTGTTGGATCGGCCATCAATCAAATGTATGTTGTTGCCTGTTCTAGTATTCATCCTGACACTTGTTTTGTAAAATCAGTACGGCACCCACAAGCTCGTATAATAATCTCTTATATGGTTGTGTTGGTAATCAAAACGACGTGTAATGATTAAGATGTGATGTTTCAGCTCATCCAACATGAATACGAGTTGTAATTAATAAATATACTGTAGTTGTGTTGGTAAACAAAACGATGTGTAATGATTAAGATGTGATGTTTCAGCTCGTCCAACATGAATACGAGTTGTAATTAATAAATATACTGTAGTTGTGTTGGTAAACAAAACGATGTGTAACGATTAAGATTTGATGTTTCAGCTCATCCAACATGAATATGAGTTGTAATTAATAAATATACTGTAGTTGTGTTGGTAAACAAAACGATGTGTAATGATTAAGATGTGATGTTTCAGCTCGTCCAACATGCCTGATCTGAGCCGGGACGTCAAGGTGCTGGCCGCGCTACAGGAAGACTCCCAGTCCGGCGACCGTCTGATGGATGCGGCCAGACGTCTGGCGGGCGCCTTCTCCAGCCTACTCAGTGCCGCACAGCCAGGCAGTCAGGAGGTGAGTGAAACACACAGTAGTCTTACAAGGGCCCACACTGTCCGTAACTATAGTTCTTCCCACAGGGAATGCCTTTTTTGATACTATGGAATATACTTCCAAGTTATTTATTTCTAAGCTGATTATTTTCATAATTGCACCCAAGAATAGTTAGGTTTTTTGTTTTGTTATTTCCAAGATACTTTTACTGTTTTTCTTACGTCAGACCAAACTTTATTTGACGATGGGACGGACTATAGATGGGTCAGTTGCTAATTTCTATTCAAAATGGTTCCTACATTTAGGATTTAAACTTCAGGTTAAATTAGCCACTTTTCCCCCAGCTCCACCCAGTGTCCCTTGCCTGGTATATCAAAAACCATGGTATAGTTTTTTCTCCCGTCCCAACCAGTTTCCGACAATCGTAGTAAAAAACCCAGAAGAAAAGGTATCTGCAAATTACAATAAAAAATAATTCTAAGTGAAAAAAAAGAGAACAATTCTGGGAATATTTTTACTTTCTACTGTGCAGAAACTGTGTGATCACCTTAGTACAACACATTATTAAAGCAAGAGGAATAACTCATGACAAACCTATTGCAGTGACAAATGCAGTATTATAACAATGTGTCTGTGTGTGTTGTCTGATCATGTATTGTTTGTGTTTTCAGTCGCGACGTGTCTGTGTGTGTTGTCTGGTCATGTACAGCCATTACATGTCTGTGTGTGTTGTCTGATAATGTATTGTGTATGTTTACAGCCGCGACAGAATCTGTTAGCGGCGGCCAGTAAGATCGGCGAGGCCAGTCAACAGGTGATGGAAGAGGTTGGGGAAACCGTTCAAGATCTAGACAAGGCATTCCAGGTACGTGGCCAGCCAGTCAGCATTTAAAGGTTAACTTTACAATAAAGCCTGTTACTGACCACTGTCGGGCTGCTGGTGCTCCCTTGCACCTGCCAGTACAGGCGGTCCCTCCTCCTTCCCACCCCCACCTTTCCTGTCCTGGACAGAAGAACCGGCCGAGGTCGGCTCTTGTGCCAAGGACAGGCGTGCGCTACAACAGCTTGCTCTGAATGTGCACATAAAGCCCTATGATCTGACCTGACCTAATACCGTTCTATGGGCAATCTTCGCTTGAAGTTGGGCAGTTTAACATGGGTTTCAATGGCAGATGACATCTGTGTAGTGAGACCTTAGTACATATCAAATTGGCACAATCTGACATCATCGATTGACACACTACAGCCTTAAGGAAATGTCGGTCAAACCACATCAGTGATTATTATATAAATTAAAATCAATTATAGGTAATAAATATGATCTTAAACTCTTATCATTTCATATCATGTTTATGTCCCTTGTTAAATAAATGTTTGTGAAAATTATTTCACTTGGGAGATAAACATAATACGAAATGGAAGCTTGTTTAATATCCTATAAATGTTTTTTGTAAAAAATTTAGGAGGTTAGAGATGAAATGCACAAAACAGAAAGTAATGGTTTTTGTAATTGTGTTGTGTTTCAGGAAACTCTTCTGTCGTTGGCGAAGGCTGTTGCCAATTTCATATTTTTTATTCTTGCAGACCTGAGATGAAATACACAAAACAGAAAGTAATGGTTTTTGTGATTGTGTTGTGTTTCAGGAAACTCTTCTGTCGTTGGCGAAGGCTGTTGCCAATGCGACGGCGTCTCTGGTGCTGAAGGCGAAGAATGTGGCCAGCAAGACAGAGGACCAGGGACTACAGAACAAAGTAATCAGCTCGGCCACGCAGTGTGCACTCGCCACCTCACAGCTCGTCGCCTGCACCAAGGTAAGAGTTACCTTCTCCTTGTTAGAGTTACTTCCTCCTTGTTAGAGTTAAGGTAAGAGGGGGTGCGGGGTGTAGCCCAGTGGTAAAGTGCTCGTTTGATCCCCATCAGTGGGCCCATTGAGCTATTTCTCGTCACAGCCAGTGCACCAGGACTGGTATATCAAAGGCCGTGGTATGTGCTGTCCTGTCTGTGGGATGGTGCATATAAAAGATCCCTTGCTACTAATTGAAAAATGTAGCGGGTTTCCTCTATTACTGTGTCAAAATGACCATAATGTTTGACATCCAGTAGCCGATGATTAATAAATCAATGTGCTCTAGTGGTGTCGATAAACAAAACAAACTTCTTCATCTTCTGTGGCCCCAGTCCAGCGTGTCAGGAACAGCTGATCGAGGCAGCCAAGCTGGTAGCGAAGTAGTCGATGCACTCTAGTGGTATCGTTAAACTAAACACATTTCACTTCACCTCAGGTTGTGGCCCCGACTATCGGCAGCCCGGCGTGTCAGGAACAGCTGATAGAGGCAGCCAAGCTGGTAGCGAAGTCCGTGGAAGGGATCGTCGAGGCTGCGCAGTCGGCGTGTAAGGACGACGTCGCGTTGCAGGACCTGGGTGGAGCTGCGACCGCGGTGACCAAGTCTCTCAACGATCTGCTGCAACATATCAAGAAGGCGGGAGGCCCTGTTAGGGTGAGATATTGATTTTGTTGTCTACATTTAATTTTAACTTGATTTACATATTAAGAAGGTGGGAGGCCCTGTTTGGGTAAGATACATATTTACTTATCTGGGCTGGAGCTTATAGTCTGTCCCATGGGGAATGCATTTTATCATACTATGGAATTTACTACACGTTATTTATTTCTGAGCCAATTATTTTCTAAATTGCACACAAAAATAGTAATTTTGTGGTTATTTCTAAAACACTTTTACTTTTCTTTTCAAACCAAACTGAAATTATTTACAAAAAATATTTTTGTAGGCAGATGTGATGGACTATGGATTCAAATCTTTAATGATATAATGTTCCCATGGTGTTAAAGTTGACTGAAAAAGGGTTTTGTGAGCACAGGGCCATGCAGCTTTTCATTTTAATTTTTCATTTGAAGAAAACTGGAGGTTCTGTTATTTATTTAGAAATCTGTTTTTCATTTATTTTAATTTACATAGGAAGAATGCTGCGAGGCCTTGTTAGGGTAAAATATCTTTTTGTACACTCTTCCAGCCTGAATTAAAAATAGAGGGGAAAGGGTATCGATTTTAGTTTTGCTTGACCTACAAATAATAAGAAAAAGTGTTTGGGAAATAACAACAATGTTCTATTTACAAGATTTAAATTAATTTTAATTTTAATTTTACTAATGTTTGCCACAGGCCCAGGAGCAGCATGAGGAAGCAGTAGATCAGATAATCACCGTCACTGACCGACTGTTCAGCAGTGTTGGCGACGCCCACGAGATGGTCAAACAGGCTCGTTACCTGGCGCAGGTGTGTACACATACATTGTATTAACATACTAGGTCTTTACGCTGGAAGTAATCATTTTGTATTTCCTGATTGTAGAATATGTTAACACTATGTTTTATTATCCGCATGGTTCAACATAACCGAGTTAATAATAATCATACAAAGCACGCATAATAACATGTCTAATGACGTAATTTTGGGAAGTGACATCATAACATGATGTTGCTTCTCCAGTCCTAACTCAGACTTTGCATTTGAAATATGACGTCATTTCGTCGGTTCCTTTTAGTGGTTAAAACATTTTGAGACTGTCCTTGTTATTCATAAAGAAAACAATAATAATAATATGGATAATAAAGAAATCATTACACTCACGTGCGAGTCGTACTGATTTTACGAAACTCGTGTCAGGATTCACATATTATTAAAAAATCCTGACACTCTTTTCATAAAATCAGTACAACACACAAGCTTATATAATAATCTCTATTAATGTCTTCATGTTTCCTCGATTATGACTTTGTGAGTATGACCTTGCCATGTAAGGGGAGCTATCACTGTGAGTCCCCATCACTCTCCTGAGACTAGTTCATGGAAAATATTTTTAATTACCCTTAGCATATGATTTAGTACAACAAAAGATTAAATATTAGTGCTCATTATGGTAATATCTTATCACTGCCCTTAATTTAAATTATTCATGTCGAGGTCTGTTGCTAATTGTTTTACATTTAAAGGCATATTGTCACAGACCATTGACCTATTTAATGGTCTAACAAAGTATTACCTCAACAAAAATAATTTGATTTGTCCCTAAATGTACTTTATTCAACCATCTTCATAACCACCATACTCCATTTATTAATGGCATTTTGTAAAAATAATTGGATTATGGCAATGGTCCATAATTCAAAAACTAAAATTGCCAAGAGGGATGACATGGATTTCACTCCACCATGGTTCAGTTACGGTGATCCGATAGCTAGATTTGATTTTTCAACAATTAATGTAATTTATATTTATTATCCATTTTTAGAGCAATACGATCCTTAAATCCGTGACAGTATGCCTTTAACATGGTTTGATTATGGGTTTTGTTGGCCCAGTGTTACACATGTTTGTGTGATAGTGTACGTGTTAGATTCCGTCTGGTTATGTTATTAACTGGTTCACGGATGATTATTTCAAAGTTATTACTGTGTTTGACTCAGTCTTGTTATGTTATTTGCAGGCTCATTCATTCATTCATTCAGTCACTCGCTCACTCACTCAGTCACTCAGTCACTCGCTCGCTCACTCACTCACACTCACTCACTCACGCACGCACTCACTCATTCACTTATTAATTCCAATGATTACTGTGTGTTTGACTCAGTCTGACTGTGTTATTTGCAGGCCACATCTCAGCTGGTGAGTGCTATCCGGGTTCAGGCGGAGGGCCACACTGACTCGGAGATGCAGAAACGTCTCCTGGCGGCCGCCAAACAACTCGCAGACGCAACGGCCAACCTCGTGGAGGCAGCCAAGGTACGAACTCGATATATTATAGGTCAAAACGTTATACCTGAGATGATTCCAGTATCCCAAGACACCCTGTGTACACTATATTCGATATATTATAGTATAGATTCCAGTATCCCAAGCCTTACCCTGTGTACACTATACTCGATATATTATAGTATAGATTCCAGTGTCCCAAGCCTTACCCTGTGTACACTATATTCTATATATTATAGTTCAAACAATTATACCTGAGATGATTCCAGTATCCCAAGACACCCTGTGTACACTATACTCGATATATTATAGTTCAAAAAGTTATACCTGAGATCCCAAGACACCCTGTGTACACTATACTCGATATATTATAGTATAGATTCCAGTATCCCAAGCCTTACCCTGTGTACACTATATTCTATATATTATAGTTCAAACAATTATACCTGAGATGATGCCAGTATCCCAAGACACCCTGTGTACACTATACTCAATATATTATAGTATAGATTCCAGTATCCCAAGCCTTACCCTGTGTACACTATATTCTATATATTATAGTTCAAACAATTATACCTGAGATGATTCCAGTATCCCAAGACACCCTGTGTACACTATACTCGATATATTATAGTTCAAAAAGTTATACCTGAGATCCCAAGACACCCTGTGTACACTATACTTGATATATTATAGTATAGATTCCAGTATCCCAAGCCTTACCCTGTGTACACTATACTCGATATATTATAGTATAGATTCCAGTATCCCAAGCCTTACCCTGTGTACACTATACTCGATATATTATAGTTCAAAAAGTTATACCTGAGATCGCAAGACACCCTGTGTACACTATACTCGATATATTATAGTATAGATTCCAGTATCCCAAGCCTTACCTTGTGTGCACTATACTCGATATATTATAGTTCAAAGAGTTACCTGAGATGATTCCAGTATCCCAAGACACCCTGTGTACACTATACTCGATATATTATAGTATAGATTCCAGTATCCCAAGCCTTACCCTGTGTACACTATACTCGATCTATTATAGTTCAACAAGTTATACCTGAGATGATTCCAATGTGAATTGACAAGAGTAGCCCATGAAGTGGCGACAGCGGGTTTCCTCTCTCAGTATCTGTGTGGTCCTTAACCATATGTCTGACACCATGTAACCGTAAATACAATGAGTTGAGTGTGTCGTTAAATAAAACATTTCTTTCTTTTCTTTCATTGTGTATGTTTATAACTGAAAGTTTTGTGTTGTGTAGGGATGTGCGACCAGCCCCAATGACTCCTCCCAGCAGCTTATCTTGAAGAGTGCCGCCGAAGACTTGCGCACAGCAACCAACGCTGCAGCTAGCAACCAGTTTAAACGCAAAGTCATCAATCGACTAGAGGTACAACATTCTGTTTGTCGTATTTTTATTTACTTTACTCCCGGGACGTGTCCCAGTGGTAAAGCCGTCGGTCGGTGGACACATTAGACTATTTTTCTTTCTAGGCAGTGCACCACGACTGGTATATCAAAGGCCGTGGTATGTGTTATCCTGTCTGTGGGATGGTGCATATAAAAGATCCCTTGCTACTAATGGGAAAATGTAGCAGGTTTCCTCTCTAAGACTATATGTAAAAATTACCAAATGTTTGACATCCAATAGCCGATGATTAATAAATCAATGTGTTCTAGTGGTGTTGTTAAACATAAAAAACTTTTACTTTACTCTCATCCCAACCAGTGCCCTACAACTGGTTTATCAAAGGCCATAGTATGTGCTGTCCTGTCTGTGGGAAAGTGCATATAAAAGCTACATTGTTATTCATTGAAAACTATAGTTGGTTTTCTCTGAAGACTAATGGTAAGAATTAGATGTTTGATGTCCAACAGCCCACAATTAATTAACAAAATATTTTTTAATTACACTGTCATTATATATATAAAAAAATGTTCTTCAATTTTTTTTACCCTATTTTCAAATGTATTATGCACACCGGTAAATAATGCGCATCCCCCACTTTGAACATTTATTCCAAGAAAAAAAACATGAACCACAATATAATGAGTTGTAATGAACACTGTCAATAACCTGTAAAGTACCGTAAACTACCGATCGACGATTTTTTATGGACATTTTTAAAAGTTGTTTTTTTGTATTGTTATGTATAATGCACACACCCATTTTTAACCTGTATTTTGGGGAAAAAAGTGCATAATACATGGGAAAATACGGTATATACTATATTTTTTTTGAAGATGAAAACAATGACTGTTTAACTCTTTTTAATACGTTTTAATTTTTTTTAACCCAGAATGCTGCGAGACAAGCTGCCGCAGCAGCCACCCAGCTGATCAACGCGTCTCACTCGGCGAACAAGACGAACCGCAACACGACCTCGCAGGCTCACCTCGTACACCAGTGTGAAGACGTGAACGAGGCCATACCCTACCTCGTTCAGAGTCTGAAGGCCGTACAGCGCAGCCAGGACACGGCCACCGCGCAACTCAACCTGATCAACGCCAGCCAGGACTTCATACACGTGAGTCTATATAACTAACATAAGTCTGGACTTCATACACGTGAGTCTATATAACTAACATAAGTCTGGACTTCATACACGTGAGTCTATATAACTAACATAAGTCTGGACTTCATACACGTGAGTCTATATAACTAACATAAGTCTGGACTGTAGAAGTCATTCTAAGAAAGATCAAATAACCTTGAGCATAATTTACCAACACATGTTCATAAATACTTATATATATGTTACAAGAAGTTAGATCATAACAAATACAAATTTGTTCAATGTTTTACTATATTCTGTTACTAAATCTTACAACTCTTCTATCTATCAATTAATTAATTATTTTTTATTTATTTCAGCCGACCGGCAAGTTGATCGCTGCAGCCAATGCAGCCGCTCCAACCATCAGCAACCAATCAGCTGTGTTAACGCTGAACAACAATGTCAAGGTCATGTCGACAGCGCTGGCAGAGTTACGAGCAGCGTCGGCAAAGGTTTGTAAAATTTTGGGTCTTTTTTTTTTATGGTAATTTGAAATTCATAATTATCTGGAGTCTTTTAAATTTGTGTTCTAGTGACAATAAAAAATATTTAGAAAATAATAATAATAAAAAAAAAATGTAACCTAGAATACAGTTTTACAAGAATTTCATTAGTGACAAACTTACTTTTTTCTGTGCTCTGCTCATATTTGTTTTTTCTCACTGTGCTCAACTTCACTTTTCCTGTTGACATTCGGTGAAAATTGTACCTTGATTAACATTTTCAACTATTTAACTTTTATTTTAACACAGAAATTTACTGA
The DNA here is from genome assembly GCF_016097555.1 of Gigantopelta aegis. NCBI lineage: Eukaryota > Metazoa > Mollusca > Gastropoda > Neomphalida > Peltospiridae > Gigantopelta > Gigantopelta aegis. Next base: position 12,333,531 of record NC_054703.1, read on the forward strand.
TGTACAATTTTCAGTTTCGCTGTCTTTTGTGTATAAGATTGAACAGTTTTGCTGGATTTAATCTGTTTATTGACAACTAAATAATGATATTTTAATACTCAAATTTACAAATTCAGTAGAATTATCAATTTTGCTGTCTTTTTTTTATCTGAGATTGAATGCTTTTGGTGGATATACTCTACGTTTATTGACCACTAAATAATAACATTTTAATGTTGAAATTTACGTAAAATATGTGGTATCACATATGAAATCAAACAATTATGGTGAATATTCTCTTCGTTTATTGACATTTTTAACAAACAAAAAATGGTAACATAGCCAACAAGTACAGGAATGGTTATTTATACCTTAGAACACAGTTTGATGATGATATCATAGAGCTTGGTGCATGTACAGACATTTCCTTTCGGTTTCCACGCTAATGCTGATGCATAGCTTCTGTACTCTTAACTTCATTGGACTTGGTTTGAGTTTGGAGTTTGCTTTCTCCTAGGAGAGTTTCCTTACTAGGATTCTGAGCCTCTCCAGCCCAGTTTTGATTTTGGATTTTGCTTCTCCTAGACAGTTGTCTTTCTTGACTCATGTCCTCTGTCTGTCTGGTCCATATTAGTCTAGTTTCTACCTTTTGACCAGTCCAGCTTGGGTGACCCTACCACATGATTCGCACGGTCTTGAAAAGTGCTTGAATTTAGAAGTTTGAAATGAAAAGTGCTTATTTTCACTTTTATGGGAAAAAGTGCTTGAAAAGTGCAAAAGTCCTTGAAAAGTGCTTGAATTTCATGTCAGTGCGACTAACCAGAAATTACGGAACAATCTCGAAAGACATTTAGCATTTTTACTTCCGTGTTCGCACTTTCATTCCAGCACTCGCGACATTCCGCGACCCGAATGTACTCGGCCCATCCCGGGACAAATGCTATGTTCCGAATGCCTCAGCCGAGATTTACCGATTATTGACGAGTGTAATAGCCTCGTTTTGAGAACTGCAAACAATAGTCAGGCGAGATGATACAGAATCACTTAGATTTTGAAGTTTTTGCAAGCACATGTTCAAATTTAAACATGCCTAGTGGAAAGTGTGTTTTTAACAAAACGTGGTGTTGAAAACATGTGTTTATCAGAGAGAGTAAGGACGTGTCAAAGGCTGTGTGTTCCTGTTGTCGCAAGGATATTAACATTGGCGCCATGGGCGAGAGCGCACTCAAATCGCACGATTTCTATTCTTTTCTATTAAAAAAACATTTTTCGAAAAAGGCTGGTTAAGGTTTGTATTATGGTCCTTGAAAACATAAGGTAGGTCCTTGAAAAGTCCTTGCCTGTATGAACCATGTACCAGGAGCTGATGCTCCAGCTGGCATAGCTCTCCGAGTCATTGAGACATGCAAGCTACCTCACCACGTCAAGGAATGGACCATGAGATAGAAACACAGTTTAATTAGAAACACAGTTTAATTAGAAACACAGTTTAATTAGACTCATTTGAATTTGATTCTGCAAAAGTACATCTACAATATCCCAATACTAAGTGTGCAGTATAATACTAAGTGCAGTATAATACTAAGTGTGCAGTATAACACATTTAAACCTATAGCTCATGGTTAATATTGCTTTTCAACATTACCTATCCTCAGAATAGTGCACTCTACCCCTACGACTAGTAGTCTGGTCCGAACATCCCAACAGCCAATGGGATGGCCTAAAATTCTTCTACTCCCTCTAGTTCCGGTCATGTGACTGAAATTGCCTTCTTTTTCCTTCACTACTTTGGTCTGCACTTTTCATTTGGTTTACTTGACACTTTTATGTGTGGAATACATTTCTATATGTTGTTACATTGTTGTTGTACAATTCTTTTGGTTTTAATCACTTTATTTCATGGTGGGACGTAGCCCAGTAGTAAAGCGTTCATTTGATGCGTGGTCGGTCCAGGATCGATCCCCGTCTGTGGACCCATTGGGCTATTTCTCATTCCAGCCAGTGCTCCACAACTGGTGAAACAAAGGCCATGATATGTACAATTCTGTCTGTGGGATAGTGCATGTAAAAGATCCCTTGCTGCTAATTGAAAAGAATAGCCCATTAAGTGGCGACAGCGGGTTTCCTCTCTCAATATCTGTGTGGTCCTTAACCATATGTCTGACGCCATATAACCCTAAATAAATGTGTTGAGTGCGTCATTAAATAAAACATTTTTTTCTTTCTTTTTTTTAATCACTTTATTTAAAGTGTTGTTTCCAAATTTATTAATTGTCATATTTTACGTATCTATAAAAGAGAAAACACGTCCAGTTTTCTCCAGTTTTATCATAAAGTTAACATTTAATAAGACCAGTGTTTTGTTGTTGATGATAGGCGCAGGAGGTGTGTGGAACTCTGGAGGTGGACAGCGCGGTCGACCAAGTACAGAACTTGGACCGGGAACTCGAGGAGATTCGGAGGGAGGCGCGAGAGGGACGACTGGTGCCAATTCCAGGAGAAACGGTCAGTTTTAATGTCTACATTGTCACAAATCACCCGCAAACTGTGTGAATTGGCAAAGTCATTCTCACATAAGTTTGCGGATGATTTGTTTTGTTCATACCCAGATGAATATAAAAGAAATAACAGACAATACTTATATTAAATTTGAATGATAGTTGCTAATAATAACACTAAAACGTCATACTTCATTATACTTCATTATAAAATGACGTCATCAGATATAACGTTCCCTGACGACATAATTTTTTACATTCATCGAGAATTGAACAAACTTCAGTTGCTACGTCTGGACCAATGGGATGACGTTATGGTTTAATGAATGTCATGGAAATTTAATTGTTGTTAATTACAATTATTGTTAATTACTGTCACATTTTAAACCAAATATTTTTTAACACAATGTTTCTAACAGCCACAGACCAATCTTTCCTTTGATTCCAGTCACATTTTATAATTTTATCATGAGCCGAAAACTACTACTTGCATGTCTGCCATCTTGAACACTATCTTTTGACTGTATCGGTACAGCTAAACCGGTATAGCTAAGAGTAAGACACTTCAGTATGTGGTTTATTTAAACTGGTATAACTAAAACAGTTTAAAATGTAGGTGTGAATGCGATCTCTTCACCATACCGGTATAGCTAAAACACTTCGGTATGTGGTTTCTTTAAACTGGTATAAATAAAACAATTTAAAATGTAAATGTGAACACGATTTTTTCACTATCTAAAACACTTCAGTTTGTGGTTTAGTTAAACTGGTTGAATTAAAACAGTTTAAAATGTAGTGTGAACACAAACTATTTTAGTTAAACTAGTATAAAGTGGAAGTAACAGTGACATCAGAATAAGCAGTTAATGCGTTAACAACAGCCTAACAAACTTGTAGTCCATTGTTATTTTGATTTTGATTTTGTTATTTCTAGCCAAAAGTGTTTTAGTTAACCCAGTATAGTTAAGTTAGTTTAAGTTGTGTAAGTGTGAACATGGTATATATATTTTTTGTGTTTGTCTTTTAGCCTGAGTCAAGTATAGTTAAATTAGTTTTAACCTGTGTAAGTATCAAGATAGTATATGTATTTGTTGTGTTTATTTTTCAACCCGAGTCGAGTATAGTTAAATTGATTTAATTGTGTAAGTGTGAACACAGTATATATATATGTATTCTGTGTGTGTTTATTTTCCAGCCTGAGTCGAGTGGACTGAAACTGAGCACCACATCAAAAACTGTTGGATCTTCCATGGCTCAGTTACTGACTGCAGCCGCCCAGGTCAGTTTCTATGTCATCTTGTCCTAATAAAACGGCAACATATAGGTATTATTTTTCTATCAATGACGTCAACGTTTACGTTTTGTTTCTGTGTTAAGGTTTCGCATTTAATTCCATTTCTCACAAACTAAACGTCCCAGGCCAGACATTTAATTCTAAGCCTGCCTACAGCAATTTTTAGCTAGTAACTTTTGTAATAAATATGAAAAATAATAATTATCACTACAGCCAATGGCAGTTTTATTTATCCAGCGGCAAAAATTGCCATTGGTGAAACCCCTGACCTTCTTGAGAGGGTTGGACATAGCTTAATAGTAATTCCTTGCCTGATGCAGGATCGATCTAGGATCGAACCCTATCGTCGGGCCGTTTGGGCTATTTCTCGTTCAGGCAGTGCTCCGCAACAGGTGTTGCAAAGATTGTGGTATGTACTGCCCTGTTTGTGGGATGGTGTATATAAAAGATCCATATGATCCCAATAGACATTGTGTTTGTTTGGAAAATGCTAAAAGTTAAATGATTGTTGATTTTTGGTTATGGGTAATGAGCAGTATAATATGTGTTGAAAGTTGAAAGTTACTTGATGTCTTTTAGGGTAATGAGAACTATGTCGGAATAGCTCAACGGTTTGTTAGGTTTTTTCTATGGTAATGAGGACTATTATTGGAATATCTAAATATTAAATGATTTGTTTTCCAGGGTAATGAAGACTATGTAAGAATATCTAAATATTAAATGATTTGTTTTCCAGGGTAATGAAGACTATGTAGGAATAGCGGCCCGTGACACGGCGAATGCGCTGAAGGAGTTGACGTCTGCGGTGCGAGGTGTGGCGGCCACGTCCCAGGACCAGGAGGTCCGGCAGGCGATCATCTCGAGTGCCCATGAGGTTCTCATCCAGTCCATTCGTCTGCTGGACGAGGCGAAGAAAGCCATGGGTGACCCCAGCAATCCGGAGAACCAGCAGAGACTCACACAGGTCAGTACGTCAGAGGTGACACGCGTCCGGAATCAGGGGTGGGATTTCTCTTCGGATCAGCTGTTTTCCTCTCATGGAATATTGTGTTTCCTTGCATTTTAATCGTCCTTTCCTCCAAAATGTGTCAGGATTTTTAGAATTTCCGAGACCCCTCTAGATTTCTTCTCCATTTTTTTTACAGTTCACCAATTGCCACCCCTTGGAATTCATTTATGTGTTTTAAGTTTTAATGTGAAGACAAATGCTAGAAATTGAGAAATTAGTCTTAAAATTAAACTTCTTATGACACTTATACTACATTTCTATAGGGACGGTTTTTTCCTGTCTGTTTTTAGTGAATCTCTCCCTCTTTCTATCTCTGTCTGTCTTGTGTGTCTCTGTCTGTCTGTCTGTCTGACTATGTGAACTAATTAACATGATGTATATATTTTGATTGGGCAGGTTGCGAAGTTGGTGTCTGTGGCTCTGAACAACTGCGTCTGTCTCTGTCTGTCTGTCTGTCTGACTGTGTGAACTAATTAACATGATGTATATATTTTTATTGTGCAGGTTGCGAAGTCGGTGTCTGTGGCTCTGAACAACTGCGTCTGTCTCTGTCTGTCTGACTGTCTGACTATGTGAACTAATTAACATGATGTATATATTTTGATTGTGCAGGTTGCGAAGTCGGTGTCTGTGGCTCTGAACAACTGCGTCTGTCTCTGTCTGTCTGACTGTCTGACTGTGTGAACTAATTAACATGATGTATATATTTTGATTGTGCAGGTTGCGAAGTCGGTGTCTGTGGCTCTAAACAACTGCGTCTGTCTCTGTCTGTCTGTCTGTCTGACTGTGTGAACTAATTAACATGATGTATATATTTTTATTGTGCAGGTTGCGAAGTCGGTGTCTGTGGCTCTGAACAACTGCGTGAACTGTCTGCCGGGACAGAGAGATGTGGACAACACCATCAGGAAAATCACAGCCTCCAGCCAGACTCTCTCCTCACCAAGGGTACTGCAGATTACTTATCGTTACCATAGTGACCACACCAGGCATGGTTCCTCGGGGGTGGGGGGTGTTGAGGGGTCTGGAAAATCATAGCCTCCAGCCAGACTCTCTCCTCACCAAGGGTACTGCAGATTACTTATTGTTACCATAGTGACCATACTAGGCATGGTTCCCCAAGGGGTGGGGGTGGGGTAGGGGGTGTTGAGGGGTCTGGACCCCCATGCTCACGATGTAATTTTTTTTTTAAATTCCACTTATTTTAAAGTGCATTCACTGCTAATGTAAAACTTGCATTTAAATACCTGCATGTACTACATGGACAACTTTTCTTTACTCCTGTTAAGTCTAAACCGTCATGATTTTTCAATTGGTTTTAGTTTAAGAAAAAAAAATATATATATATTCACTATAATAGTATTTTCTTTTCAACATCACCTGTCCTCAAACCACTGCACTCCCCCGCCCCCTCTATGGCTAATAGTCTGGTCCGAACGTCCCCACAGCCAGTGGGATGGCCTAAATTCTTCGACTGTATGTACCTCTACTTCCTGTCAAGTGACTGTAACTTCCTGAGCGCCTCAAGATTTTTTCAATTTAAAGTAACATTATTTTGGGAATATATATTTTGGGTACAACATTTATCACCTCCACTTTAGTACAATCTAAAGCCCTGTTAGTGGTGTTTTCGTATCATGAGATGGATATAAATCATATTTGACCCTCAAAAATTATTTAATCCCATACAATAGTATGTTTAAAATAACATACAGTTTATCATCTACTGTATTTATATTTTCCCATTTCGTTGTAGTTCCCGCCTACCGGCAAGTCGTACCAGGAGGTTCAGATAGATATGAACAACGCTGCGGTGGGGTTGAACCAGGCGGCCAGTGACATCGTGTCATCGTCGCGTGACACGACGCAGCGACTCGCGTCATCCTCGAACCAGTACGGTCGCGCATACCAGGAGTTTGTCGACACGGGGCTCACGATGGCTGGACTCTCCAAAGACGTAGAGACACAGAACCAGATCGTGGGCGGCCTCAAGAGCGTTTCCATGGTTTCCAGTAAACTGTTACTCGCAGCGAAGTCAGTCTCGGCCGACCCGAATGCTCCAAATGCAAAGAATCTGTTGGCTCAAGCAGCCAGGTAATAATGAGCATGTGTTTGATCCGACACCATATAACCGTAAATAAAATGTGTTGAGCGCGTCGTTAAATAAAACATTTCCAGTGTTGAATTTGGGGATTAAAAAACAAATTTATAATCATTATTCAGCCAAAGTCATAAAATGATGTAATACAGCTATTTCGAGCAGGGCTTCTAGAAATTTTATAAAATCCACTAGCCATGATTAAAAATTCACTAGCCCTACTAGCCCTAAGTTTATAAAAGTTTACTAAATAATAGTACTAATCAGATGTATGTCATCTAAAGAGGGAGATAGAGCTTAAAAATGCTAACATTGGAGGGGTTGGGTTGGGGCAGGATAGCAGGGCTGCAGAAAGTACTCACCCGCTCGCCAAATGAGAGTAAAAATTCGTACGGACGATTTAAAAAATGCAACTACCAGCCCTACGGTCTATTTGTCTTTTTGATTTTGTTTTCCACATGATGTTGATCCTTACCAAGTGTTATTAACAATGTTTTGTCACTATATCTATATATTTCATTTGAAGGGAAGACCCTGTATATTATAATATTGTTAATAATATATTGTTCTATAGACTGGCAGACTAGTCGAAATTCTGTCGGGCTAGTAAAATTTAGTTGGTTCTGGTCCAGCGGGCTAGTTAAATATCTTCCATTTCTGCACCCCTGGATATTCATATTTACAAAATAGACTTAACTGCAGCATTTGACCCAAAAAAAATCACTAGCCATCGGGCATGTCAATGGTAGTTATTTACTAGCCCGACATTGAATTTCAATATTGTAACCTTACAGGGCAGTGACGGAAAGCATCAACCATCTGATCAACATCTGCACGGTATCGGCTCCAGGCCAGAAGGAGTGTGACAACGCTCTCCGACAGATACAGGTAACACTCACTTCTCTTAACAGTGTTTCTGCCAGAAAAATGTCTTTTTGGGGTAGGGTCTTATGGAATTGAATGCAACCAAGGTTAACAGGGGTATGGGAGGCCTCTCCCAGAAAGAAAATGGGTTAAGTTTAGGGTTAGGGTTAAGAAAATCATATAGTAATGATAAGATTAATTAATTTTAATACCCATTTTACCCACTGGCAGAAACCCTGCTTAAATATATCCACAAATTTCATATCCAGGCATCCATGTATGAAAAAATCCCAGGAGAGGGAAAGATTAAAATTCTCCAGATATAAATTAAGGGAAAATGGCACAAAAAAAATAAAAAATTATCTCTTCAAAGATTATTAATGCTGCCATTTTGATTTAACTGACTTTACAGGATGTATTGTTTTTGTAAGTAGGCTTTATGGTTTGAGTAATATTTTTATTTTTACCGGCTTCGGTGGCGTCGTGGCAGGCCATCGGTCTACAGGCTGGTAGGTACTGGGTTCGGATCCCAGTCGAGGCATGGGATTTTTAATCCAGATACCGACTCCAAACCCTGAGTGAGCAAGGCTCAATGGGTAGGTGTAAACCACTTGCACCGACCAGTGATCCATAACTGGTTCAACAAAGGCCATGGTTTGTGCTATCCTGCCTGTGGGAAGTGCAAATAAAACATCCCTTGCTGCTAATCGGAAGAGTAGCTCATGTAGTGGCGACAGCGGGTTTCCTCTCAAAATCTGTGTGGTCCTTAACCATATGTCTGACGCCATATAACCGTAAATAAAATGTGTTGAGTGCATCGTTAAATAAAACATTTCTTTCTTATTTATATTTATATGTTAAACGAGCTTCCATATCATGTTTATGTCCTGAGTGAAATAATTTTCATTTGTCACAAACTTTAACAATGAAAATTATTTCATGAGGGATATAAACGTGATACGAAATGGTAGCGAGTTTAATATCCTATTTATTACCCATAATCGATTTTAATTTATATCACTCAACTCTTTTTGGTTGACGTACCGGTAAGGTTGTAGTGCGGCATTCAATGACGCCATCGTGTAACGTTGAAGTGTTACGTCCATCTTGGCGTTCTAGTGGGACGTATCGCTTTGATATGTACAAAGATATTTTTAACCATACAGGTTATAAAATCTGTTTCAGATGATGAGAAACTTGCTGGACAATCCTAACGAGCCTGTCAGTGATGTTTCGTACTTCGAGTGCCTTGATGGAGTCATGGATAAATCAAAGGTGAGATTTAGTTGGGATGTGTGTCCTGTGGAAACACCAATAACACATAGATAGTGTCACAGTAATGCAACACACACAGTAGGCAAGCGTATATCACAAAACAAAAAACAAAGTATTCAGTTAACCACAGCTAGCATGATATACAAACACACACACACACACACACACACACACACACACTCACACACATACACTCAGACACACACACACTGGGACACACACACACCTAGCATGACATACAAACACACATACACTCAGACACACACACTGGGACACACACAGCTAGCATGACATACAAACACACACACATACACTGGGACACACACACACTGGGACACACACACACACACACAGCAAACACACACACACATACACTCAGACACACACACACACACTGGGACACACACACAGCTAGCATGACATACAAACACACACACACACACACACATACACTCAGACACACACACTGGGACACGCACACAGCTAGCATGACATACAAACACACACACACACACACATACACTCAGACACACACACAGCTAGCATGACATACAAACACACACACACATACACTCAGACACACACATACTGGGACACACACACAGCTAGCATGACATACAAACACACACACCCACACACACACACACACATACACTCAGACACACACTGGGACACACACACATGCATACATACACACACACACACACATACACACAGCTAGCATGACATACAAACACACACACACAAAGACGCACACACATACATACACCCATACACACACACACACACACACATACATACACACACACACACACACACACACACAAGGAAGGAAGGATTGTTTAACGTGCACATTCAGAGCAAGCTGTTGTAGCTCACGCAGACACACACACAACACACACACACACACACACACACACACATACATACATACACACAAAAACAAATATTTTTAAAGAAAGATTTTAACTTTAAAATGTAACACAAATGCTTAGGTGCGTAAAGTTATACGGTGTCACAATTGTATTCGTTTTAAGATTAAAGTTGTAGACTTACATTATTTATCCTGAGAGCAAGTTGAGAGCAAGTTGCGAGCTAGTTGCGATGTTTTATTAACGTTGTTAATCTGCTTCTCCTAGTTTAACTGTGAGATCGAGGTAAGATCCTTATTGTAGATTCAGCATTGTGTTCGTATTTGTGTTGTCCTGGGCCCTGTTCCATGAAGCGATTTTAGCACTACTATTGTCGTAAATACCTACCATCGTGACCGTAACTGTTTTCTACGATCGTCAGCCCGTTCTACGAAGCGATTTTAGCACTACTATTGTCGTAAATACTTACCATCGTGACCGTAACTGTTTTCTACGATCATAAGCCTGTTCCACGACGCAGCGCAGCTTACTATCATCGTAAATTACTGTGAACATTTACAGTTGGTGTGAGGCAGTTGTACACCACTAACGTAGATGTCAAATGGCAATTAGATGATGATTTTCTAAGAAAGATACTAACTGTTTGTGTTAAAATGGATCTAATATATACCAAATACCTTTTGTGAAACTCTGCATTTGATGAAAAACAGTCTAGGCCATACGACCTTCACACGAAAATAAGGAAAATAACTCTCATGTCTTATGCATTCGGCTATTATCGCTTAGCAAATAAACTGACAAAGTTACTTTATGGATGTCCGATATCAATTAATACACCCAAGATGTTCCAAAAAGTCGGTAACCTATTTATTATTTAACTAATTTGCACTTCTTCGCAAATAGATTTTAATCATTAAAGGGGCACTTACGACTACTGTAAGGTTGCTTTGTGGAACGGCTGTAAAGTTTACGATGCCGGATGTAAAACTCGCCTTAAGTCACTACAATTAACCTTGGCTACAATTCGTTCGTGGAACAAGGCCCAGCTCAACAAATAAATAGATATCTTCTACTTCTGGCCACATTGTCAGATCTTTAAACTTCAGTGTTATAAACATACTAGGCCGTGTTTACGAAGTCTGTTTATGTCTTACACGTGTGTATAAACTACATACATTTACAACGCTTAAACACCTGTGTTTTAAGAAAAACAGGCTTTATAAATTCGGCCCACCTGGACTGAGTGACATGTGTAAACATAAAGACCATATTGAGACCAAGTATTAAGGCAGGCTTGTACAAAATCATAATTTGCATAATCTTTTTTCGTTTGGGTAGCCATTTTTTAAAATTGAAAAATAAAATGAAAGATGTATTGTTCGAACTTATCATTGAGACTGAGTAAATGTTACACAAACAGTAGATCAGTTATACAAACTGAAATTGTAAAGCCAATACATGAGCACAACTTGTGAAGGCTTCATTAATGACAGTTACACAGTTGAACTTGTAGACCAATTTTTTAACATTTTTAAATCGGTGTTGTATGTGTAAATTTGTCTTTTCCTCGGGGCGGGATTTAGCTCAGTCGGTTGAGTGCTCGCATGAGGTGCTTGCAGCGCAGGATCGAACCACCTTGGTGGATCCATTCAGCTGATTGGGTTTTTTCTCGTTCCAACCAATGCACCACAACTGGACAAAGGCCATTTGTGGTCGGTCTGGGATTGATCCTCATCAGTGGGCCCATTGGGTTATCATGACTGGCATATCAAAGGTCATGGTATGTACTACCATGTCTGTGGGATGGTGCATATAAAAGATCCTTTGCTGCTAATCAAGAAGAGTAGCCCATGAAGTGGTGACAGCAGGTTTCCTCTCTCAATATCTGTGTGGTCCTTAACCATATGTCCGATGCAATATAACCGTAAATAAAATGTGTTGAGTGTGTCGTTAAATAAATTTTTTTTTATCAGACATGAGGCCCTGGAGAAATATCCTTGATTAATCCCTGTGAGTGTCTGTTGAATAAAACATTTCTTCCTTCCTTCCAAAAGAAATATTGCAAATCCTATCTCTTTTATTGTGTACATTAATTATTTAATGATGTTAAATGTCTGTTGTAATCTTCATAATCTCGTTACTCAGTCATTATGGTAGAAAATTATAATTTTCATTGATGTCGTATTTCATTGTCATGTTGCTGTAGCCATTTTTGTTATAACCTAAAATTACATATACCGGTAGATGGGTTGAGGCAGGAACTCTTCGTTTTAAACAGATTATTTTCAGCACAGAATGTTTGGATTGGCTTTCAATTTATACAAATCTGCTTAATTGCATGCAGGTTTTATACTGTTAGCCATATTCTTTTACTTCATTGTCAGTTCTCTACTGGTCGAACTGTAGAGAACTATAGCTTTAGTCTCCAACTGTCTTGTCCGTCTGTCTGTCTGTCTGTCACTCTGTCCCACATATAATTTTTCAGATATTTGTTTTTGCAACGCCTTAAGATATTAAGCTAAAAGTGTTTTTTAAATATATATATCTTTATTATATAGAGTTAAAGATCAAATTCGATTTTCATGTGGATTTGGCCTTTTTTGACAGAGTTATTGCCCTTGAACTAAGCTAGGAGATGTGAAAACGTGTTGGGTTCAGATGGGGACACGTATTGCTTCAACAATGCTCTAATTTCTCGCTCCAGCCAGTGCACCACGACTGGTATGTCAAAGGCCTTGTTATGTGCTATCCTGTCTATGGGATCGTGCATATAAAAGATCCCTTGCTGCTAATCAAAAAAGAGTAGCCCATGAAGTGGCGACAGCGGGTTTCCTCTCTCAATATCGGTGTGGTCCTTAAACATATGTCTGACGCCATATAACCGTAAATAAAATGTGTGGAGTGCGTCGTTAAATTAAACATTTCCTTCAACAATACTCTCGAAATGCTTTTGTAATTCATGTTCATCTTTCATGATGTATTATGTTCTGACAGATAGCTTCTGTATTCTCTATAAAAAGTGCATTTAGCATTTTGTAAATGGGATTCTCTATGCAGCGTCATTGTTTTGATTTTAAGACCGCCCTCGGTGGCTCAGTGGTTAAGCCATCAGACTACAGGCTGGTAGGTACAGGGTTCGCAGCACAGTGTACTGGCTCAAACCCAGAGCGAGTTCTTAAGGGCTCAATGGGTATGTGTAAAACTTGTTCTGGGTGGGAGCTGGTACTGAGAGGCGAACTCAGTACCTACCAGCCTTATGTCCAATGGCTTAAATATTTTGTTTATTTAAAATCAGTGTTGTATGCGTAATTTTGTCAGTCTGTGTTCTGTTCATGCTTTTAAATCCATGCAAATCACTAAGTTGTTTGTTCAGATTGTTTAATATGTTCCCTTGGATATTATTATTTATAGATTGAGACGGCTACTTTAATGAAAGTAAGAATGGGTGATAAATTGAAAACTGTTCTTTCTTTAAAATTTGTTATTAGGTTTAATTATTTCTTTCTGTATTTGTGTGCTGGGGTGTTGTTACACGTTCATTCATTAATTTATTATTTTTATTTTTATTTTTTTAACTAACTACTTTGGTGAATGATTTTTATGAATACAAAATTAAACATCATATTTATAATGACCAGGGCCCCGTTCCATGAAGCGATCTTAGCCCTAAGATCACCTTAAACGCATAGCTACCCTATGCACGTACGTTGATCTTAGGGCTAAGATTGCTCCGTGGAATGGGGCCCTGATTTGAAACTGTTGCACCAGTTCACATGGTATTAAGCTTTGTAAAACAATTAACGTGTGTATAAAGTATCTGATAATCAAGAGATGAAGCTCTTGCATGAACTGTTGAAATTGTAGGGGTCACACAAATCACCATTCACAATTGAGGGCTGTACTTCATGCCATTACCTTTGTTTCCCCATTACAAAATCCTGCTTGTGCCAGTAAGCCTTGATTGCAGCGTGTTCTCTCTTCAACCAGAGCAGGTATCAAAATTACTTTCCTGTTTAACACCCATGTCGAGGTGACATTAAAGAAACGTTTTTCCGTTAAACATTGTGTTTAAATTTTACATTTAAAGGGAGCTATCACTTTAGCTCCTCATCACTCCCCCTGAGATTACTCGTTCCAACCAATGCACCACAACTGGACAAAGGCTGTGGTATGTGCTTTCCTGTCTGTGCATATAAAAGATCTCTAGCTGCATTAAGAAAAATGTAGCGGGTTTCCTCTGATGACTATGAGTCATAATTAACAAATTTTCGACATCCAATAGCCGATGATTTAGCATTACTCGTTCCAACCAATGCACCACAACTGGACAAAGGCTGTGGTATGTGCTTTCCTGTCTGTGCATATAAAAGATCTCTAGCTGCATTAAGAAAAATGTACCGGGTTTCCTCTGATGACTATGAGACATAATTACAAAATTTTCAACATCCCATAGCCGATGATTTATTTTTTGATGTGCTCTAGTGGTGTTGTTAAACAAAACAAACTTCTTCTTCCTCTGAAATTAGTTCAAAGAGAATAATATTTAAGTTCCCTTAGCATGTAAATTAAAAAAGAAAAAAAGAGAAAAAAAGTTAAATTTAAATGTTCAATATGATAAGATTTTAAATGTCTCCCAAAAATGGAAGTACGGGGAACAGTTAATCGCTCACCTTAATTTGTTTCATGGCCAGGTCTGTTTAAACCTGTTGAACTTTATTATTATTATTATTGTTATTATTATTATTATTGTTGTTGTTTTTACTATTAAAACTTTTGGTAATAGCTGGTAAAACTTTGTTTTCAAATTTTTTTACCCTTGTAACATTTGGTGAAAGTTGGGGTTGGTGAACATAAGGTTTGTATACTAGAATTGTTAAAAATAATTTTAAAAAAAACAAACACAAAAAGATTAAAAGAACATGATTTAAGAAAAAATCTATAAAATATTTTTTTTAATAATAAGGTTACAATACTTGTGATACAAGTGACTATATAAGGATGTTGTATGTGATCTTCTGCATGTAAAATAATGCATAAGAAAACCTTTGCTTCATGTATGAACTGAGAAATCTGTGAAATGAAACAAGCTTTCTCTTTTAAAATAATTGATCATTTATATTATTACACGACATAAGCGTACGAGACAGGGCAGGAGCAAAACCTCAAATTTGGGCAAAAATTATACAGATATTTAGGCAAAAATTATACAGATATTTGGGCAAATTGTGCTAACCTAATACCTTTTTATCATGTACAATGTATTTCCATCATTCTACCCTCAAAATTAATTGTAATCCATGTAAAAATGTGTGGCGATTCGTTTGCAATCCTATATAGCTGTTTGGTAATAATGCTAATATGAATAAACGTTTTTATTCAGATTCATGCATTTTCGTTTAATTCAGGCAAAAAACAGCATGCCCCTTACCAAAATGGGAGCCCGTACAAACTGTACAACACTATACCAATGAAATAATAGTTTATTGATATCCTGTAACATAGGCGTATTACAGGATATCAATAAACTATTATTTCATTGGTATAGTGTTGTACAGTTCGTTTGTTTTCTTTCGGATGTTTATAATAATAAATTACAGTAATTATGGTTATGGTTTTAATAATTTTATTTACAAATCATTTTCATACAGAATTATTTTTAACATTTGGATATTAGAAATAATTTTGGTGACAGTTAATCTTTCAGAATAAGAAATGTTATAATTCTATATTTGTATGAATTACAGCTTATACTATGCAATTTGATTGTCTTGGTTTATTTAATTTATTGAAATTGTAAGCTCCCGTTGAAATAGTAGAATTAAGGGAACAGACCCTAGTTTTTAAACACTAAGGCATATTTTTCACCTTGACTCCAGTTTCAACCCGTAAAAATGGACACTAAGTTTGGTTAATTTACAAACCTGTAACAAATTTGGATACAACAGAGTGAAACAAGAGTGTGATATTAAAATACCCTTAAAAATAGACTAAAATGTGACTCCATAACAGTTACTTCTCAGAGGCACATGCATTTTTAAAAATATGAAAAATGCATTTTATGGTATTCGAAACACCAGGATGTTTAGAAACACTTCGGTTGTACGGAAATGAATAATCTAAACAATAAAGTAATGTTTGATTTCAGTGATAATAAATGGCTTTAATAGTGAAGGAATATGCCTTAGTGTTTGAAAAGTAGGGTCCGTCCCTTTAAATCTAAACTAGAAAAGTGTTAACATTGTTGACAAAGTAATGTTTTGGTAGAGATTAAATGGTTCAACCTTGTCAAGATTTTTATATATTATATTAAAAAAAAGAGGTGTATTTTATGAATCTTTTGGACAAGAACAATTTTTAATCAGTCATTTATATGCATTTAGTTAATTAAATAATATATTGACAGTTTTCACTCGTTTTTTTTTTTTTTTTTTTGTGATACACAATATACTTGATGATCATTGTTGGTTTAATTTAAATACATTTAGCTCTTAAATGTGAAAAAAAGACGTAATATTATGCACATTAACTCAAATTAACAAACATATATACGTGTGTACACAGCTGTTTAGGAAAGGTACACTAATGGACAAAGAATTTTTCTAAATTTGACACTTAACAATAAATATATATACTTTTTTTTTCTCTTTTTTTTTCTGAATTCAACTCTAAATGTTTAATATTGAACTTGTTTTTGTTTTTCAGACAGACATAGTTAAAACAATAAATATATATACTTTTTTTTTGTGTTTTCCTAAATTCGACTCTAAATGTTTAATATTGATCTTTTATTGTTTCTCAGACAGACATAGATTAAACAATAAATGTAAATAATTTTGTTGTGTATTCCAGACTCTGGGTGACGCGATGACTGGTATCTCACGGTTTGCGAAGGAGGGTGACATCGACGAGTTCTGTGATTCTGTGCGCAACTTCGCAAACTCGGTCTGTGGTCTGACGGAGGCATCAGCTCAGGTAATCTTCTGTCGGCCATCTTGTAGCAGGGATCGAAATTGATGGAACGGGGGTGGGATGTAGCCCAGTGGTAAAGCGCTCGCCTGATACGCGGTGGGTCCATTGAGTTATTTCTTGTTCCAGCCAGTGCACCACGACTAGTATATCAACGGCTGTGGTATGTGCTGTCCTGTCTGTGGGATGGTGTATATAAAAGATCTCTTGATACTAATGGAAAAATGTAGTGGGTTTCCTCTAAGACTAGATGTCAAAATGACCAAATGTTTGACATCCAGTAGCCGATGATTAATAAATCAGTGTGCTCTAGTGGTGTCTTTAAACAAAACAAATATTTGTTTCTTCTCTAAGACATAAGTCAAATTTACAAATTTTTTGACATCCAACAGCCAATAATTAATAAATCAATGTGCTCTAGTGGTGTTGTTAAACAAAATAAGATTTAAATGTCCTGACTTTGCCTTGTGAAGAGATACTGTTTTGAAAGTTAATGGTTTTGTTTGACGAAATAATGCCCCAGTTGTAAAAATCACCTTCACTGTGTGATCTTAGGTCTTAAAAGGGATGAGTAAGATTATTTTGGAGGGGTAGGGTGAGGGAGGGGTAGGGGTAGGGTCAGGGAGGGGTAGGGGTAGGGTCAGGGAGGGGTAGGGTCAGGGAGGGGTAGGGTGAGGGGTGGGGTTCTGGGTGTTTAATCACAGTGGGTTATGTTGGAAATTCAGTAATCAGCTCTTTGATGATGGAGCATAGGGAAAATAGCTTTCAAGAACCACTGGTATATATATATATAAAAAAAAAAAAAATAAGAACAAAATTATAATATTATATGCATGTGTGTATACAGATTGAACCATGGTTATAACCGTAAGCATTTTAATGGTAAATTAAGGTTATAGCCATGGTATGATCCATGTATGCTCTACTTGTATTGTGTTGAGCACTGTCAAGCCATATTTAATATTCTAGTATTGTTTTATATTTATTTATTTATTTATTTATCTTGTCTCTATACTATTGAGCACTATTACAGCCATTTTTTAAATTGTCATTTGATATTCTAGTATTGTTATAACAAATTTTATAGAGGATTCGTCACAAGTATTTTTTAATAAGGAAAATATCAATCGAGTCTATATTAATCGGTATTTGTGGAGGCTGTTTGTCGAGACAAATACTGATTAATTAAACGAGGTTAATATTTTACATATTAAACAACACGAGTAGTGAATTCTGTTTATCCTATAACACTTCTAAAATCACATTTTAATTTAATTTTTAGTAAGTCACAGTACCAAAGTCGCCTCCATCGGTAATATTATCACATGGGTTTATGACATGGATATCATGTGTAAGTTATAGGATAAATTTATTTATTTTATTTATTTATTTATTTATTTATTTCTCTTGTCTCTAGGCTGCCTATCTGGTTGGAATTGCGGACCCAGCCTCAGAACCTGGTCGTCCTGGAGTTGTTGACCAATCACAGTTCGCGAGAGCCAATCAGGCCATTCAGATGGCCTGTCAGAATCTCACCAATCCAGCCAGCTCGCAGCAGCAGGTGAGTTGTCTCCCTTGATGGGGAAAAGCCAAACCCAACAAAACCTCCTGCATTGTTCTGAATGTAATAACATTTTAACTTTAATAATGCCTTTGCATTGTTCTGAATGTAATATTTTAACTTTAATAATAACTTTTTTTTATGTATAATGATAATATTCGAGTATTAAAAATATCAAAAGATAGAATATTATAAATTTTATTTACTGATGGTTATGTAAGTTATACATTTTTTAAATCTAATTATCAATATATATATATTTGGTTTGGTTTCTTTTGTTGATAGTAATAGCCCAGCATTGTTAGAATTGGGGTTAGGTAACTTTAGTTGCATCTGCTTCATTTGTATTAAGCATTGTCTATTTGTATATTAGTACTGGGTTAAAATGTTCATCAAGTTAATCATATATTTTACAGTTTTAAAACGGATATCTGAGTGGTAAACAAAAACTTTCAATTTTTTTTAATAATCATTGAAATATTTGTTTCCATTTTTTTTAATATGAAAAAATAACTTATTCAGAAATTCAAGTTTTGTTAACACAGTATAGCGTTATGATCCATGTTTGATAAAAGTTAACTGTATGTTACTCTTCATTTATAATTTCCAAGAACTAAAACAAAATAATAAAAATCGATATCAAATAAACTATATTAAATTAATAATATAAATCAGTAATACAGAAATTAATAACAATAATAATAAATTAAAAAACATAATTAAACAAGTAATAATAAACATTTGGTTAATAAAATGTTTCAGCAGTTTTCAAATGATATTATATATTGATATGAAAGAATTACAATTAAATATTGTTTTTTCTGTTGCATGGGTAGCTTTGTTTTATCACTGGAGTTAATAGCAAGGAGAGATTGTAGTATGTATTGTGTTTGGTCATTTTGTCCAGTGAACTCTCTTTATACACTTAAACCTCTCTAAACCGGACACCTACTGCACTAAGTAAACAGTTCCATTTTGAGGGCTGTCTGGTTAAAATCAGTTCTGGGGCGTGATTTAGTTCAGCCGGTAGAGTGCTAGCTTGAGGTGCTTGTGTTGTAGGATCGAACCACCTCGATGGATCCATTCAACTGATTTTTTCTTTTTTTTTTCTTGTTTCAACCATTGCACCACAACTGGTCAAAGGCCGTGATATTTGCTTTCCTGTCTGTGGGAATGTGCATATAAAAGATCCCTTGCTGCATTAAGAAAAATGTAGCAGGTTTCCTCTGATGACTACGAGTCAGAAATACCAAATATTTGACATCCAGTAGCCGATGATTAATTAATTAATGTGCTCTAGTGGTGTTGTTGAACAAAACAAACTTCTTCTTGTCGATGGACCCATTCTGGGTGTTTTTCACATCCCAACCAGTGCCCCATGCCTGTTTATCAAAGGTCATGGTATGTGCTGTCCTATAATTGGGAAAGTGCATATGAAATATTTCTTGCTACTAGAAGGAAAATGTAGCAGGTTTCCACCGCACTTTTTCATTATACAAACATTCCTTACTTATTCATTTGAAAAAGGGAGACAATCCTACGACATGTAACTACATCCTATTTTATAAATGTTTTCACAACTCGGACTAGCTCTGGCACTCACCAAATTAACCAGTCGCAAATTTTTGAAAAACAAACTGCGAATTTTATTATAATTTGGTGAAGAAATTTCATGTTTTATTGTTATTTTATGGGGTTTTGCAGTTTGTGAAGTTTAAATAGATGATGTGACAACATTTTCTGCTCGCCCAAAGATAGCCATGGAACCGATGATACTAAGCCACCTTTATCGGAATTTGGTATTTTGTGTAAATACTACAGTCAAACTTCTCTAAACAGGACATCCTCTGGACCAAGTAAAAAAGTCCCGTTATAAGAGGTATCTGGTTTAGAGAGGTTCTCTAATGTATAGATATTTAAAAAGGGCCCATGAAAAATGTCCTGTTTTGAAAGGATTCCTGTTTACAGAGGGTCTGGTTTTGAGAGGTTTCACTGTATAATGAATAGAGTCGTATAGAGAGAGTTCACTTCTTTGTGCTTTGATTGGTTCTTTGCATGGCCTTTGAAATTTTGAACTTTGAACTTTGACCCTAGGTGAACATGCAGGCTCAGGTATGTGATGTATAAAAGAACTAACAGAATTTATATTTTAACCACGTTGCTTTCCTCTTTTTAACTGGTTTTAAAAACATAACAGAAACTTTCTAACCCGCCAGTTTTAGTACATGTATGTAGTTGTTATTTTTATGATTATATATGTTGTCGCTTTTGTTACAGTCCAGGGTGAACTTTGAATAATTCCACAATGCTTCATTTTTATCACAGCTACATGTAAATTGTACCATTCAGGCTTTCTGCTAGAACATTATTTACGGGTACGTAATAAAAACAAACCAGATCCTAAGTTCCCCTATTAGGTGGTTATTGGTTTAACATATTTTGAAACACGACACTGCATTTCACATACTTTGAATGGGGTGGGACGTAGCCTAGTGGTAAAGCGCTCACTTGATGCACGGTCGGTTTGGGATCGTTTTGGCATCCTCAGTGAACCCATTGGGCTATTTCTCTGCTCCAACCAGTGCACCACAACTGGTATATCAAAAGCCATGGTATGTGCTATCCTGTCTGTGGGATGTTGCATATAAAAGATCCCTTGCTACTAATGGGAAAAATGTAGCAGGTTTCCTCTCTAAGACTATATGTCTACCAAACGTTTGACATCCAATAGCCGATGATTAATAAATCAATGTGCTCTAGTGGTGTCGTTAAACAGAACAAACTTTTTAAATTTTTTTATTACATCATAACAAATTTCATTCAATCGACCCAGTGTTAAAATTACAATATGTCAGACACCAAATTGCTGTAGTTTAAAATGTGCTGAGGTGTTGTTAAATACATTCCTTTCCTTTCTTTTGAATCTCTCAACTCTGTGTTGAAATAATCATATACATGTATTAGACATTCTTTAAATTGTGAGAGGACCATTCTACTATAAAAACAATTCACCATCTAGATTTAAAAATATTAATGCTTAGTACTTCGAGGGGTCCAAACAGGGAAGCAGTTCCCATTAAACTTGAGGATACAGGCAACACACAACACACAACATGAATGGCAATTATTTCTAGGAAAGAAAGAAATGTTTCATTTAACGACACACTCAGCACATTTTATTTACGGTTATATGGCGTCAGACATATGGTTACGGACCACACAGTTTGAGAGGAAACCCGCTGTCGCCAATACATGGGCTACTCTTTCCGATTAGCAGCAAGGGATCTTTTATTTGCGCTTCCCACAGGCAGGATAGCACAAACCATGGCCTTTGTTGAACCAGTTATGGATCACTGGTCGGTGCAAGTGGTTTACACCTACCCATTGAGCCTTGCGGAGCACTCACTCAGGGTTTTGGAGTCGGTATCTGCATTAAAAATCCCATGCCTTGACTGGGATCCGAACCCAGTACCTACCAGCCTGTAGACTGATGGCCTAAGCAGGACGCCACCAAGGCCTGTCTTATTTCTAGGAATCAACCTGTTTTTACACCATAATTCCACATTGTATAATCCAATAGTCAGGCATGTACATTCTTCCAACAAAATAAGATAAAATAAACAGGAGAACTCTTTTCCATGGGGGTGAGAGACGTAGCCCAGTGGTACAGCACTTGCTTGATGCACTGTCGGTGTGGGATTGATCCCTGTCAGTGGGCCCATAGAGCTATTTCTCGTTCCAGTCAGTGCACCACGACTGGTATATCAAAGGCTGTGTTATGTACTATCCTGTCTGTGGGATGGTGCATATAAAAGATCCCTTGCTGCTAATTGACAAGAGTAGCCCATGAAGTGGCAACAGCGGGTTTCCTCTCTCAATATCATTGTGGTCCTTAACCATTCGTCTGACGCCATATAACCGTAAATAAAATGTGTTGAGTGCATCATTAAATAAAACATTTCTTTCTTTCTTTTTCTTTTCCATGGAGCTGCTATTCTGATTATTTAGTTTGTGGAGTTTGTGATACGTTTTTCGTTTATAAAATATTTAATAATTTAAAGGCTTTTTTTCTAATGTACGGTAATTTAAGTAAACTTGATTTGCTTAATGTCACCAATAAGTCTTTGTCATTTTTCCTAGACATTGTAGCCAATTTTTATACACAGCTTTGAGATAAATAGTGCCTAAAGCAGATTCCACTATTCAAACTTTTGGTGATGAAAAAGTAGACTTGCTTCACGTCACAAGGAATAGCATAGATAGAATTTCAATTGGAAGCAATGCGTAAACCGCATCGTATGTAATATATTTTTTAACAGTATAGAGGCTATTTTAGTTTTGCTATTTTAGGTCATGATAAACTGAAATATACCTGTATTTTAAAACTTATATTTTTAAAATTTTGTGATAAGTATCTAGTTTTTAAGTTGTTGTTTTTTTGTGTCTTTTTGTTATAATGAAGTTTGAGTAAACTTGATTTGCATAATTTGTTTTGTCGCTGATAGGTCACAACAATTTTCTTTTGTCTTTCTCATAGACACAGTTTCCAATTTTTAACAAGGCTAATATATCCTTTGAGTTAAATAGTGCCTAAAGCAGATTCCGCAGTTCAAACTCTTGATGATGAAAAAGTAGACTTGCTTCATGTCACAAGGAATAACATACATAGAATTTCAATCAGAAGCAATTCGTAAACCTCATTGGTTGTGTTGATTTGTACGTAATATTTTTGTTAACAGTATAGAGGCTATTTTATTTTTGCCAATTTAGGTCATAATAAACTTATAAATAAATAAATAAATAAATAAATAAATAATAATAATGAACTGTATTTTAAAACTTTATTGTATTTTTAAAATTTGACTATATTTTACAAATTTAAATACAATTGCGGTTTGCAAAAAACGACTATTACCACTTTGTTTCAATTTATTTTGAAACATATCTGTTATTTTAAAATCACCTGTAATGTAAAAACATTATTTTTAAGATGCTATATTTTTAATTTTAAACATACCCTACATATGTATTTTAAAAATGACCTCTATTTTAAAACCTGAAGTATAGTTTTAAATTTTGCTATAGTGTAAAGTTATAGTTTTTTTTATCTCATAAAAACCTAAGTTTATTTTAAAATTTTGGTATAATGTAAAGTTATACATTTTTTTTTTTTAATCTCATACAAATTATTTCATAACATACATATACATATATTAAAAAAAACCCCAAAAAACTTAAATTGTATTTTAAAAATAAATTGCAATTTTACATATTATTTTCTCGTAAAAATAATTTTATAATAAAACATTGTCTTGAGAGCAGTTTTGCTGTTGTTTGAGCTTGGTTTGACTAACCCGTCTTATGGTTTGTTTTATCTGAAGTACAACGAATGTTGGACTCTAAGGTCGATGGTAAGAACGCATGCCGTTTAGTTCTTATCAACCTTACTGTGTGTGTGTGTGTTTTAATAGTTCACACGTCTGTTGTCTTGTCACTGCTCCTGTTACTTGCTGAAATCGTTGTCAGTTTTCCTTCTAGAAATCTGTCTATGTCAGTCTTGTCTATTAAGGCATAGGCATTGGAAATGGGGGGGGGGGGGTCACTGTGTTTTAATACTTCACACGTCTGTTGTCTCGTCACTGCTCCTGTTAATTGCTGAAATCGTTGTCAGTTTTCCTTCTAGAAATCTGTCTATGTCAGTCTTGTCTATTAAGGCATAGGCATTGGAAATGGGGGGGGGGGGGGGTCACTGTGTTTTAATACTTCACACGTCTGTTGTCTCGTCACTGCTCCTGTTACTTGCTGAAATCGTTGTCAGTTTTCCTTCTAGAAATCTGTCTATGTCAGTCTTGTCTATTAAGGCATAGGCATTGGAAATGGGGGGGGGGGGTCACTGTGTTTTAATACTTCACACGTCTGTTGTCTCGTCACTGCTCCTGTTAATTGCTGAAATCGTTGTCAGTTTTCCTTCTAGAAATCTGTCTATGTCAGTCTTGTCTATTAAGGCATAGGCATTGGAAATGGGGGGGGGGGGGGGGTGTCACTGTGTTTTAATACTTCACACGTCTGTTGTCTCGTCACTGCTCCTGTTACTTGCTGAAATCGTCAGTTTTCCTTCTAGAAATCTGTCTATGTCAGTCTTGTCTATTAAGGCATAGGCATTGGAAATGGGGGGGGGGGGGGTGTCACTGTGTTTTAATACTTCACACGTCTGTTGTCTCGTCACTGCTCCTGTTAATTGCTGAAATCGTTGTCAGTTTTCCTTCTAGAAATCTGTCTATGTCAGTCTTGTCTATTAAGGCATAGGCATTGGAAATGGGGGGTGTGTGTCGGGGGGTGTCACTGTGTTTTAATACTTCACACGTCTGTTGTCTCGTCACTGCTCCTGTTACTTGCTGAAATCGTTGTCAGTTTTCCTTCTAGAAATCTGTCTATGTCAGTCTTGTCTATTAAGGCATAGGCATTGGAAATGGGGGGGGGGGGGGCAGGGGTCACTGTGTGTTTTAATAGTTCACACGTCTGTTGTCTTGTCACTGCTCCTGTTACTTGCTGAAATCGTCGTCAGTTTTACTGTCTATGTCAGTCTTGTCTGTTAAGGCATAGGCATCGGAAACGGGGGGGGGCACTGCTCCCCCCAACTCTGAAACTGGGGGACCACAATATGCACGGTATGAACTCTCATTTAGTAAGTGACCCCCACCTCCCAGTTGCTGCTATCTTCTGACGTCTATGTAAGATTAGGATTTAATTTTTTTTTAAATAAACAAATACTTTTTCAACTGAGGTAAAATAAATGTCATCAGTTAGTAAAATGTATGTGTGATGGTATCATCCTTTTCTTAATCTTTTTTCTTCTTTTTTTTTTCTTTTTTTTTGAAATAAAAATTTATATCTGTATTCTTTTTTTTTTTTATTCTTTTTTTTTTAAATGGCTGTGTTTTTTAAAACTAATTTTTGTGCTGAAGTGTCGTTAAACATTCATTCATTCAATCTTTACTTTTTAGAAATAGTAAATTCAAGATTAACTTGAATTCATACCAAAAAGTGCATCAACATACAATGTAGGCTACTCTTGCATATACAATAGACAAGACATATTGTACCACATTGCACATATTCAAATCTGTCTACACTCTACAATTTTGTCAGCAATGGAGGGTGTTTCTACTTTTTGGAAAATCGTTCTGGTATAAATTATATCATATATCTTATTCCCAAATCCGGTCATATATGGTGACAGTGTTTCCGCAAGAAAGAAAATTTTGGGTATGGCGCTATGGAATTGAATGCAACCACAATATAGGGGACTTCTCTCAGAAAGAAAATACGTTGAGGGTTAGGGTTAAGAAAAGCATACAGTAATGATAAGAATAAGTAGTTTTGTCAAAAAGTTAACTTGAAAAATATTAAATCTGCCCAAAATTTGGGTATGGCACCATACCCGTTTTACCCTCTGGCAGAAACCCTGCCTGTATACAATGGTTATAATGAGTGATGAATTGTTGTCTATAATCTAGATAAAGACAAATTATTGTGGGGTCAGAATGGGTGTGGTGGCTCCCAGGATTGATTGCCCTCGATACACTTATTATTTTTTCCTGTCACAAGCAGTGCTGCACAATTACTACACATTTTTTGTGCTGGGGTGTTGTTAAACATATATTCTATTCTGTTCTTTAATATTTGATGTTCATTCATTTGGAGGGGGAGATGGGTGGGGGATGTGGCTCAGTGGTTAAGTACTTGCTTGATATGCAGTTGATCTGGGATCCATCTCCATTGATGGGCCCATGGGGCTATTTTTGTTATTATTATTCAGACAGTGCTCCTCATTTGGTGTAACAATGACCATTGTATGCATGTGCTATCCTGTCTGTGGAATGATGTATATAAAACACACCTTGCTGCTAATGGAAAAGCATATCCCATGGAATAGCACTGAGTGCATTGTTAATTTCTTTTTTTTCTTGTATTCGTCATGTTTCACAAATTAGGTCTATGAGCTAACTGTTGTATATAACATGTGTTTACCTGTAGGTATCCTAACACTAAACCATGTACAACTATAGATATCTAACACTAAACAGAGTATTCTGCATCTATAACACTGGGCCTTTATTAACATGTGGCGGAACGTAGCCCAGTTGTAAAGCATTCGCTTGATGTGCGGTCGGTCTAAGATTGATCCCCGTTGGTAGACCCTTTAGGCTATTTCTCATTCCAGCCAGTGCTCCACAACTGGTGTAAAAGGCTGTGGTATGTACTATCCTGTCTGTGGGATGGTGCATATAAAAAAAATCCCTTGCTGCTAATCGAAAAAAGAGTAGCCCATGAAGTGGCGACAGTGGGTTTCCTCTGTCAATATCTGTGTAGTCCTTAACCATATGTCCGACGCCATATAACCGTAAATACAGTGTGTTGAGTGCGTCGTTATATAAAACATGTCCTTCCTTATTAACATTGTATTGAATAACTGTTAACACTGAACTGGAACACTGTTGGTAATCTGACAGTTGTAATAGGAGTCAGAACATTGCTCGTTAATGTCCACTTACCTGATAGATCTTAGTTTTAACCCGCCAGCCATAATCGTTGGGTTTTTAAAAAAAAAAAAATTCCCAAGAAAATGATACAGAACTCTCACTTAGATACCGTGATGATAGATGTTTACAATTTGCAGAAACATTAGCAGGGATGGGAGATCTAGACTGTCGAAAGAAGTTTATAGAGGGGGTGAGGGGGTCGAGTCATACTCCTCCAGGATATATATTTGGGGGGGGGGGGGGTGAGCAGTGTGGCGTTTTGACCCCCAAACCCTTCCCCTAACCTCTATTAAACATAAGTTTCCCAAATAAAATTGGTTTTCAGATCCACCTACCCTATTTGTTTTGAGCAAGTTATAGGAAACCAGCAAAACGTTTTATTCAGCTAATATACAAATGTATGTGTAGTTTAATTGGTACATTAAACATCTGGATCTGTTCGATCATTGCTTTGTTTTCAAATTCAGGATCAGACGTTTAGTGTTCACGAAATACGATCAAAGGTACAGTTCCGTTATCCCTTTCCTGAACCCTGTTGTCAAGGAGCCTTACCCACATTGTCCTGGAAACCCCCACGTTGTCGTAGCAACCACTGTCATTGAACCCTGTTCTCTGTATGTTGCCTTTTTGTTTGTCTGCATGTATGATATGCATTGTATGTGTATGTTAATATGCAGTTTGTACATCGAAACCATTACATGAAGTAATTGCTTGCCAGTACTTGGTCACTATATATTTGTGTGTAGGCTACATATGTACAACAATTGTTACTCTTAGCACATAATAGCCCAGTGGTACAATGCTCACTCGATGCGCGGTCGGTGTGGGATCGATCCCCGTCGTTGGGCCCATTGGGCTATTTCTCGTTCCAGCCAGTGCACCACAACTGGTATATCAAAGACCGTGGTATGTACTATCCTGTATGTGGGATGGTGCATATAAAAAATCCCATGCTGCTAATCGAAAAGAGTAGCCCATGAAGTGGCGACAGCGGGTCTCATCGCTCATTATTTGTGTGGTCCTTCACCATATGTTTGACACCATATAACCGTAAATAAAATGTGTTGAGTGCCTCGTTAAATAAAACATTTCTTTCTTTCTTTCTAGCATGTAAACATATTTCAGGTTATTATCACCAATACACATATACTTTACAACAAAAGAAAAGCATAAATGTTTTGTTTTTTAAATTTATTTTAAATTATTCAGTTTGAATTCCAGTTTTATAGCTGTTAAAAATGTTAATGTTCTGTGAACATTTTAATGCAGTTTGACAGTCTGTTTATTGAATTAAGTTTTGTTATGAAAAAATATATATTAAACTATTTGCATTTCTTTTGTTGTTATTACACTGTTAAAATATTGAAAGTTGAAGCTTACAGATAATTGTACATTCAGCATTGGAGATATTAATTAGGGATACATTTAATTGTACGGTATCACTGTAGTTATATATCCACCTTTCAGCATTGGAGATATTAATTAGGGATACATTTAATTGTACGGTATCACTGTAGTTATATATCCACCTTTCAGCATTGGAGATATTAATTAGGGATACATTTAATTGTACGGTATCACTGTAGTTATATATCCACCTTTCAGCATTGGAGATATTAATTAGGGATACATTTAATTGTACGGTATCACTGTAGTTATATATCCACCTTTCAGCATTGGAGATATTAATTAGGGATACATTTAATTGTACGGTATCACTGTAGTTATATATTAACCTTTCTAAGGATGAGGAGTGGGACGTAGCCCAGTGGTAAAGCACTCGCTTGGTGCATGGTCGGCATGAGATTGATCCCCGTCAGTGGGCTATTTTTGGTCCCAGCCATGCAGTGCATCACGACTGATATACCAAAGGCCATGTTATGTCCTATCCTATATGTGGGATGGGGCATACATTATATATAAAAAAATCCCTTTACTACTAATGGACAAAAGGTAGCGGGTTTCCTCTCTAAAAGACTATATGTCACAATTACCAAATGTTTGACATCAAATAGCCGATGCTTAATAAATCAATGTGATCTAGTGGTGTTGTTAAACAAACCAAACTTTCTTTGTAAGTATGAGTACCAGATAAAATTAACAAGAGATTTAATTAGATTTGGATTTGTTACAGCCGTATAGTTTACCAAGTACTGAACGGTTTTTACTTTAATTAAGAGGTACACGTACGTGTAGCCAGTTAACCATGAACAACTCCCATCAAATCACCCTACCCCCTTCCACCCCCACCCCCTCCCAGCCCCCACTTGTTGTAAATATATGTTTGTATCTCAAGCACATTTATATTCTCCCAAGCTTTTGGTGTAAAATTATACATGCGGCAATAAATTGTATTTAATGTGAAGCAATTAAAAGGAAATGGATTTATGCTGAGTTAATTTTTCAGTTCTGTTTTTTTAACTTTTTTTTTTAATTCAAATTTAATCCACTGTCATACATTTTTAATATAAAAAGTTGATTCTAAAATGCAAAAAATAATAAATTGTCTATTTTAGGTGACATACCAACCCATAATACAACCACCTTTGTTATACGCTGTATACTACCACTGATTATTGAGACCACCTGACTAATAATACAGGTTTTTAATCCACCTCAAGCCAGTGGTTGTAAATTGTTTATATATATATATATATATATATATATATATATATATATATATACTAAAGCATATTGATTTTTTTATCTTATTTCGGCTATTGGATGTCAAACATATGGTCATTCTGACACTGTTTTTTTAGAGGAAAGCTGCTGTTGCCACATAGGCTACTCTTTTACGACAGGCAGCAAGGGATCTTTTATTTGCACTTCCCACAGGCAGGATAGGACAAACCATGGCCTTTGTTGAAACCAGTTATGGATCACTGGTCAGTGCAAGTGGGTTACACCTACCCATTGAGTCTTGCGGAGCACTCACTCAGGGTTTGGAGTCGATATCTGGATTAAAAATCCCATGCCTCGACTGGGATCCGAACCCAGTACCTACCAGCCTGTAGACTGATGGCCTAACCACGACGCCACCGAGGCCGGTATATATACATGTATATATATATATATACACACGTACCTTTATATATATACATTTATATTCTTCACAATAAAACTCCTCAAAATAGAATACTAAAAACAAATTCAAATATTTTCTCACCTTTTGGCTATAACTGATTGTGCGGAATTGTTTTTTCTCTAATATCATAATAGTAAATAAACAGTATTTTGAGGAATTTTATTGTAATATTTTTATCACATATAACCATAAAATTACAGCAAAACCCATACTCTCATATTCAATCCGTATACCATGTAACTCACCATATTTACACTGATTGTACAAATAACTAACAAATTTGCAATGTAAAATTTCACATTATGGGAAAATACTGTAAAATGGTTTGTCAATGTAGAGATGATCTATGCTAACTAATGCTCAAGGGAAATGTTTCCAGAAGTAAGTAGATGATCCGAAATTGATTTGAACAGGTGTTGTTTGTTTTTTTAATAAAGAAAAATATATGACTGATGAGTCTTAAATAATTAATTGACATTTGTTTAGTTTTTTTTGCAATGCTTGATAATTGACTGACAAAACTAATGCATGTGATTAAAGTAACAAATTTAATTTTTATTGGTTGAATATGAATCGGGGTTTGTAGCAGTCTTTAAATTCTTTGAAAGTCTTTGAATTTGAAATAATATTTAAGTCTTTGAAAGTCTTTGAGTTGTAATAAAAGTCTTTAAAAGTCTTTAAATTCTTTGAAAGTCTTTGAGTTGTAATAAAAGTCTTTAAAAGTCTTTAAATTCTTTGAAAGTCTTTGAGTTGTAATAAAAGTCTTTAAAAGTCTTTACATTCTCACAAATCAGTGATGATATCTTTTACAGCTACATGCATTTGATATTTTCCAGTTACAAGGTTTAATCTGTCATGATGCATGTAAAAAAGCTCAATGTTTTGGCCATGGACAGCAATGTAAACGAACCGATTTGGTATTTTTATCGCATTCTATTGTCTTTGACGTACTGCTGTGCAAAAGTCTTTGTGAAAGTCTTTGAAAATGGCAGGTAAAAGTCTTTGTGAAAGTCTTTGAATTTGTTTGATCTTTGAAGCTATGAACCCTGATCAATTATTGCAATACATGTCCATGTATATATGTTTTACTCTGTTCTAAAGGTTTAAGTTATTAGGTTATTAAGACTAACGGCCATTCTCGACTGGGCCATTATGCGATAGATTCCCAGTTGCACCATCATTTTGTGGTGATTCACGTTACAGTGCAGTGTGTGATTTTGGATTAAACAAATTTAAGTGTCATAAGGACTCTGTTTACAAATCTTTAGAGCCCGCCACCAACCCAGTGAGACCTGCCGTGTGTCTCCAGTAGAACAGAAGACACACTAAATGTTTTACATGAAACCATGGAAAAGATCACTATTAAAGACACTGGTTTCCCAGGATTTTGAGATATATGTTGACTGTGTCATTTCAAAGAATCAGTGCAATTTGTACAATTTTTACGAGCCGTGTGGGTTCGTATGCTAGCCAAGCTAGAGAGTCCTATATGATTTTTGCGAGCCTCGGGCTCCCGGACTCTCCTCAAAATGGCACACTGCAATGAAACAATCAAGCAATCATGTGACCGCTGAATTCCACTTTGGAAGTCTGAAATAATTGTACGTTGTAAGATGCTATTATATGTCGCACAATTGCTTCATTCTGAAGTGATGATAATTAAAGGGACTGTCATTAAAAGGACTGGCCTGAGTTAGCTGCCATGGTAACAGCTTTACGACTAACGGATCCTTTTTGATGACTAAAATTACATATGAAATATATTTTGCTGTTCATAATATCACCATGTACATTGTATCTGTATAAACAAAGTGTTTGTTTGAAGTAGCCCATTGAGATCTATCCCCGTCAGTGTGCCCATTAGCCTATTTGTCATTCCAGCCAGTGCACCATGACTGGTATATCAAATGCTGTGGTATGTGCTGTCCTGTCTGGGATGGTGCATGTAAAAGATCTCTTGCTACTAATGGAAAAATGTAGCGGGTTTCCTCTTTAAGACATATGTCACAATTACCGAATGTTTGACATCCAATAGCCAATGATTAATAAATCAATGTGCTCTAGTGGTATAGTTAACAAAACATACATTAACTTTAACTTTTGGTTTTCTAAACAAGATCCTGTATGTGGGAAAGTGCATATAAAGGATTCCTTGCTGCATTAGAAAAACTGTAGCGGGTTTCCTCTGATGACTACGTGTCAGAATAACCAAATGTTTGGTATCCAATAGCTGATGATCAATAAATCAATGTGCTCTAGTGGTGTCATTAAACAAAACAAACTAGTTTTTTAACTTCTAAACAAGAAGACCTTTCTGACACCCAATAGCCGATGTATTTTTATGCTGGGGTGTCGTTAAACATTCATTCATTCATTCTAAACAAAAAAATATAGTGATTATATAATTTTAGTCGCCGAAAAGGCTGTAAATCAGAAACATCTAATAATGGCTACACACTCAGACAGTCCCTTTAAGTGAAAGATGGCTGTACATGTGAGTATATGGAGAATATACATGTACATCTCGTGTTGATATGTTTCAGGTTCTGTCGGCGGCCACTGTTGTTGCTAAACACACGTCTGCTTTGTGCAACGCCTGCCGTCTGGCATCGTCGAAGACAACCAATCCTGTTGCTAAGAGACACTTCGTACAGAGTGCCAAGGATGTCGCCAACAGTACTGCCACACTGGTCAAAGCAATAAAGGTAGAAACACACAGATTTTCTGCTAGTTGTACTGCCACACTAGTTAAAGTAATAAAGGTAGAAACACATAGATTTTCTGCTAGTTGTACCGCCACGCTAGTTAAAATAATAAAGGTAGAAACACACAGATTTTCGGCTAGTTGTACCACACACGCTAGTTAAAATAATAAAGGTAGAAACACACAGATTTTCTGCTAGTTGTACCGCCACGCTAGGTAGAAACACAAGAATAGTTGTAACGCTAGTTAAAATAATAAAGGTAGAAACACACAGATTTTCTGCTAGTTGTGCTGCCACGCTAGTTATACACAGATTTTTGCTGAGTTAAAGCAATAAAGGTAGAAACACACAGATTTTTTCTGCTAGTTGTACCGCCACGCTAGTTAAAATAATAAAGGTAGAAACACAGAGATTTTTTCTGCTAGTTGTACCGCCACACTAGTTAAAGCAATAAAGGTAGAAACACACAGATTTTTTCTGCTAGTTGTACTGCCACACTAGTTAAAATAATAAAGGTAGAAACACACAGATTTTCTGCTAGTTGTGCTGCCACGCTAGTTATACCACCCTGCTGATTAAAGCAATAATGTTATAACTTAGATTTTCTGAGGTGCTTGGTTCCAAGATCGAATCCCCTCAGTGGACTTGCTCCTTGATAGTTATTTTCCCGAATCCCTACCAGTAACCCAAGACTGGTATAACAACGGCTGTGGTACATGTGTTTCTATCTGTGGGGAAGTGCATATTGTAGACAATAAAGGTGTAACTTAGATTTGCTGAGGAGCTTTAGTCATGGAATCGAATCCCCTCAGTGGACTTACTCCCTGATTGGTTTTTTCCCCATCCCAACCAGTGCCCCATGACTGGTATAACAAAATCTGTGGTATGTACTGCCTGTCTGTGGCAAAATGCATATAAAAGATAAGTATTCTTACAAGAGAAAACTATCCAAGTTTTGTCCATTTATGTTGACATGCAAAACTTGGTTTAATTGTTTTATGGACGTGTTGCTTGTCTCTATCTGCAGAATAAAATGTGTTGAGTGCGTCGTTAAATAAACAATTTTCTTCCTATCTGCAGGCTCTGGACAGTGATTTCACTGACTCTAACCGTAGGCTGTGTGCCGATGCAGCACGACCGCTGATCCGCGCGGTTGACGAACTGACAACGTTCGCTTCATCGCCAGATTTCGCCAGTAAACCAGCCAAGATAAGCATACAGGTGAGAAACACGCACAGGTGAAAGTTGACAAAATGTATTAGCATACAGATGAGAAACACGCACAGGTGAAAGTTGACAAAATGTATTAGCATACAGGTGAAAGCTGACAAATATTTGTTGGCATACAGAAAACAGGACTATTCCATTAAAGTAATAGAGTCATTTATCATTCATTATAAAGATGGAAAGAGCAGAACATTTTAGTTTTTAAATTTTTATATTGATCAATCAAACTAGATTTAAATAATAATATTGTATCAAATTTTATTGATGTTATAAATATTGATTAATGTAATACAGTATCGGCCAACTGTGAGAGAGAGAGAGAGAGAGAGAGAGAGAGAGGGGAGAGAGGGACGGACGGACGGACGGACGGACGGACGGATATAGATATATATATATAGAGAGAGAGAGATACACACAGAGATATACAGAGATACAGAGCATTTTGTTTTCAAAATCTTCATTAGCAAAATTTTTAGAAAATTGATTAGCAACTACTGTTTAATATTTACATATTGTGTAGCAATATCTGAAACTTGTGTAGCAAATCATGTTGCGATACTGAACAAAATTTTATGTGAATTATATAAGGTACACTGTTAAACTAATGACTTGGTGACAATAATAGTCACACTGCCATCTATTAAACTAAGGCATTACAATAAAAGATGTACATACATGAAATTATTAATCTTATTGACATACTTTCAGGCTAGAAAAGCTCAAGAACCAATTGCGTCGGCTGGTAAAGCAATGGTAGAAGGAGCCTGCAACATGCTGCAAGGGGCCAAGCAATTGGCTATCAATCCTAAAGACCCGCCCACCTACCAGCTTTACTCCAATCACTCAAAGAGTGTCTCTGATGCTATCAAACGATTGGTGTCTTCCATCAAGTAAGTCAACTCATGAATAGTAATGACCTAAAGACCCGCCCACCTACCAGCTTTACTCCAATCACTCAAAGAGTGTCTCTGATGCTATCAAACGATTGGTGTCTTCCATCAAGTAAGTCAACTCATGAATAGTAATGACCTAAAGACCCGCCCACCTACCAGCTTTACTCCAATCACTCAAAGATTTGAAAAGAATTGCCATGGATGAAACAGTGACATTTGCAGTAAATAAACCTGATTGAAAGGCTGTCTTGTTATATGTAGACATCTTTTAAACGTGCAAATGTTAAATATTGGCAGATAATGTACACCAGGTGTATACATTTCGCCATTGTTGAGGAGCTTTATCAACGGCATAAAAGTGCCATCAGTGATACTCGCTATCTACGGCAATTTATATCTCAACGACAGCAATTGCCGTCTGTGCCGCTGTTAAGTTCGATCCCTGCAATTACCAAATATTTGACATCCAATAGTCAATAATTAATGTTAACCTCAACAATGTTTACGTGTTTCCAGGGACAGTGCTCCAGGACAGAAGGAATGCGATATTGCTATTCAGAAGTTGAACCGAACGATCCGCGACCTCGACCAGGCCTCACTGGCCGCCATCAGCCAGAGTCTGGCACCACGCGAAGAGAAATCTCTCAAGGTATTCAAATCTTATTATCTACACAGTGAAATTTGGGTTACTATGCTAATAAAATTGGTCTGTAGGAACTAGTAGGGAAAGAGAAATCTCTGAAGGTATTCTTCAAATCTTATTATCTACACAGTGAAACTTGGGTTACTATGCTAATGAAACTTGGTCTGTAGGAACTAGTGGGGGAAGAGAAATCTCTCAAGGTATTCAAATCTTATTATCTACACAGTGAAACTTGGGTTACTATGCTAATGAAACTTGGTCTGTAGGAACTAGTGCGGGAACAGAAATCTCTCAAGGTATTCTTCAAATCTTACCTACACCGGGAAACTTGGGTTACTGTGCCAGTGTGTAAGACAATGAAACTTGGCCTGTAGGAACCGGTGGGGCCGAGGGTGATCTCCCTCTATTTGAGGACGAAAATATATGTTTTTTGTTCTACTCTATATAAATAAAGATTAAAATATAGCTTGTGCACACACACACACACACGCACACATACACACACAAACACACACACACGCACATATACACACACAAATACACACGCACACACACACACACAAGATTGTTGATTGAGTCTCTCTGTCTCCAGATTTTGTTTGTACAGGCCTGGAAAAAAACGGACTGAATAAAAAATGATTTGTTACTTGTATTACTGTAATATAATAACTTTATAATTGTTTGTCCATTGTTTAATTTATGTTTTTCTCTTCTGTTTCCAGGGTTTCCAAGAACAAATGATCAACAGTGCAAGGGAGATAATCGACACAATTGACGCCATCAGACGAGCTGCCAAGAGTGAGCCGGAAACGCTGGGACATCTCGTAAGTTGATCACGTCATTCAGTGATGTGTACTGTGAAAGTGGGCTACGTTCGTTCGTTCGTTCATTCAAATACTGAACTCCAGTCCAGTTTGTAGTGGTAAAAAGGATATGAGAAGAATAAATAATCCATTTAACTGAATTTGTATAACCAGATCTATTCTGGTAGACGGGCGAGACATAGTCCAGTGGTAAAGCGCTCGCTTCATGCGTGGTCGGTTTGGGATGATCCCCGTCGGTGAGCCCATTGGGCTATTTCTTGCTCCAGCCAATGCACCACAACTGGTATATCAAAGGCCATGGTATGTGCTGTTTTCTCTGTGGGATGGTACATATAAAAGATCCCTTGTTACTAATGGAAAAAATGTGTCAGAATGACTATGTTTGACATCCAATAGCCAATGATTAATAAATTAATGTGCTCTAGTGGTGTCATTAAACAAAACAAACTTTTTTTTTTCATTCATTCATTAATACTGAACTCCAGTCCAGTTTGTAGTTGGGGAAAAAAGGATATGAGAAGAATAAATAATCAATTTAACTGAATTTGAAAAAACTGATCTATTGTGGTAGGCGGCCGAGACGTAGCCCCCTGGTAAACCGCTCGCTTCATGTGTGGTCGGTTTGGAATTGATCCCCGTTGGATCCACTGGGCTAGTTCTCGTTCCATGCAGTGCACCATGACTGGTATACCAAAGGCTGTGGTATGTGCTACACTGTCTGGGATGGTGCATATCAAAGATCCCTTGCTACTAATGGATAAATGTAATGTGTTTCCTCTCTATGACTGTCAAAATTACCAAACGTTTGACATCCAGTAACCGATGATTAATAAATCAATGTGCTCTGGTGGTGTCGTTAAACAAAACAAACTTCTTTCATTCATTCATGAATACTGAACTCCTCGTTCCAGCCAGTGCTCCATAACTGGTATATCAAAAACCGTGGTATGCACTATCCTGTCTATGGGATGGTGCATATAAAAGATCACTTGTTGCATTAGGAAAAAATATAGCTGGTGTCCCGTAAGGATTATGTGTCAGAATTACCAAAGGTTTGACATCAAATAGCCGATGATTAATAAATCAATGTGCTCTAGTGGTGGTGTTAAACAAAGCAATTTTTTTTCTTGTGTTCATATACTTGTAACTGATTGTCATATACTTGTAACTGATTGTCATATACTGGTAACTGATTGTCATATACTGGTAACTGATTGTCATATACTTGTAACTGATTGTCTAATCAAAAGTTGACAGGTTGGTGCCAACTGACTATAACCAATTATCAATGATGAACTTTCAACTGATTTTCAACATTAATGTATATTAATAAGTACATTTAAGAGTGTATATATCTATTTTTAGATCAACTCGATGGCGTCGTATTTCGAACCGCTGGCTGACGGAGCTGTCGGCACAGCGTCCCGCATTCTTAACTCCAAACAGCAGATGAATGTCCTTGACCTTTGTAAAACAGTGTCCGAGTCGGCATTGCAGCTGATGTTTGCATCCAAAGAAGGGGGAGGCAATCCCAAGGTAAAATATATTTTCTTTTCAACAATACCTGTCCTCAACAAGTGCACCTCTCCCACCCACACCCCACGCATGTGTCCTGGTCCGAACATCCAAACAGCCAATGGGATGGCATAAAATTCTTCACTGTATGCTCCCTATAGTTCCGGTCATGTCCAAGTTTTCTCCATTTTTACCAGTTTCAGGAATGGTTACTACATTTATTATGCAAGGCTCCAAATAGCGGTCTACGAAAAGCAGTCCCATTCTTTAGATCTAGCAGGTGAAATAAAAAAATTCAGCTGCTAAAATGTTTTTTAAAATCACTGTCCATTTTTCAAGATACATCTGTGTGTACGATCATCTCACATTCTATTTAGTTAAGGCTGTGTGATTCTGTTTTATTTTAATTTTATAATGCTCTAAAATTCATCTCGGTTGTCTTAATTCTCCACCCACTGTCCCAAACCCTCCCCCTACTTCATGCTATCTTTTTGTTTTTCCAGCAGGCTTTATGTTTTTATAGCAGATCATATTTCGTTTGGCCTGCTATTTTATGCAAAAACAATAGCAGGCCATAATTTATTTCTTATTTTGAGCCAGCTTATGTTAAGTAAACCTAAGATTGAATCCTAAAATATTTATTATACATTATTTGTACGATTCTGGCAGAATCCTAAGATTCTTGGGGCAGGACATAGCCGAGTGGTAAAGTGCTCGCTTGATGCACGGTCGGTCTGGGATCGATCCCCGCCGGTGGGCCCATTGGGCTATTTCTCGTTCCAGCCAGTGCAGCATGACTGGCATATTAAAGGCCGTGGTATGTACTACCCTGTCTGTGGGATGGTGCATATAAAAGATTCCTTGCTATTAATGGAAAAGAGTAGCCCATGAAGTGGCAACAGCAGGTTTCCTCTCTCAATATTTGTGTGGTCCTTAGCACCATATAACCGTAAATAAAATGTGTTGAATATATTGTTAAATAAAACATTTCCTTCCTTCCTAAGAATTCTAAATTCACTGACTTCGTTACAGGCCGTACAGAGTCACAGTAACATAGACAACGCAGCTGATGACATGAAGGACGTCCTACAGGATCTCCTACAGACCATCGAGGAGGCCGCATCACAGACGGGGGCCGTCACTACCATGATTGACAGCATATCAAAGTCCATTACCAAGGTAACAAGCAAACAAGGTAGTTTTATTTCAGCATAATAATGACACTGAATGGCAGCATATGAAAGTACTTTTCTAAGGTCAATCAGAAACAAACAATTAAGTGGTAGTTTTATTTAAGATAGTCATAACTGTGATATATGATCGATATGTTATATGGAGCAAAAGATATATTATATGCATTTATTACACGTCAATGTAAGATATTGCTCATGTTATAATAAACACTCTGTATCTAACTAGTGTAATATTAGCATGATGTGAGCGTGACATAGATCACTTGCTGACCCAATTCGTAGAAAAATAACATGTAGTAGATCTCGAGATTGCGTCGTGGCTTGTTTGCATTTGGTTTGTAATAAATAAAATACTAAACTTGCTTGCCTGTCATACCATTTTTATGAAACTCGTGAACAGTGTTGGTATCTGACTCACTTTCACTCGTTAGATACCAAAACTGTTCACTCATTGCATAAAAATGGTATGACAGACAAGCTTGTTTAGTATTTTATTTAGCATTCTATATATATTGACTGATGTTGAAGGGGATTCCTCATTGTAGGTGGATATGATGATTTATAAGTTTACAAAACTCACTGAACATATACATATACATGTATAATCTCATGTGACATAATATTGACCATAAATAATTTGTTTTAATAACATGTAATATTAATTTAATATATTATGGGGGTTTTGACACTGATGAAACTGTGTTTGCTTAGTCATAATTTACAATATTGTACGATGTGTTACATTGTAGTAATTTCTGTTTGTGTTTGTAGACCGATGAGAGAGTGTCGGTGCTGGAAGGCCAGTCATTTGTCGACTTTCAGACCAACATGGTGCGTCTTGCTAAACAAATGGCTCGGACAGCCCAGGATATGGTGAGTTTTAGACATGGGACTTATCTAATAATTCAGTTGTATTTAGAATAATTAATGAGTTACCATTTATTATCAAATCTATGTGTCGAGTAGCTTTATCATGTGACAATTAAAAGTTATTTCATGACAGACATCAGTGTTTCTGCCAGAAAGAAAATTGTGGGTATGGCACTATGGAATTGAATGCAACCACAGTCAACAGGGGATATGGGGCATCTCTCCCAGAATGAAAATGGGTTAAGTTTAGGGTTAGGGTTAAGAAAATCATACAGTAATGATGAGAGTAATTAATTTTGTCAAAAAGTCAACTTAAAAAAAACAACATTTGGGTATGGTGCCATACCCGTTTTACCCTCTGGCAGAAACCCTGGACATAAATTTGATAACTGGTGCAGAGTGTGTTATTTTATTTATTACCTCAGCTTTTTTTTCCCCTTTCTTTTCTAAAAGCCTTTTTATTTTCAATATCCATACACATACAGTGAAACCTGTCAAGACCGGACTCTCTGTAAACCTGAATTCCCTCAAAACCGGATGTTTTACACAGTCCCCTTTTAAAAACCAGTACAGAATGTAACCTCTTTAAACCGGATCCCTCTTAAAACTGGACATTTGTCTTGGTCCCAAGGGTGTTCGCTTTAAAATATTTAAAAACAATGTAAGTCAGTTTACATATCTGTCAGTTCAGTGTACATATCTGTCAGTTCAGTTTACATATCTGTCAGTTCAGTGTACATATCTGTCAGTTCAGTGTACATATCTGTCAGTTCAGTTTACATATCTGTCAGTTCAGTGTACGTATACTTAACAGAAAAACCGTCATATTTTGAAAACTCTAACAGGTTGAGGGTGGGGCAAATCAAATAATTTTGCAAGGATAAAAGTTATAAAATGTATGTGTTAAATGTCAGTTGCCAGGCAGGCAACACGAGATGAGGTTACTTTCAGTTGCCACGGACGATCAGGCCACTGTTTCATGCACACTTTATATTAGTATTTATTTTTTGTTCATCTTGAAGGTTGGAAAGTCGACGACCAATGTGACAGAACTGGGTCATCTTACCAACATGTTATCTCGAGATTATGGACAACTCGCTAACAATTCTGTTTGTTTATCTTGAAGGTTGGAAAGTCGACGACCAATGTTAAATGTTTGTATTATCTTGAAGGTTGGAAAGTCGACGACCAATGTGACGGAACTGGGTCATCTTGCCAACATGTTATCTCGAGATTATGGACAACTCGCTAACAATTCTGTTTGTTTATCTTGAAGGTTGGAAAGTCGACGACCAATGTTAAATGTTTGTATTATCTTGAAGGTTGGAAAGTCGACGACCAATGTGACGGAACTGGGTCATCTCGCCAACATGTTGTCTCGAGATTATGGACAACTCGCTAACAATTCTCGTGGAGCTGCAGCGGCCGTCAACAATGCTGACGTAAGAATGTGTAGTTGTTAATACAGGGCTTGAACTTAACGATGACACTGACGGCAATTGCTTATTATTTGTATCCTGTAATCATCAAAAATTGCTACTAATGAAAAAATGTAGCAGGTTTCCTCTGTAAGACTATATGTCAAAATTACCAAATGTCTGACATCCAAAAGCTGATGATTAATAAATCAATGTGCTCTAGTGGAATTGTTAAACAAAAACAAACTTATAACTTTGAATTTAAATGCAACACCGATGTAAGAAACATGTTTGTAAACATACTCAGCAAAATGAATCAACGGAGCTATCTAGCCTGACATCTGGAGCCGTTTTGATGACTAAAATTACATATTAAAGATATGTTCTTGTTTAATAAATACCAGATGTTTGTTGTCGTCCTAATGTTTGTAATAGCCCAAAATGGATTTTATTACATTTCAATAATTTTGTGAATATGAAGAAATAGATATTACAAAATAAAATGAAAAATGACTGCTACAAACATCTATGACTACAATATACGTGTATTGAAAATTTGCGGTGTGTTTTGTAGATTGGTAACTGGATTCACACTACTCTTAAGTACATGTATATTGTAAAGTTGTGGTGTATTTTGTAGATGTAACCAGATTCATACTACAGATATACAAAACATGTGTATTAAAAATGTGTGGTCTGTTTTTACATCGATAATCAGATCCTTACTAAAGGTACAATAGACGTGTATTAAAATATGATGGATGATATATTTTGAAGATTGGGAACCGGATTTGTACTACAGGTACAGTACACATGTATTGAAATGGGTATTGTGTTTTGTAGATTGGGAACCGGATTTGTACTACAGGTACAGTACACATGTATTGAAATGGGTATTGTGTTTTATAGATTGTGAACCAGATTTGTACTACAGGTACAGTACACATGTATTGAAATGGGTATTGTGTTTTATCGATTGTGAACCGGATTTGTACTACAGGTACAGTACACATGTATTGAAATGGGTATTGTGTTTTGTAGATTTAGAACCGGATTTGTACTCCACGGTTCAGGATCTGGACAAGAGTTGTATTGAGATATGATGTGTTGTATTGAGATGCCATGCGTTGTGTTTTGTAGACTGGGAACCGGATCCGCTCCACGGTTCAGGATCTGGGCAAGAGTTGTATTGAGATATGATGTGTTGTATTGAGATGCCATGTGTTGTGTTTTGTAGATTGGGAACCGGATCCGCTCCACGGTTCAGGATCTGGGCAAGAGTTGTATTGAGATGGTTCAGGACGCGGGGAACCTACAGGCCAACCCGACGGACAGCTACTCCCGCAAAGATATGAGTGACCACGCCAAAAACATATCAGAAAAGGTTTGTGGAATGTTTTTAAAAAGTCTGGCTTCAGTTTGCCATCATTGTAATATATTACCGTTTAACAGAGCCAGGTATCGAAATAGTCATGGTGTCAGATAACCCATGCACAGGTTACCATAAATTATAGATCTGGCAACCTATAGGTTTCAACGTATTTATCAAACATGCTGTTACTTTGTTATTAGTCTCCCCTCTCCTGGTCCAACCGAAGGGGACTGTAAGTTTGATCTCTGTCTTTCTGTCTGTCTGTTCATCTGTCCGTCTGTCCCACATATAGTTTTCAGATATTTTTTCCACAATGCTCTGAGATATTGAGCTGAAATTCTGTGTATAGCTCTATCATGTACGGTTACAGATCATGGCAACTTTCATGGCGATTTACCCATTTTTGACAGAGTTATGGCCCTTGAATTTAGGAGTTATGAAAATTTGTTGTGCCCGGTAGGTGACATGTATTGTCTTAGCAGTACTCTCAGAATGTTTGTTTTATATTAGTATTATTTGATATGTGTGTTTTATTTCACACAAGTTTCATACTTGTTAGCGGCTCTACAGGCCGGTTCGCGAGGTACCCAGGCCTGTATTAACACTGCGAGTGATAATCAAAGACCTCGACACTACAATTGTTTTATAAGTATTTACATGTGATGCATGTGTTTTATTTCACGCAAGTTTCGTACTTGTTAGCGGCGCTACAGGCCGGTTCGCGAGGTACCCAGGCCTGTATTAACACTGCGAGTAATAATCAAAGACCTCGACACTACAATTGTTTTATAAGTATTTACATGTGATGCATGTGTTTTATTTCACGCAAGTTTCCAACTTGTTAGCGGCGCTACAGGCCGGTTCGCGAGGTACCCAGGCCTGTATTAAC
Source organism: Gigantopelta aegis (assembly GCF_016097555.1). NCBI lineage: Eukaryota > Metazoa > Mollusca > Gastropoda > Neomphalida > Peltospiridae > Gigantopelta > Gigantopelta aegis. Next base: position 12,377,127 of record NC_054703.1, read on the forward strand.
ACTGCGAGTAATAATCAAAGACCTCGACACTACAATTGTTTTATAAGTATTTACATGTGATGCATGTGTTTTATTTCACGCAAGTTTCCAACTTGTTAGTGGCGCTACAGGCTGGTTCGCGAGGTACCCAGGCCTGTATTAACACTGCGAGTAATAATCAAAGACCTCGACACTACAATTGTTTTATAAGTATTTACATGTGATGCATGTGTTTTATTTCACGCAAGTTTCGTACTTGTTAGCATCGCTACAGGCTGGTTCGCGAGGTACCCAGGCCTGTATTAACACTGCGAGTAATAATCAAAGATCTCGACACTACAATTGTTTTATAAGTATTTACATGTGATGCATGTGTTTTATTTCTCACGCATGTTTCGTACTTGTTAGCGGCTCTACAGGCCGGTTCACAAGGTACCCAGGCCTGTATTAACGCGGCCAGCACCAGGAGTGGAATAATCGGAGGCCTCGACACTACAATTGTTTTATTAGTATTTACATCTGATGTATGTATGTTTTCTTTCTCATGCAGGTTTCGTACTTGTTAGCTGCGCTACAGGCCGGTTCACGAGGTACCCAGGCCTGTATTAACGCAGCCAGCACCGTGAGTGGAATAATCGGAGACCTCGACACGACGATCATGTTCGCCTCCGCCGGAACTCTGAATGCTGAGGGAGATGATTGTTTCGCTGATCACAGGTACAACATTATAGGCAGATTAACTATGTGCTTAGTGTTCCATGAAAGCAAAGGAGAGAGAGAGAGAGAGAGAGAGAGAGACAGAGAGACAGAGACATGAAAGAAGACAGGTGGAGAGGGTATGGGGAGAGAGAGATAATTAGTTAGGGAGAGGGAGAGAGAGAATGGGGGAGAGAGATGGGGAGGGAGGGTGAGAACAGAAGTTACATGTATTTTTTTAATTTAGCGTACAAGTAAAGATCATTTCATTTCTAAAGATCAACATCTTCTGATTATTGATTTACAAAGACGGCTTTTATGATCCGTGGAACCAATTTCTTGTATTACTTCATACAAAATAAATTTAACCCATATTCTGTAAAGTTTTGCTTAAAGAAATAATTGTTTTTGTAAATGTGTTTCCAGAGAGAGTATTTTGAAGACCGCCAAAGCGCTGGTTGAAGATACAAAGACACTGGTTGCTGGGGCAGCGTCCAATCAGGAACAGCTTGCCGCAGCTGCCCAGATGGCAGTGAAAACTATCACCCGATTGGCTGATGTTGTCAAACTGGGGGCGGGGTCCCTTGGGTCTGAGCAACCAGAAGCCCAGGTAACTTGGTTTTAAACAATTCATTGGCTGAGTCTCTGGTCTGAGCAACGATTGGTTGATGATGTTAGTCTGGGGGTGGGGTCTCTTGGGTCTGAGCAGTGATTGGCTGATATTGTTAATCTGGGGGCGGAGTCACTTGGGTCTGAGCAACAATTGGCTGATGTTGTTAATCTGGGGGTGGGGGTCTCTTGGGTCTGAGTAAAGATTGGCCAATGTTAAACTGGGGGCAGAGTCTCTTGGGTTTGAGTAACGATTGGCTAATATTATTGATTGCGTCTACTTTAGAACTGTGATTTAGTAAATATAAATTTTTTTTTTTTTAAATGGTATAGGATAAATAGAATTAGCTACTCATGTTTTTTTACTATTTAAAATATCAACCTCAGCAGAGCCTCAACAAATACCAGTTAAAATAAACTTGGTTGGTGTTTTCCATATTAATAAAACACTCGTAATGAATGGTCTATTTGGTTTGTTCTGTAGGTTTTGTTGATAAACGCTGTCAAGGACGTGGCGTCTGCTCTCTCCGATCTTATCAGTTCGACTAAGAACGCGTCCGGGAAGAGTGTCAGTGACCCCGCAATGCTACACTTGAAGGACTCGGCTAAGGTAAGACATTGAGTTTGCTGGTTTTGTATGAATCACTGCCAGGCTTGAATTAATGTGTTTAAAACAGCATCAATCAAGTACAAAGGATATTGAGTTTGCTGGTTTTGTATGAATCACTGCCAGGCTTGAATTAATGTGTTTAAAACAGCATCAATCAAGTACAAAGGATATTGAGTTTGTTGGTTTTGTATGAATCACTGCCAGGTTTGAATATGTACATTTAAAACAGCATCAATCAAGTACAAAGGATATTGAGTTTGTTGGTTTCGTATGAATCACTGCCAGGCTTGAATTAATGTGTTTAAAACAGCATCGATCAAGTCCAAAGGATATTGAGTTTGTTGGTTTTGTATGAATCGCTGCCAGCTTTGAATTAATCTGTTTAAAACAGCATCAATCAAGTACAAAAGAAGTTGAGTTTGCTGGTTTCGTGTGAATCACTGCCAGCTTTGAATCTGTATATTTAAAATGGCCTCGGTCAAGTACAAAGGATGTTGAGCTCGTTTCAAAGACACCAGGTAAGCGTGTATATTTTAGCTCCACTGTGACTTTGGTCAGTGAAGCCTTCATAATTCCGACTTATCATCATCCGTCCACCATTCTTCAACTTTTTCTTGCAGTCGGTCTTCTAGATGTTTTTTTTATTAGGCAGTTCTGAAACCATGAACACAGATATAATTACGTTTCATGAAAACAACAAAAGAAATGTTTCTATAATAGCAGATGGTAATAAAGAAGTTAGCTCATATTTTAATACCCACCACCTACCACCACCATGGAGACCCAAGAATTAATCCTCTATTTCATCAGCAGATTATGACAAATATTTTAAAAATTAGATTTTGGCTAACATTTATAAGAACTTCATACCTGTAATGTTTAAGATCTAGCATGTTGGCTGCCGACTAACATTGGTGTACTGAGAGAGATATTTAATTAACTTTTAGCGTAGTAATGTTTGTATGTAATACAAAGATGTAGTGTAGTGTAGTGAATATTACTAATGTGGGATTTACGACTAGTCACACGGTTGACTTTCTGACACTATCAATAAAGGTTGTGGTTACAATCATTCTTTGCTGTTAGACCTGATATATGGTTGGTCAAGGATCGACCCCTGTCATCCTGTACACCATGACTGGTATATCAACGGCTGTGGTATGTGCTATCCTTGCTGCATTAGGAAAGATGTAGCGGGTTTCCTCTGATGACTATGAGTCAGAATTATCAAATGTTTGACATCCAATAGCCGATGATTGATTAATCAATGCTCTAGTGGTGTCGTTAAACAAAACAGACTTCTATAAAAGATCCCTTGCTACTCATGGAAAAATGTAGCAGGTTTCCTCTCTAAGACTATATGTCGAAATTACCAAATGTTTGACATCCAATAGCCGTTGATTGATTAATCAATGTGCTCTAGTGATGTCGTTAAACAAAACAAACTTCTATAAAAGATCCCTTGCTACTCATGGAAAAATGTAGCAGGTTTCCTCTCTAAGACTATATGTTGAAATTACCAAATGTTTGACATCCAATAGCCGTTGATTGATTAATCAATGTGCTCTAGTGGTGTCGTTAAACAAAACAGACTTCTATAAAAGATCCCTTGCTACTAATTGAAAAATGTAGCGGGTTTCTTCGCTAAGATGTCAGAATTAGCAAATGTAATGTTAATGTTAGTGTGATCCCTTATTTTTTTCCATCAATATAAAATCAGACATATAAGGTATATTAATCAATTAACTCTTCAGGGTTATTTTAAACGACTCTTTTGATATGGCAATCCTGCATGCAAGGAGCATTTTGTTTTCAAAATCTTGATTAGTAATATTTGTAGTCGGTTGAAAATTGATTAGCAGCTACTATTTAATGTTTTAAAATTGTGTAGCTATCTCTGAAACTTGAATCAGGGGTGGGAATTCTCCTCCGATCAGCTGTTTTCCTCTCATGGAACATTGCGTTTCCTCGCATTTTCCTCCAAAATGTGTCAGATGGCACAGATTTTAACCTAGGATTTCAAGAATTTCCGGGACCCCTCTAGATTTCCTCTTTTTTTTTATAGTTCACCAATTCCTACCCCAGTTGAATAGCAGATCACTGCATGACACTAAACAAAATGTTCTGTGTGGAATGTGAACTAACTTGAGTAACATCGATCTTGTAATTTGACATTGACAGCATATAAGCTGATCTTTGACAAAACGGCCTCGGTGGTGTTGTGATTAAGCCATCAGACATAAGCCTGTTTGTTCCCAACTCAATGGGTAGGTGTAAGACCAATACACTGACTACTCTCTCATTAACCACTAACCCACTGTCCTGGACAGACAGCCCAGATAGCTGACATGTGTGCCCAAGACTGCGTGCTTGAACCTTAATTGGATATAAGCATGAAAATAAGTTAAAATGAAAATGAAAAAAAACCCTGTTTTTATTACCAGCATGTTGGCTAACTACCGAATAACATTACTGCTAACCTGTAATCCATCTAGCATCCCAGCATGTTGGCTAACTACCGAATAACATTACTGCTAACCTGTAATCCATCTAGCATCCCAGCATTCCATTCATAGATTACCATGAGTTCTGTAGCATCATTGTGTTTTCTTTCTTCTCTATTTTGTATTAAAGGGATATTCCTAAGTTTGCTGCAATTTTTAAGATGTTATCGACTAACGGAGACATTTTAATGATTGTAATTACATATCAAATATATATTTCTGCACAAAATATCAGTGGCTGTATATTAAACGTGTTTCTGATCGTTCTAATATTTGTACTAGGTTAAATTCCAGGGGTTTTTTCTTTAAATATTTGTTTTCGTACGTAAGAAATTATACTAAAACGCAAAAGAAACGCAGGTTCTCATTAAATTGGATATAAAATATTAAAAAAACAAAACGAAATGAAGATTTCAACATTTATTTTGGAGCTACACCAATTCGGCACACATTGGTGTTGGAAATGTTTGATTGAATTCCTTTTTGGCTATTGTTTCATGTCATAAAGTAGGGTGGGGGTCCATGTTAAAAATGTGAAAGAGACGACCTGTAGCATTGTCAAAGTCAGTATCGCGTGTGACCACCCTGGGCATTCAAACAGGCAGTGCAACGTCTCCTCATTGAGTTGACAAGCCGTTGAAAGAATGCCTGAGGGAGTGAGTTCCATTCATGGACCAATGCTGCCTCCAGCGCCTGCATATTCTGAGGTTGTCCGCGAGCCTGAAGGCGACGTCCGATTTCATCCCAGACGTGTTCGATAGGCGCCATGTCCGGTGATAAGGCTGGCCACGGCAACGTTGGGATGTTGTGCTGAGCCAGCAACGCCTGTGTTGCCCTGGCAGTGTGCGGCCTGGCATTGTCTTGCTGTAGCAAGCGCACACGTGGGTGAGCGGCAAAGAAGGGAACAACGTGATTGTTGATGACGTCATTTTGGTACACGGCGGCATTAACGCGTTGTCTGAACACATGAAGTTGTGTTCTGTGGTTGAATGAGAACCCACCCCACACCATCACACTACCCCCGCCCCATCGGTCGGCCTGCAGAACAAAGCAGTCGGAGTAACGTTCATGTCGACGTCGCCATACTCGGATTCGGCCATCAGCGTTGGAAAGATTGTAACGGCTCTCATCAGTAAACAGAACTTGTTGCCACTGGCCACGTCGCCATCTTTGATGTTGTTGCGCCCACTGTTGACGTTGTTGGCGGTGCCGAGGGGTCAATATTGGTCCCACATAAGGACGGCGGTTACGGAGTCCTGCTGCCCTCAGACGGCGTCGGACGGTATCGGCGGACACTGGACCACGTGGACCACGCACCTGGTGAGCGGTGTTAGCTGCTGGCAGCATCCGATTCCTAAGGTGGGTCACCCGGATGTACCGGTCTAGGGCTGCGGTTGTCACCCTCGGGCGGCCGGTGCGTGGTCGATCGTTCACAGATCCAGTGATTTGGTGACGTTGAGAAAGGCGTGCGATTGTCGAAACATGACATCCCAATTGTCTGGCTACAGCAGTACGGGTCTGTCCGGCTTGCAACATCCCGATGGCCATCCCTCGCTGGAGTTGCGTCAGTCGCGGCATTTTTAAAATGTGATTCTGTTGTCTGTCACTACTCAAATTGAATTTATGCGATTAAATCCAGGTGTGTAGGCTTTATAAGCATTTCAATGAGTGTGTTTGCACTGGATTCATGATACGGATGATCCAGCACGTGCAAACAACGTGTTTTGAGAATTCGTGACGTCACACAGGTAATGAAATTGACACGCAGGTGGGACTGCGGTGTGGGTGTGTGCCATGTCCTTTAACACAGTTGAGGTTCAATTCCACCAAAGATACTGCTTTACAAAGTGCAATTCTTTCGCATTTTCAGGACCTGCGTTTCTTTTGCGTTTTAGTATATTTGAAGACAAAATCCAGTTTGAGCTTCTTACAAATAGTAAAATGACCAGAAACACATTGAATATACAGCCACTGATATTCTAAACAAGAAAATATATTTAATATGTAAGTTTAATCGTAGAAATATTTTATTAGTTGGAAACATCTTACAATGCAGCAAACTCGGGAATGTCCCTTTAACATTTAGGTGACAAAAAGAGTTCATAAATAACATTTTATCTGGACCCAATTGTTTTAGGCCCTATCCTTGTTATATATCTAGAAATGTGGCATTCAAAATTTTGAATCTTTAACATTTTAAATCTCTGACATTCCATATTGTGTTAACTAAATAAATCTGTAATAAGTATTATTACTCTGCCATCTATGTGAACTAAGCAATCTTTAAAGGCATACTGTCACAGACCACTGACCCATTAAATGGCCTAACAAAGTATTACGTGAAACATATGTATTTGATTTAATTGTCCCAAAATGTATTTTATTCAACAATCTACGTAACCATCATACTCCACTTATTAATGGTATTTTCTAAAATAAATAACTGATTTATGGCAATGGTCCATAATTTGAAAAATGATATTGCCACGAGGATTGACATGGATTTCACTCCATCATGGTTTAGTTAAGGTGATTCAATAGCCAGAATTGGTTTCCAAACACTGATGTAATTTTCATTTATTATCCACTTTTGGAGAAATAAGATCCTTATATCCGTGACAGTATGCTTTAACGTGTTGTTACATTAACCTATTTAACAGTCCTGCAAGGTATATATAAATAAATGTATGTAACCATGAACAATCCATTTATTAGTGAGCGTGGATAGAGATCGATCTCGTCTGTGCTGTGGTAGGTTTCAGGATCGATTGTTCTCTACAGAACAAACCATCTAAATCGGTGCCCCACGACTGGTACATGAAAGACCATGATATGTACTGTCCTGTCTATGGAAAAGTGCTAATAAAAAGTTACTGCACTGTCTTCTCTCTCTCACTAACCACTAACGACACCCCCCCCCCCCCCACCCACACACACGTAAACCAGTGCTCCACAGCTGGTTCACCAAAGGACATGATATGTACTGTCCTGTCTATAGGAGAGAGTGCATATAAAAGGTCACTACATTGCCTTCCGTTTGACTAACACTAACAACTAACCATTAAACAGTAGTCCTCATTCTTCATCGAGAAAGTCAAGTGATCACTTCCATTCTCCTCCAAACTCAGCTGAATATTTTTAGGAGAATGGTAAACTGATTGCCTTGTAATAAAATGTGAAATAAATTTAATTTAAAACTTTGTGTGATTGCTCGCCTAGCACTATTTCAGGAGAGTGATCTTCAGCTAGCCTTGATATTTTACTCATGGCAAAGACTGGCCCCAGTCCGGTTAAGCAGTATGGTAGATAGCTGAGGTGTATACCCAGGACATCATGCTTGAACCTCAAGTAGATACAACACGAACATTTAAATAAATACTAAGTGTTGGGTTTCTATCAAAGAGTTTAAGTGTGTGGTCAGAAGCCCTTGTCTTAATTGGATCTAAGCTGAAAATAATCAACACGGAAAGCTTGTAATTATTCAACGTCATGTTACCATTCTAAAGATTGCATCGAAACCAGAAATATCAGGCCTCTAGCTACATTAACTTTTCCACATAGGAACCAGATTGTGCCTACTTTTATCATATAATATCTTACATTTTCAGTGCAATCAAAGTATGTAATATTTTTCAGATCACATACTTTAAGAATTTGATAACTTTGCAAATTAGATGTAAATTAGTCGAGGTCTCGGCACTAGGTTTATTGACATTTAAGCAAACGTACTTGGGTGACACTCCATGATTGACGTATGCATTCATTGTCATCAAATAAAAACATTTCAATGGCAATTTGACACTGAAAGCTGTCAAGCATTCAGAAAACAAAAAACTTTAGGCATAACTTTATTTTGATGTAAGGACATCCAAAATGACGTCATTCGAGTTTGACGTCATTTCCATTCAAAAATACACTGCGCCACATAGTCTTACGTCATTTGAATATCTAGTAATGGCGGACTGGAATTAAAGTTGCGTGTACAGTTTACAAAAACATGTTGTATTAAGCTTGAGCTTATATGATAAAGAGATTATTACCCTCGTGTATTTCGGTATTGTCAATATAATATATTAGGAATAAAAATAATGTATTATAATACAATTTTTATTCCTAATATATGATACTGACGATACCGAAAAACACTCTGGTAATAACCTCTATGTATTTTTTATATAAGTATCTGTACTATGAAATGTTTTAGTCGCCAAATGAAAACAATGGTCACATATGCTACCAAATTAGTCACAGTGTAGAGGGCTGAATGTTGTGTTTATACAGTATTGTGTAACAGAATAAGCTACTTGGCTTATTATAATTCATCCTAACATTGCACTGATAGAAATAAGCAAAAAAAATTACTAGTCCACCGGACAAATATATCTAGAAATCTACTTGTCCTCCAATATTTTCACTTGTCCAAATAAATAGATTGTTTTATTCAAGTACAAGGATGATATTTTTAATTGCTCAAATCTATCTAGAAATCTACTTGTCTGCCAATATTTTCACTTGTCCAAATAAATAGATTGTTTTATTTAAGTACAAGGATGATATTTTTAATTGCTCAAAATGAAACTGCACAGAAATGTTTTACTTGTCCACTGGACAACCACCGAGGCACATTTTACTTGTCCAAATAGATTTTCACTTGTCAATGGACAAGTGCTTATTTTGAACACTGCATTGTATAAGAATAGTGAATCTTCAGTAATTTTTGTTAGGTTTAACAAATACTAGTACATTGTATATAGCTTACAGTGCATCTAAATCTTGCTTAGTATAGTTCATACTAACATTTAGATGATTACATTTTGCTCTTGCATCCCATATGTAATACCCTAAACATTGTTTTAATTGCATGGTTTAGCGAAACAAAAAAACCCCAATAAGGATGTTAGACAAAAATTAAGGTATTTGTCAAAAATTGATCAGGGCTATATAGATCTCACTAAATTGGGCACAACAGGTTGTTGTCAATTCTGAGTGGCAAGATCTCTTTAACAGCAGTGTTTTTAACAACTGCTGAAGAGCTGTAGATATTGAGAAATGTACTTCAAGTTATTTTGATCTAATTAAAACTCTATAGTTTTGATGTGAATTGTTTTTACGTGAAGCATATTTGTACTTAATTTGATTTTGTTACAATCTAAAGCCCCTGACAAAGGAAATAAAGAAAATAATCAAAATGGTAATATCTACATATAATCTTACGTCTTGTTAATGTAACTACTTGTTAATGTAACTACTTGTTAATGTAACTACTTGTTAATGTAACCATGTGTAGTTTTGCCAAGGAATGTGTGATAGTCGAAATACTTTTGTGATTTCTTGTGAAAACATTGTCGTAATTATTCTTGTAAACCAAGAACACGTGCTTCGTAATTTGCTCGGCATGCTTGAAAATACCCTACATCACCTGTCATGGAATATTCAATAATCGTTTTATTTTATTAATTTATATATCATACGTTAAAGATTTAAGCTGGCCAAAACTTATTGTTAGCAGTTTCGTAAAAAAAACTTTCTTGGGAAAACTTTGCAATTGTCAATATTTTCATTGGTGTACAAATGGTAGACTTTTTGGTTACCCTATCGCTTGCCATTAAATAAGTTTTTTAATTGTTTTTTCCAGGGGATATTTCTATTAACAATTTTATTTAGGCCCCTTTAGTTAAAAAAATAAAAAATAAAATAAAAATTAAAATTAAAAAATTAAAATGTGACAAATAAAATATTTTAAATGTTTGATTAGTTCTTTTGCGAATATATGTATATCATGAAATATATTTACCGGATTGTTTTTCACTACATACATGTATCTGGTAAACAGCTTGAATCTTTTGTCGTGAACTAACTGTTGTATGTGACGTTAGTTAATCAATGTTGAGCTGTTAAAATCCAGTAAGTACATTTTATTTATTTTAGTTTTGTTGCCATTTTGTTCTTTTTTTCCAACTTTTTTTTTTTTTTTTCAACCTTTTTTTTGTGTTCCTAAAACACTTTTTGTTTTGTGTGTGTGAAAATAACACGGGCTTTATAATAATTTGCTGAAGAAATTTAATATTCTGTCAGTTAAGAACTCCATTGTTCTTCCAGCAGCACCTGTATATTGGAAGAGCTTCAAGTACAATATGTGAATAAAAATTACTATATAATATACTGGTCTAGGAGTTATAAGAATTTAACTAATTTCAATAATATAATATGAGTTCATAAATACCATTGTTTAATACTCATAAGTCATTGTTTCATTGGTGTGCTTATTCATTCATTCGTAGAATTGATTTCATTATCTTTATGATTTATGAAAACATTTTTTTTTCCTTTTTTCTTTTTAAATTTTTTTTTTTTTTTGATTACTGTTGCTTTATTTACGTGCCTATATCGAAAAGAGGTTCAGACATCTTTTTAAAAAAAATATGTTTTATTAATAAACACAATTTTGACTGCAGATAACTCTAAATGTGATTGGTTTTGATACAAATTGAATTATTTCCCCCTTATTTCCAGGGTAGATACCAATTGCTACCTGCCGAGGTCCGGTATTATATGCATACTGCGTTTGCATGAGTGTGTTGTAGGGATAGGGTGCAACCTTTACATGTTGTGGACTCATAGAACTTCAAGTTGTATGCATAACGAACTGTATAAATTTGGTATTGGTGTCGACATGGATTTCGCTGTCTGAAAATATGTCTCAAATATTCATGGTGCTAAAGTTGTGAAATAAAACATAACAAAGGATTTTAAAAAAAAATTAAAGTATATATTTATTATATATATCTAACAAAAAATTGTTTATCTACTAAATGTAGTTATATTTTTAATGTTTAGTTATTTGTAAAAAAAAAAACATTGTCTGATTTGAAAAATAGCAATATTTTCTTTTCTTTTTTTATTTTATAATATTGCAGAAAAAAAATCTCTTCTTTTTTAAAATCAAGTTATATTTTCCATGTTCAGTTACAAATTGAAAAATGTTTTAATGTCTGATGTATGAAAATATAGATCAAATTTCCTCAATTTTTTTTTAACCAGTTTTACTTTTTAAAACTTTATTACTTTGTTTAATTTCATTTCCTTTGTTTCTTTCTTTATTGATACTTTATTTAGCTTGCCTGCGTAGCTGTAAAGCTTTCAGTAGATTAAATTGTGTGCATGGTACGTTTTTTTGCAGTATTTGTAGTATTTGTCGACGTTGTTTTGTGTATTGGATGCCGAGAAGTAATTATAATACACCTTGACCTTTGACCCATTAATGTTAGGTCAGATAATAATTAATATGTTAAATAGATTTATTCAAAGAGGTTTAATATTATTGTTTCATTTGGCTAATTTGAAATTTAAATTTGCTAAAGATTTACTGTCTAAATGTGCCAAATTACTAATATATTTTGGGAGTTCTTCTTAATCCCTGTATATATATTTACCATAGTTTTGACACCTAATAGCCGATGTATTTTTCGTGCTGGGGTGTCGTTAAACATCTAATTTAAACTGTATAATTATAATAAATTAGAATAACTTCACTTCTTTAAAAACAATAATAATGATAACAAGTTAAAACTCTTAATGTATTTTTATTGATCTGCAAAATAATTTTGTATCTTTTTTATCATTCAACAAACAAAAAAATTCGGAAAAAAAAGAGTGCTCTTTGAAAATATTTCTTTGTAGGTACTTTATAGCCTGTGTTTTGTGAGCATGACTTCGATTCGTTTGTCACTTGGTGTTTTCCGTAAAGATCCATCCACTAGTATCCAGGATGTGAATTTAGCAAAGGCTTCCGAGAATCCAAAATTTTGGGTTTGAAATATGATAATGAGATGCAATCCCTAATTTTTTAAAAATTATATCAATTTAATATTCAGGCAGATTTAAAAAAAATTCTTTAAATTCAATGCCTGGTATCCATAGGGGGGGGGGGGGGTGTGTTAAAAAAAAGAAGTCAATAGCTGTCTTGAATGAAATACATTGAGAATGAATGCCTTGAGATATTGAGCTGATATTTTGTGTATAGCTTTGTCATATACTTTTACAGATCAAGTTTGACTTCCATGGCAATTTACCCATTTTTGACAGAATTATGGCCCTTGAACTTATTAGATACAAACATTTGTTTTCCGGTCTCTTTCGGGTTTTTTCAATGCCTCAAAATATTGAGCTGACATTTTATATATTGCTTACAGATCATGTATAACTTTCATGGTGCTTTACCCAATTTCCACAGAGTTATGGCCCTTGAATTTAGGAGATACGAAAATGTGTTGTCTGGTAGGGTGACATGTACATGTATTGGTTTAGCAGGCCTCAAAGAATTAATTGCACAGGTCCCCCCCCCCCCCCACTTGCCCCCTCCCCCCATTTCCTGTGCCAGTGAATTGCTGTACGTCTTTCCTGGTGGCAGTTTTTGGACAAAAATTATTGCCAGCATTGGAATTCATGTAATGTTGTTTCTTGTATGTAGGTGCACTAATATTTATCATTAAATTGAAGAAAAAAACTTACCATGTGAGGCCCCCCCCCCCCCCCCCCCCCCCCCCAATTTTTTAAATTTTATTTAAATTTAAAATTTGGCCCCTGTTATGATTAAATGATGCTAGTTTTTCCAGTCTTTATCAGACATGGGATACTGCTGAAAAATTGTGGATGAATCGCTGTTTGTAAATGTTTGTTGTTTATTGTTGAGTACTCCATGCTGTTCTTGGTAATTCCCCAGCATGAAGAAATTGCATGATTCTGTGCATTGGTGTTCCAAGTGTTTACGTCATATCACATACAGGGCTCGAAATTAGCAACAGCACCAACATCAATTGTCGTCATTTCAATATAAATTGAAGTGGCATAGGAAGGTGCCAAAAGGTGGGGTGGGGGGTGGGGGGCACACTTTTATATTTGCACACTTTTACACTATTATAAAGCAAATATAAAACAAAATATCTGAAAAGTGTGGGGGTGCACATGTCCCGCCCCCTTAAATGTTAATATAAATATATATTATTTTTTAAGAAATTGAGAAAAATTAAATCCAGACTCCCCCCCCCCCCCCCCCCCCCCCCCTTGTTTTGAGAAAAATAGCAGAATTGTTGTTGATTAAAGCCGAGAGCAGCTTAATTAAAATAAACTAAGTATATCGGCAGAGTTTGATAACATTAACCATCATGTCAGATTTTGAAGTTTTTAATTTCAAAATGAATGACAATTTTATAGCTTAGTAATTAAGTTCCATGGCTTCAGAATTTTGTACGAGGGGGTGGGGGTGGGGGTGGCGGTGGCAGGATGAAATAATAATAAAAATTATTAATTGTATGTGTAAGAATTTTCTATAATCAAAAAGAAAATAATAAATGTTCTGTTTAATTATCAATTGAGAATTTAGTTTAATCACTAAAGTACTAATCAAAATTAAACCCAGGTGATTTTCCAGTCTTACATTAGTTATGAAAATCCCTGGAATAAAAACCATTCATGGTTTAGTAAAACGTGTGTTGCATAACTGTAGTAGTTTCTTCTGGTTTTTGGCTAGTCTAACATTTTACTTGCATGTTGTTTGCATTCTGCACACTTCAAATTAAAATTAGAAATTAAAAACATATATTCACTGTAATGTGTTTCACATTTGAAAAGCTAGTATCTATTTCTGGCAGTATTTTTAAAGAAGTTTTTGTGTCTCTAGATATTTTTAATAGTTTTTCTGAGTTGTACTTAATGTGTATATCATCAATTTATTTTTACATATCAAATGTTTTTTAAAATACCATATTTCCTCTAATAAACCCTCAAAACAGTCTCAAACCCAGCATTTATTGGAGACCCGGCCTTTATTATTTTTTGTAGACAATGATAAAAAGGGACCTGTCATTTTAATGGGGGTTTTTTTCTTCTTTTTAAAAAATATTATGCCAGGGAGTAATTAGTTTATGGCTATCTTATCCAGCATTTATTGGAGGCCGGCACTTATTAGAGGGAATATGGTAGATATTAATTTCTAGATTCAAGTGTTAAATCGTGTTATGTTGTTACAGTAATTATTATTGTGAATTTATTTTATTTGATAGTAATAAATTGGTATCAGTACGTGTATATGTTTGAGTCCTGTTTATTTTTTTTATTGTTTAATTTATTTATTGTAATGACAATTTGGTTTTCGATTGTTCACAAGTTGATACAATGAATCACACATTCCTTGGCAAACATATGAATTATATCTTTATTTTGGTGCTGGAACAGGTTTTCAAATAGGAAGTAGAGAGATAGATAGAGAAGGGGGTGAGAGAGAGAGAGAAGGGGGGAGAGAGACAGACAGAACGAGAGGGGAGAGAGAGGGGCGGGGGGGGACAGAAAGGTGGAGAGAGGAGAGAGAGAGAGAGAAATAGGAAATAGGGTGAGTGGTGAAGGGGGGAAGGACCTACCCACCCACTCGCCACCAGTTGACAAGCAGCAGTTATAACTGAAAAATCCCTTGTTTTTAATATTTATAGTATATGATTATTACCCATATGGTTAAAAATATCTTGGTACATATCTTTTTGATATGTCCCACTAGAACGCCAAGTGGGATGTAACACTTTGTGATGTCATCGATTGGCACACTGTAACCTTACAGGAACGTCAACCAAACGAACTGAGTAATAAAAATTAAGATCGATTATGGGTAATAAATAGGATATTAAACTCGCTACCATTTCGTATCTTGCTTATGTCCCGCTAAAGCTTGTGACAGTTGAAAATTATTTCACTTGGGACATAAACATGATACGAAATGGAAGCTCGTTTAATATCCTGTAAATATGTCATAGTAGTCAGGGTTTCTGCCAAAGGGTAAAATGGGTATGGCGCCATACCCAAATCTTTTTGCAAAATGGTTTTTTTTTTTAAGTTGACCTTTTGAGAAAATTAATATAAGTTGTAGAAGCATCACGAGGGGTATATGGCTTTTTATGTACCCTCTGTGTGTTCTTTTACCCCGAGCCGAAGGCGAGGGTGTAAAAGAGCACACAGAGGGTACATAAAAAGCCATATACCCCGAGAGTTGCTTCTACAACGAATTTATCTTGCCGACATGTTAAACCATATAGCCAAATAATCAAAATAACGCCAGAAAATAATTGTTAACAATTTATTAACGGAGCCGTACCACGCGGACGCGAACAAAACCACTTGCCAGTGACGAAAAATAGTTCCGTCGATAAACGAGTTTTTAACTTCAAATGTTTGTAATACGAAATTGTCTGAAACAGATATTAATAAAAAAAAAAAAAAACACTTTTTTTTAATTAGAAATGTATGTAGTAAAAAAATAAAAATATTAAAAAAAACAAAAAACAACAACTGTTGCTAATCGCGCATTAATACAATAACACCACGACCGTAATTAGGTGGCCGAGTTCAACATTGCAGCTTTTAAAAGTATTAAAATAGTGTATTTTATAGTAAAAATAAAATTAATTATGTATACTTGGTTGATTATCAATGTTATTTATAATCTAATTATTGCTTTAGCATTAACTGGGGCGGCTGGAAACTGTTGGAAATTACAGACGGGGTATAAGAGAATTTGGCTCCGCCCACAGGGGGATAAGGGATTTGTCCAACGGCAAACAACCAATGGGATTAAAGAATTTTACATGAAGGCGAGATAATGACTCTTATCATAACTGTATGATTTTCTTAACCCTAACCCTAAACCTAACCCATTTTCTTTCTTGGGGAGACCCCCCCCCCCCCCCCCCTAAAATACCCCCTGTCAACATTGTAAATATTCAATTTCATGGAGCCACACCCAAAAATGTCTTTCTGGCAGAAACACTGGTAGTGATTTATGAAGTTGTGTTCTACATTGAATATGTTACACCAACAGTACTACATGTACACTGATTATATATGCCTGTTAGATATTTAGCCGTATCTCAGTATTATTAATACATACATTGTGATTTGTGCTGATGTAACTCATGGACACCATTTGAGAGCCACGTGTTACGTAATCAGGTTAGTATTTTGTGTAAACATGTTCTTTTCTTGATTTTGTTGTTGTTTGTTTCACCTTTGAAACTCAAAGGGACATACCCTAGTTTTTAAAAATTTAAGGTTTGTTTTTGAACATTAGAGCAGTTTTTGATAACTGAAGTCATACTTTACTTAGATTTTGTTGTTTAGATTATCCATTTCCATACATTCAAATTGTTTTTGGTCATCCTGGTGTTTTTAATATCACAAAATGCATTTCTCAAATGTTTTAACACACACATGCGTCTGAGAAGTAACAGTTGTGGAGTCGAGTTTTAGTCTTTTTTTTTTTTTTAGGTTATTTCACCATTTCAAAGTCACAGACTCATGTTTCACTTAACTGTAACTTTATCCAAATGTGTTACAGGTTTGTAGATTAGCTAAACTTGGTGTTAATTTTCACGGGTTGAAACTAGGGTCTGTTCCTTTAAAAAAGGTGAAATGTAGATATTACTTTTCCGACGGTGACGGAGATGACATCAACGTTTGGGTTAAGGTTTACACATTAAAGTTTTGAATTTAGATCAGTTAGAGTTGCACCGATGAATGTTTATCACAGTGCACCAATGATGTTTATGGTTGGCGAGACATTTAATTGAGCAGAATTCTTGATTCTGGGTTTTTTAGGTCATCAAATTAATCATCTATTTAATATTGTTACATACATGTACATGCATTTGAAATAAATAGGCAACAGCGGGTTTCCTCTCAAACTCTGTGTGGTCCTTAACCATATGTCTGACGCCATATAACCGTAAATAAAATGTGTTGAGTGCGTCGTTAAATAAAACATTTGTTTCTTTCTTTCTTGAAATAAATAATATTGCAACATTTTTAAAAATAAATGTTTTATGTATTTACATTTGCATACTTTATTCAGAGTTCATATTGATAAAGATTTCACTTATTAAATGGATTTTTAAATACTGGAGTATATACTTGTGAAATTAATGAAAACATTTCCATTTATGTGGGGTTTTGGTAGATTTGCTTTCAATTTATTTTCATGCTTATATCCAAATACAGTTCAAGCATGCTGTCCTGGGCACAGTATTTAAATGTAACATTAAATTAATATGATTGTTACTGCCGTCTTGACTTGCTATCTTATTTTTTTATTATCATATTCATTATTTTTATTTCATGGGGTTTTTTCCTATGTAATTACTATCAAGTCTATATTTTGGTAATAACATTCAGTAATTTTTACATTTGTTTTCTCTACAGGTAATGGTTACTAATGTGACGTCACTGTTGAAGACAGTAAAGACCGTGGAAGATGAGACTGCTAGAGGGACACAGGCTCTGGAGTCGACAATCGAGGCTATTGGGCAGGAAGTCAGAGTGAGGCTTATTTATATTACATTAAAAACATTTTTTTTATATTCATTTCATTTAGACCATAATAAAATTAATGTTAGATTTTCATCCTTTTTTATTTTCAAAATGAGGGCGTACTTGTTTTTGGTTTTTTTTTTAATTTGGCCAGTATAAAAACCTGGAGTTGATCCTTAGCCTATGAGCTGAACAGTTCAGTCACTTTTAAGAGCCCCTATGGACAACCTAGGGAGACATGCCAGCATCATAAGTCCAATTAACGAGCTACTCTCAGCCTACTAAACCTATACATAGCTCCCTACCTTTCCATTTAGATAACCGTTCAAAATTGCACCTAAATTTCTTCATCAAAATGCGCACCCATTCTCTTTGGCTTAATCCAATGGGACATTCCAAATTACATAGCACCATACCACCCTCCGCCTGTTACCTGCTACGGTCGGACTACTGGTGCTCCCTTGCACCTGCCAGTGCAGGTGGTTACTCGTCCTACCCACCTCACCTTTCCTGTCCTGGACGGAGGAGCCGGCTGAGAAAATGAGTTAAGTTTATGGTTAGGGTTAAACAAATAATACAGTAATGATAAGCGTAATTAATTTTGTCAAAAGGTTAACTTAAAAAAAAAAAAAAAATCTGCAAAACATTTGAGTATGGCACTATACCCGTTTTACCCTCTGGCAGAAACCCTGTATTTATATGGCATGTCATGCTGACATCGATTGGGTCAGCTTTATTTTAAAATGGTTTATTCAGTGACATTAATAGCACTTAGCTTTACAAGAAAGTTTAATATTGGTGGGGGGGGGGGGGGGGGGGGGGGGGGGTGTGTGTGGGCTGGTGGAGACTTGCATGTTCTGAGTTGTTTTTAAAAGGAGTGTGCTTTCACAGTCATACATTTTAATATCCAAACTTTGGAAATAAAGGAGTGTGCTTTCACAGTCATACATTTTAATATCCAAACTTTGGAAATACGTTTAATCGTAAAAAAAAATGTTTTTGTTTATTTTTCAGGCCTATGATGTCAGTGAGGACTACACCAAGGGAACCGCTGAGGACATCATTCGATACACTAAACCTGTTACCATGGCAACCGCTAAAGCCGTTGCCGCGGGCAACTCGCTTCGGCAGGAAGACATAATATCCTCCGCTAATATGGGAAGAAAAGCGATCTCAGACCTGCTGCACGTCTGCAAAGTATGTGCATTATTCCTTTCTGTTATATCCATGACTGGTATATCAAAGGCTGGGGTATGTGCTGTCCTGTCTGAGGGATGGTGCATATAAAAGATCCCTTGCTACTAATGGAAAAATGTTTCCTCGCTAAGACTATATGTCAGAATTACCACGTTTGACATCCAATAATAGCTAATGATTTAAAAAAAATCAATGAGCTCTAGTTGTGTCGTTAAACAAATAACAAACTTTAACTTTCTTTTATATTATTAGCACCATTAAACACTGAACTAACACCAAATGTGGCATTATTACACATACACATACACAGGTACATACATGTACATATGCACGCGCACACACACACAAACAGACAAACATACACACAGACACACACACACACACACACACACACACAAAGCATTGTTTAGTTCTAAGCCAGATTCATTTTATTAATGCCAAAAAATACTAATTATATTATTTCATTTTAATGTAACACAGACACCTTAATTATCAGTTACTTAATATAATAAAACATTTTTAAGAGAAATATATTAAACAAAAGTATTTCATAACGAAATATTACAATTCAGACTAAGTGTATAATTTAGAACCTGTTCAAATGATAGCAGAATATGGCGAGACTCTTTGAAATGTACCTATAAATATTCACCTCACCCAGATTTGATCAATCTTCTCCTCTGTCATCTAGGGGCGGCATGTAGCCCAGTGGTAAAGTGTTCGCTTGATGCACGTTCAGTCTGGGATCGATCCCCTTCAGTGGGCCCATTGGGCTATTTCTCGCTCCAGCCAGTGCTCCACAACTGGTATATCAAAGGCTGTGATATGTGTTATCCTGTCTGTGGGATGGTGCATATAAAAGATCCCTTGCTACTAATTGAAAAGAGTAGTCCATGTAGTGGCGACAGCGGGTTTCCTCTCTCAATATCTGTGTGGTCCTTAATCATATGTCTGACACCATATAACTGTAAATAAAATGTGTTGAGTGCCTCGTTAAATAAAACATTTCCTTCTTTCCTTCCTTCCTTCCTCCGCCGTCTGGTACATGTAACTCAGTATGGTACGTGTATAATGTGTTATTGTTTTATTTTAGGGTGCTGCATCAACAGCCGAGACAGCAGAAATTCGACAGAGAGCCATCAATGCGGGCCGTATGTGTGCTGATAGTTACAAGGATCTGTTGGTGGTCGTACACCAGGTAAATACCGTAACAAAGATATCGGGGGGGACATCTATAAAATACACACGATAATAATACAGGAAATAACCTCTCGTTTTTTTTATGACTCCTATACCAGGTTACTACTGGAATGGAGGCTATGATATTAAGGAACATTCATAAAATTGGTGTGCGATTTTGTCGGAAAGTCCGAGAGTCTGAGGCTTGCAAAAATCATGTAGGACTCTCTAGCTTGGCTAGTATACGAGCCCGCATGGCTCGTAAAACTTATTTGTACAAATTACATTGATTGTTCAAAATGACACCGCCAATATATATCTCAAAATCCTGGGAAACCGTCTTGAATAGCGATCTTTTTCATGGTTTCATGCAAAATATTTGGTGTATCTTCTGTTCTACTGGAGACACACAGCGGGGCTCGCTGGGTTGGTGGTGGGCTCTAAAGATTTGTAAACAGGGAGTCCTTATGACACTTAAATGTTTTAAGCCAAAATTGCACACTGGTAAAATACATACACTAAATATATATATAAAAATATTTACACATTTTTCACCCACCTCATATGTCATTTTTTTAATAACTATATCCTCCACAGTACATTGGTAAAAAACATAACTAATGTGGTAGAGAGGTTCAGCTTTTTTTTACGCCTATCTATGATGGGTCATATTATGGTATGGCGTTGTCCGTCCATTCATCTGTTAACTTTTTCTTGTCCGGACCATAGATGCATACAGGACCATCAAACCTCACATGTAAGAACAACTTGGGATGGCGGTGTGTGGCGTACTATATTACTAGGTCATTATGACCTACTTTTCATGGTTTACTGCACACAACAGTAAATCCTATCTTGCCTACAGAAGCATACAGGACCATAAAACGACATGTAGGAACAACTTGGGATGGTGGTTGGTCCAAAACAAACTGTTCATCCATCCCATTGCAAACATTTCACTTAATTTGAATTGAATCGTACCTGTAACATAGTCACTAATATACATGTAAATATGGTTTTCCATCAAACTCTTGATGGGCGTACGTATTATGTACCTCACCCGTACTCTTGTTAAAGATAATTTCAGCTTCTAACTTTTTAGTGGGTAACACATTCGTGCATCAAGCATATATTATCAGGATATTTTTTGTGTTTCCAGTGTGTGGTGAAGCCATCTCAGGAGAACAAACAGGGACTTGCACTCATATCACGCAAAGTAGCCAATAGTGTCAGCGAGCTCGTCCAATCAGCTGAGGCCATCAAAGGTATCTACACATTTACATATTCTCTGTATTTCACACAACAATAAATTTCTCATATGTTGATAGCTGTTATATTCCTTCTTAGTAATAGTAAAATGAAAAGGTTAATGGTGTTAAAAACGTTAGCAAAATAAATCTAAATTGTAAATTTTTAATTAATTTTTGTGTAGATATTTTGAATAATAATAAAGGCTTAGTTTGGGAGGTAGGAGGGCTGCATGCTTTTCTTGGAGAAACCAAACTTATACACCAAAAAGAGAAGAGAAAAACCTTAATGTAACATGGAATAGAAGTTAAGTGAAAGCAGATTTTGGTTTACTTTATTAAAGGGTTGAAACAGTAATTTGCCAAATTGTGAATTAAAGTGAAATTTGAAAAAAATAGTTCTCTTTATTAAATCAACCCCCCAAAAAATAATTTCATTGTGATTTGTCAGCGTTAATGAAATCAGTTGGGTGTAATGTTGTCTGTTCTGTACAGCTGTGTCAAGTTGGTGTCATTGTTTATGCTTGTCATTTAGAAGACAGTTTTTGTTCAGTTGTTAAATCATTGTGCTTTGTTGGCCTGTGTTGTATTACCTATAAAAACATATTCCAGTGTTAGAACCTGAATCTGAACTCTTATTAACATTCCCCTATACTCCTATGGTTTTGGGCACATCCCTTGTAAGTCCGGTGTTAGTGTGGTGGGCAAGGGCTTTTATATGGATTTTTTTTCACTTCCTTGTTAAATATGTAGTAGAAATATGTAGTAAATACTAGCAGTAGCTAGTGGGAATTTCCCTGTTAGCTCAGTTGATAGAGCACTCGACTCTCTCATACTGAAAGTCCGTGGTTCAGATCCCCTCAGTGGAGGTTGATTTTTAATTGTTATAAATAGATTTAGATCTATTGTACTATTTACAAGATTTATTTTCACATACTGAATAAATAGATTTACATTTCCTATTTTAATATCAAGATTTCTGCCAGAAAATAATTTTGAGTGTACGTAATAAAAATAAAATGGATCATTACAGTGTCCCAACTAGGTACATGTACATGTAGTTACGAGTTATTCTTTTTAAATACATTTTATAAACTTTGACAAATTTTAAACAGCACGTCTCTTATTATAATACATTTAAAAGGTTTTTTAAAAATGTATCCATAAACTTTCTATATTTTAGAGTACGTAATTTTACCCTTTGTCCTGCCTGGCAGAAACCCTGAATATTTCAAATCTGGTTTTAAATAGATTTAGATTAATTTTACATTTTTTATTATAGAATTTAATTTAATTTTCTCATGTAGATTTTACGTTTCTTGTTTGAATATTTAAAATCTAGTTGCTCACTGGTTGAGAATTAATCAGGATGGTTGTGCAGATGGTAGTACTGGTGGTGAGATTGGTTGATTACCTCCCTTAGATACATGCCAACCATAGCATGTTCAAAAGCATCAACACTGGAAAAATAACCTGCACAAATTACTTAAGATTTTGTTATTGTGGTTTTTAACTTTTATAAAATGGGGCAGAAAAAAAAATGTAAATTTTTAAATGTGATGATCATAATATGAATGATGTTATATTTTTGCGATTTCGTGTAATATTACTGAATGAAGAAAATGTATAGTGAATAAGTGACCTTATGACCTCGTGACCTCGTTCTGTGTAATGGATGGATTGTTTGCTGCCTTGTTACTGAACCTTTATTAAACCCAACCCAGGCATCATGCTCTGAATTCACGTTCGTATTTGTTGACCTTAAAATCAGAGTTTTTTTTATTGGGTTGTTTTTGTTGTTTCTGAATACTTAAAGGTATGTACCGCATAATTAGTCTATTTATCTACCTGAATACAACATCCAGGTCTCACTTGTAGTGTATTAACAAGGAAAGTTTATGGGGGGCCGAGACATACTCCCCTAATAATGTACTAAAAAAAAACAAGTAAATTTTCTCAAGGAAATATTTCTGACACACCCATTGGTGAGAACATCATTCGTTATTTTTAGTAACACATACATGTACTTGTTTACACATGTATGTGTGTTAACAATTTCAAGACATATGACCGGCTGCTCCTAGGTGATGACCAGGTCACCAATGTCATACATCCATTGAAAAAACAGCATAATCAAAATCGATTTCACTGTGATGTATAGTTCAGCTGACAATCATTTGTCTGTGATGCATAAAGTTAGCAACAAGTGCAAAGGCTGTAAATAACTTTTAGGCGAAAAAGATGTTAAAATTTCCTTAAAACCTGGTTTTTGAGGATATGTAAGAAATAGAAGAATACATTTGTGTCTGTTAGATACCATTTATCTTACAACTCGTCTAAAAATGTATCAAATTGCTTTCATTTGTTAGATAAATTTTAAAACAACTCGTCGTAAGTTAAATGGTATCTAACGGCCACTCATGTATTATTCTCTGTATTTTCACCTTCATGTGTAAATACGTGTAGCCCTGGTCTTGGACACGTCCACCAACTAAGGGATCTTGGAGGATGTACCAAAGACAGCCGTGCTTGAACCTTCCAGTGGACGTAAGCACGATTCAAATGATTGGTTGATTGATTGATTATTCACTTGTAGTGAAACAGTCAAACTAAAAACAAAAACCTTAAAAAAACCCCATACATTTAACAATGACAGCTTTAGAATTTTGAAAGATTTTTTAAAAATATATATACATTAAAAAAAAAAAAAATTATTATTTATTTTTTTTTTTTTTTAATTATACTATACCGATACAGATATCCCAAATTGGGAAAAATAAAAACATGTTCATTAATTTCGTTAGAAAAATTATCCAATGTTTTGACATCTAGCTGTCATGATTCTAGATGTATGTATGACCATCCATCCATCTTAATTAAAGAATAGCCATTTTATTAAAAAAAATTTTAAAGACATTGCTTAGTTAATCAATACTGTGTGTATATATATATATACAGTTGAATTCCATTGGCTCGAACCCCATTGGTGCTTGAGAAAGTGTTTTGGTAACTGCAAAGTTAAAAATTTCAGAGTGAAAGGATTTATTACAAATTACTCTGACTGTGTGATAACACAGACAGGACCGATAATTTCTTTTGAGCAAAGGCTTATAGTCGACCCATTATCAGTTAATATATGGGTTTACCAAAAAACAACCTCAGGACTTCATTTTTGGTTCGAGCGTTGCGGTGTGATCGACCCTTCCGAGGTCAAGCCAACGAGATTCTACTGAATATATATATATATATATATATCAAAACCCCTGCAATTAAGAACATGTCCATGGCAAAAAAAAAAGCATGCCTTTGGAGAAAAAAACCTGAATATCGTCCAATTAAGACAAAAACAAGTGCTGTGGGGAATTAGAATCTCAACTGCATTGCCGATTGTCACGGGCAATTGCAGGGATTGTATATGTAGATTGATTATTGTTATTTTATGTTATGTTAGGTCTTATAACAAAGTACCCATTGTTTTTTCTAAAATAGACTGCAGGCCGCGAGTTCGACCAAAACGAGGTGTGTTTTGTGTTCTTAGTTTGCTGGTGTTTGTGACTTCAGTGTACACTCCACTGCACACCCCTTATAAATAGAACCTGAATTGACAGCTTTATTTTAGTAATCTACTTTATTTTATTTCACTTTTTATTTGTTTTAAAAATTATTTATTTGGCTTTGTTCTGTGTTAAATTTTTATTTTAAAAACTTTTTTTTTTTTTTTTTATAAAGATATTTTGTTAGACATTTTAAAAATAAACAGGGTTGAAACATTAGCTATGACATACAAGAGTAGTCATAGTAGTCTCCCAGGGCAACCAGTATTGACTTAAAGCAACCACATACTTTATAAAGGTAGTCTGTCGGGTGACCTACATTTAAAAAAAAATGCAACCCTGATAATTAAGAAAATGGCCAGTGCAAAACATATGTTGTGGTAAAATACTCTTCACCGGCCTTGGTGGCATCGTGGTTAGGCCATCGGTCTACAGGCTGGTAGGTACTGGGTTTGGATCCCAAAGCACAAATAAAAGATACCTTGCTGCTAATCGGAAAGAGTAGCCCATGAAGTGGTGACAGCGGGTTTCCTCTCAAAATCTGTGTGGTCCTTAACCATATGTCTGACGCCATATAACTGTAAATAAAATGTGTTGAGTGCGTCGTTAAATAAAACACTTCTTTCTATAGTGGTGTCGTTAAACGAAGCAATCTTTAAATTTAACTCTTTTTTTTCTTCTTTTTTTTCTTTTTTTTTTCTAAGTCTCCATCACTTTGTGTTGTGTTGGTTTTGTTTGTTATTTTTATTTTAATCTGTTTTATTGTTTATATCAGTGTGTGAATAGAAATACGTGTAGTTATTTCTTTTACGTTTTAAAACAGATTTTTGTGCCACAGATAATTGCCAGATGAAACTAGCTAGTACTATAACAAAAAGTAATTGAAACAAAAAGTCGGAAGTCAAGAGATCTGTCCCACAACAATTAATGACTTTTGCAAAATAACATTATAATCATACATTTTTCAATATTGTAAATAATTATTCAATATTAAGAATTGCTGTAACTCAAAACAGAAGCCAAAAATTGCGATTAGAATTTTCTTCTTCTTGCTCAGCAGCTTTTAACTTAATCTTTTTGTTGGGTTTTTTCCATTTTCGTTTTCCATTTTTAAAAACTTTTTTATGGTCTCTTTCTTTGCATAGGCCATTTAATTGTAGATCACAGAATCTTAAGTGGTATTAAATGTATTATTATAAATGGGTTAGATGAATTTTTCATCTCGCGTGAATGCTTTGTCAGGTCATGTCAGGTCGGGTCATGTCAGAGGGTTTTACTTGCACATTCAGAACAAGCTGTTGTAGCGCACGCCTGTCATGGGCACAGGTGCTGACCTCGGCCGGCTGCTCTGTCCAGGACAGGAAAGGGTTGGGGGGGTGGGTGGGGGGGAAAAGGCCCGGGACAGGCTGCACTGACAGGTGCTAGAAAGTGCCAGTAGCCCGACCCGGAGTCAGTAACAGGTGGGGGGGGGTTTGGTGCTATGGAATTTGGAATATCCCGTAGGATTAATGCCAAAGGGATAAAGGTGTGCAGTTTGAATGACGGAAATTTGGTACATTTTTGAACTGTGCACCGAATTGAAAAGGGGGAGAATGCATGGTGCAAAGCATTACTATAAATATGTCCTGGTCTATTGGCTGGTACATGAAACAAAATCACTAGCCAAGTCGGGATTGTTACTCACCAGGCAATCATTGGCATTAATACAGCATTCAATAGTTCAAGGGGTGGAATTTAGCTCAGTGGGTTGAGCGCTTGCCTGAGGTGCTTGCGTTGCAGGATCGAACCACCTCGGTGGATCCATTCAACTGATTGTGGTTTTTTCTTGTTCCAACTAGTGCACCACAACTGGTCAAAGGCTGTCTGTGGGAAAGTGTATATAAAAGATCCCTTGCTACTAATGGAAAAATGTAGTGGGTTTCCTTTCTAAGACTCTTGTCAGAGTTACCAAATGTTTCACGTCCAACCGCCAATGATTGATTAATCAATATTCTCTACTGGTGTCGTTAAACAAAAACATACTTTAATTGATTTTGAAAATGATATAGTAATTTAAAGTGTCCTAAATGTGGGTTCCATTTCCGTACATTCAAAGTATTTTTGGTCGTCCTAGTATTTTTAATATCACAAAATGCATTTGTCATATTTTTAAAAACGCACGAGCGTCTGAGAAGTAACAGTTATGGAGTCTACGTTTTAGTCTATTTTAGAGGGTATTTCACCATTTCAAAGTCACAGACTCGTGTTTCACTTTTTTGTAACTTTATCCAAATGTGTTACAGGTTTGTAGATGAAACTAAACTTAGTGTGCATTTTCATGGGCTGAAACTAGGGTCTATCCCTTTAATAGTCAATTACCATATTGTCTGACTGATATAACAAAACAACAGATTTATGCCATAATACCAGGCAGGTTCTGACAGACTAATCTTCTCACCCTAGCAGAATTTTTCACTCGCATACATGTCTGGGTGCTGATGTTGTTCATCACTTAATGTTTTGCATTTACCATAATTTAACACACAATAGCTGATCCGATGCCATATAACTGTAAATAAAATGTGTTGAGTGCGTCGTTAAATAAAACATTTATTTCACACTGTAAATAAACTGTTAAATAAAATATTTCCTTCCATCCATAAATAAAATGTGTTGAGTACGTCGTTAAATAAAAAATTTCCTTCATTCATAATAATCGATGTACTTTTCGTGCTGAGGTGTCATTAAACATTCATTCATTACATGTGTAGGTGATTGTGTTACTGACAATTAATACTTTTCTATTTTAATGACATCTCACTTCAAATTTGAGAAATGATGCTTTAGCTGATATGTTATAAAATGGTTCCCAGATTTGTTGGCCGTACTAACTTTTAACTGGATGTTTTTTCCCCAGACTCGAAGGAAATCCGATGGTCGTATAGGGTGCCAGGTAAAGGTGAACTACAGACGTAGATGACACTAACATGTTTTTTGTTTCAGAGTCATAGGACTTTGTGAAAATAAGTTCTTTCAAAGCGCTAGTTTGGGGATTATATTGACAAAAAGATATTTGTTTTAAAAGACATAATTCTTTTGCTGTTTTTTATTGGGAGATGTCTAAGAATAAGTACTTTTAAAGTAATAAAGATGTGTTTTAAAATGATGTTGGTTTCAGCCAATTGTTTCACTTATAAATATTTATTTTGAGGGTGGGTGGGGTATAATTTTACATGCTGGTAAATATTTCTTCTTCTATTTTTTTTTTTTTACATTTCAAAAGCATTCCAAAATACTATAATATAAAGTTTGGGGTTAATCATAAATTATTTCAATCAGACATTTGGGTTTAATATTTTTTTAGCCTCTTAGTTGCAATATTGTTTTGTGGGGTTTTTTTTGGGGGGTGGGGGTGGTGGGGGTAGGTGTTGTGCTGGCTTTTTTCAGTTTGTTTTGTTTCATCTAAAAAGAATCCTTTGAACTGACTTACTTTTCACAATTTAGCTCATTTTGGTTTGATTATGTCTTGAAGCCTTATTTGCAGCATGGTGTGACTTAGTTATCTTTCTTGACAGAACCACCAGATTTTTAAAAAACTGTTCTTTCTTTGTAATCTATAAATAGGTCTTTGTTGTAAGTAGTTGCAGATGTTAATGGCCTTTCTCTGAGACATTTTTCGTTTCGATATAAATTTGCAAGCAAGATACATCGTAATTATAAAACATTATTATAAAAACAACCATAAATGCTTCTTGTTAAATAAAATATCCATAAAGAATAGCATACTTAATTGTGCATGTAACGTTTTTGAAATGTGAACTACATAAAATAATCTGCTCCTAACTATTACCATAGTCACCTATTGCCCAGTTGTCTCCCTTTCCACTTCGATGTGTGCAGTTGACCCACATTGCATGCTCATAGCTTCTGTGTGCATGGATGTTAAAAAGAGCTTATGTTTATTTTCAGATTTATAGTGTACAGTTCTATATATTTTGATTATTATATGCAGTGTTTATAGTTGTCTTTTTCTGTTAAAATATATATAGACATTTTTATTGTAATTGGTTAAAGGGACTGGTCTGAGTTTGCAGCCGTTGTTACAGTAGATGTTTCCAGCTAAAACATTTTCTTGTTTAGGCCATGTGGTAATGTATTTAGCAGTTATTTTTCATTTTGCTTTGTAATTGTAATATTTTTTCATGTGGTACAGAATTATTGGAAAGTAAAATCTGGTTTTGGCTACTACAAACAGTAGCACTGATGTAAGAAGTGGTGGGGGTGGGGGTGGCACAAGGATGGGGTGGGCATGTGCCCCGCCTGCCCTCCCCCCCCTTGATCCAGTACTAGCAGCAGCCATTGTTTATATATTATGTTTGTCTGTGTGTGTGTGCGTGCGTGCGTTCCACCACACACACCCTTTTTGGTACCTTCCTACGCCACTGAGTAGGATGACAACAAAGAGCTTGTACATACAGATATTGATATCCTAAACAAGAGTATCTGTAATATGTAATTTTAGTCATCGAAAGGACTTTGTATGTGATACAATGTTACAATAGCAGCAAACTCATGAACATCCCTTTCAACTTTTAATTTCATTTTGTAGTGTATACATATTATTCTATATTTTGATTAAAGCAGGGCTTCTAGGATTTTTATAAAATCCACTAGCCATGGGATCAGTGATTTTTAATATTTACTAGCCATGATTAAAAATTCACTAGCCCTACTTTACTTTAGGTTAATACAATTTTACTAATAGTAATAATGTCACCTAAAGAGGGAGATAGAGCTTTAAAACTCTACGATTGGGGTATGGAGGATATTCATATTTACAAAATATACTAAAATGCAGCATTTGACCACTTTTTTTCCACTAGCCGTAGGGCATGGTAATAGTAGTTATTTACTAGCCCAACACTGAATATCACTAGCCATGGGAGTGGGGCAACCATAATCTAGATACCATGTCGGGCATGGCAATAGTAGTTATTTACTAGCCCAACATTGAATATCACTAGCCATGGGAGTGGGGCTACCATGATCTAGATACCCTGTCGGGCATGGCAATAGTAGTTATTTACTTATTTTATTATATTGAAACACTTGATGAAAACCTTGACTGTGATGATTCCAATATATGAATATATATTATTAATATTAAATCTGTTTATGTTTTAGAAACTTTGCCTAATTATGTTGAAAATTCATCTGGTTGTACTGAAAATTTGTTGGCTTGTATTGAAAATTTTATTATATTGAACATTTGTCCGATTGTATTGAACATTTGTCCAATTGTACTGAACATTTGTCCATTTGTACTGAACATTTGTCCGATTATATTGAACATTTGTTTGATTATATTGGACATTTGTCCCATTGTATTGAACATTTGTTCGACTAAATTAAACATTAGTCTGTATTGAACATTTGTCCGATTATATTGAACATTTGTCCAGTTGTACTGAACATTTGTCCGATTATATTGAACATTTGTTTGATTGTATTGAACATTTGTCTGATTGTATTGACATTTGTTCCATTGTATTGAACATTTGTCTGATTGTATTGACATTTGTTCCATTGTAGTGAACATTTGTCTGATTGTATTGAACATTTGTTCCATTGTATTGAACATTTGTCTAAAATTGTATTGAACATTTGTTCCATTGTATTGAACATTTGTCCGATTCTGTTGAACCTTTGTTCCATTGTATTGAACATTTATCCCATTGTATTGAACATTAGTTGAACATTTGTCCGATTGTATTGACCATGTGTCTGTATTGACCATGTGTCAGTATTGACCACATGTCTGTATTGACCACGTGTCTGCTTGTATTGACCATGTGTCTGATTGTATTGATTGTATTGACCATGTGTCTGTTTGTATTGACCATGTGTCTGATTATATTGACCATATGTCTGATTGTATTGAAGGACTTGACTGGGTAGACCATGAAGACCCGATGGTGATCGCGGAGAATGAGTTGCTGGGAGCCGCCAACTCCATCGAGGCTGCCGCCAAGAAACTGGCCCTGCTGCGGCCGCGCCAGTCGGCCAAGGTAAGCAGATGTCTGTCCGTGTGCTCCTGTTGTTTGTCCTGTCACCTGTGATAGATCAGTGACGGTCTAGACTTGCTGTGTGCTTCATTTCAACTTTAGTATCACCTCGGACACTTGCCATAACTGCCTAATTCACTGTTACAAGTTTTGAGATAAATGGGAAAAAAACCCTGGGTTTTTCTTTCAACTTAGCCTGACCTCAACAAATGGCGTGTTCATCCCCCTTATATATGTAAGTAGACTTGCCCGAACATCCTAACAGCCAATTGCAAGGCTTTCTGCCAGAAAATAATTTGATGGTATGTAATAAAAAACAAAGCAGATCATAAGTGGTTGCTAAGTGGTTATGGGTATAAAATGTTTTGAAATAGGTCAGTGCATTCATATAAGCAGCAGGAATGGGATGTAGCTCAGTGGTACAGCGCTCGTCTGAAGAGCGATCGATCTAGGATCGATTCCCATCGGTGGGCCCATTGGACTATTTCTCTTTCCAGCCAGTGCTCCACAACTGGTGTAACAAAAGCTGTGGTATGTACTATCCTGTCTGTGGGATGGTGCATATGAAAGATCCCTTCTTTCATATAAGCAGCAGATAATCTATCTGAAATGTTATTTATATGTGTCCATTAGTTTCCAAGATTTTAAGGTATGTAATTTTACCCTTCTGGCGGAAACCGTGAATGGGACATTGGCTTGAAATCTTCCAATCAGTCCTCTGCTTTCTGTTCCATTCACATGACTGAAGTCTCGGTCTTTATCCTTTGCTGTTAGGGTCCTGTTAAATCTAAGCCATCATGGTTTTCCTGTTGGTTTGGTTGAGTGTTCATAAAAGACTATTCTTTTTAACTTAACCTAAACTTAAACAAATGTCAATTGACCAAAACATGAAGCAGAGAGAGGACTCATTGGAAGATTTTAAGCCATTGGCTATTAGGATATTCGGACCAGTCTACTAACATAGGGGGATGCCATTTGTTTAAGGTCAGGTTAAGTTTTTATGACGAGAAAACGATACAAATTTCTACAATTGTTGTATACAGACAATAATGAATTCTTTAAAAATTAATGGAACAAGAATAAGATTTTTTTTTTTTTCTTATTCTTGTTCAAATAATGTTTAAAGAATTCAATTTTGTTTGTATAAAAATCAGGGTTTTTTTCCACTGGATCTCAAAATTTCTTAAAATGATTTAGGCAGTTGTGCCAAGAGGCTGATGGTTAGTAATCTAATTAGTGAATTATTTAATATTAGTTAATTGGTGAATCATTTCAACTGAAGTATTAATTAGTGAAACATGTAACTATGTTATAGAAAGAAAGATTTTTAAACAGTATGTTATTAAAAAAAAAAAAAAGGCTAGAAAGTTCTGGAATATCTGTACTGACACTAGCATTGATGGCTGTTGTCAGAAATTATGTATGTTTAAAAAGATAAAAACTGATTCTACTATAACAAAGTCAGTACCATCTGTTAGCTAAAATTATTTTCAGATAGCAGTTCTAAAAAAAAAAAAAAAAAAAAAAAAAAAAAACAATAGTTGATATGCATTTAATCTTTTATAAGGTAAAATATGATTGTAATACATGTAATAACAAAAGAAACTTTATTTTATTTCTTTTAAAGATGTGAGTTTTATTTCTGATGATATGTCAATATTGTTTTTGGTTTTTTAATATAGATGGTTAAATTTTAAATTAAATTTTTAAAATGAATAAGATAAATAAATCTTTGAAATTCTATTTTATGTCTTTTTAAAGATGTCAGTTTATTTCTGACAATATGTCAATATTGTTTTTGGTTTTTTAATATAGATGGTTACATTATAGATGGTTAAATTTTAAATAAAATTTTAAAATTAAAATGAATAAGATAAATAAATCTTTGAAATAAATATTAAATGTTATTTACCAGTCTTAGATTCTGAGTGTTCCCAGCACACAGCATGATATATTTATTGTTTTTGCACAAAAAAGAAAAAAAAGGACTTTCTTTCACCAGAGCTTTTTGTGAGTCGTACGCCACCTAGTGGTTGCTTGTGTCCAGGGTAGACAACTGTGTGGAAAGTGTGTGCAACCTACTTCTGCCAGATATGTTTGATATATTTGGTGGTGACGTCTATACCCACCAAGTATCAAACATGTCACTGCGGAGGTGGGTTCCTGCATCATGTCAATTGTTTGCTGTCATCACCGTGGCAACACTGCACCGTCACCGTGGTAACATTCTCTTTCATCTCTGTTTGTCGTCTTATCATCTTCTGGTGTCTGAAGCAACATAATGTGTATTGTTCAAACCATGTTAACTTTATTAAGAACTGCAGTTAAGTGGAAATTAAATTTTAATAATCTATATTTTGTTTTTAATGCATGCAAAGTATTTAATTGTAGAAGCAGCCATTTTTGTCAAGTAAAGTTTGTTCTATTTTTAAGACACCACTAGAGCACAATCATAAACCCGAAACATTTTCCATTAGCAGCAAGGAATCTTTTATATTCATTTTCCCACCGACAGGACAGCACATACCATACACTTTGATACACAAGCTACATGTATGAATCACCCATTGTAAAGCAGTCATCTGAGTTAAGATCACCACTCTCCCCCAGCTAGCCCACCCATTCCAAGATGATACAGAGATGCCAACCATGACAAATTTGGCAGAATCATTACGAATCTAAAGAATAGATTACGCTATTACGATTGTCTTGTCCGAAATTACGATTTTTAGAAAGAAAATCGTAATTTCGCGTATTTGGTGTAGGATCGTATTTTGGAAAGCACAAATGTTGTTAACACCAGAGAAATGGAACTTTTTCCCTCTTCACTGTCAACAATCATAGATTGGTTTCCAGCCTTGTTCTTTAAGCTTAAGGATTCTGAATAGCGAGCATAACAAGCGTGGCAATATAGAACAAACCAATCGGTCTTCCGAACAGCCCCAATGTTTGCCGACTGGGTACAGCCTTGCATGAACTTGACTTTACCAAAATGTAGAAAAACGCACTCCTGAGCCATCACTGATAACATTCCTATTTTGGGGGTGGGATTCCTATTTTTTAAGGCCTGGATTCCTATGACATTCCAACTAGGGTTGGCATCTCTGAATGATAGGTCTGTTTTTTTAAAGTGAGTCCTGGCTATCCATTTTTAACTTTGCCTCTTCGTGCTGATGGAATTTAGCTCAGTCAGTAGGGCGCTTGCCTCAGGTGCTTCGCTTGTGGGATCGAATCCTTTCAGTGGACCCATTCTTGCCATCCGAAACAGTGCCCCATGACTGGTATATCAAAGGTCATGGTATGTGCTGTCCTATCTGTGCATATACATATAATGAACATTTGTAGCGGGTTTCTTCAGAAGAATGTGTGTCAGAATTACCAAATATTTTACTCCAACAGCTGATGATTAATAAATCAATGTGTGTGTGTGTGTGTGTATATATATATATATATATATATATATATATATTATATATCACACTATTGCCATTCAATTCTACTTTCATGTGATCCTGAGGGTGGGACATACATGTAGCCCAGTTGTAAAGCACTCTCTTGCACAGTCGGTCTAGGGTCGATCCTCGTCAGTGGGACCATTGAGCTATTTCTCATTCTAGCCAGTGCACCACGACTGGTATAACAAAGGCCATGGTATGTGCTATCCTGTCTACGGGATGGTGCATAAAAAAGATCCCTTGCTACAGTACTAACTATAAAACTAGTGGCCCAGTGTTCTCTCTATGACTGTCAAAATGACCATATGTTTGACATCTAATAGCCGATGATTAATAAATTAATGTGCTCTAGTGGTGTTGATAAACAAAACAAACTTTTAACTTTTTCATGTAATCCCATATTTCTTTCCATCAGTATATACTAGACGTTCAGTAAAAGTGTATTGTATAGTGCGGTGGTTTATTTGCTTAACAGTTATAAATCATTACATGAGTATAGTTGAATGACATATATATATATAACATATTAAACATAGACATATATAATAAAAATGTACCTAACATGTATACAATAGTGGTTTCTTTGGTTAAAACATTCAGGAAAGTAGTTAACTGATTATTTTGTTATTTTAATTTTCAGAAAGCGGACGAGAATCTAACTTTTGATGAACAGATCTTGGAGGCTGCCAAGTCGATCGCGGCTGCTACAGCGGCGTTGGTTAAATCAGCGTCGGCTGCCCAGAGAGAACTGGTGGCCCAGGGGAAGGTTGGCAATATCTCACACTCACAGTTCGAAATATCTCACACTCACAGTCTGAAATATCTCACATTCACAGTCCGAAAAATATCTCACACTCACAGTCCGAAATATCTCACACTCACAGTCCGAAATATTTCAAGTGTTAAATCACAAATATCTAACACTCACAGTCCGAAATATCTCAGGGTTAAGTCAGAAATATGTAACACTCACAGTCCGAAATATCTCAGGGTTAAGTCAGAAATATGTAACACTCACAGTCCGAAATATCTCAGGATTAAGTCAGAAATATCTAACACTCACAGTCCGAAATATCTCAGTGTTAAGTCAGAAATATCTAACACTCACAGTCCGAAATATCTCAATGTTAAGTCAGAATGTCTCACAATCTGTCGGAAATATCTCACACACTCACTCAAAAATATTTCACACAGTCACAAAGATCTGACAGTTACAATCAGTCTCAATCACAAATATCTCACAATGACAATATCTCACAGTCAAACATTTAGTCAGAAATATCTCATATTTACAGTCAGAAATATCTCACAATTAGTCTCCCACAATCAGAAATATCTCAGAATATTGCCAGAAATGTAATACTCTTACAGTCAGAATATATGTCACAGTTAGAAATATCTCACATTTACAGTCAGAATATCTCTCACAATACGAAATATTTCACATTTAGTCAGAAATGTCTCACAATTATGGTTAGAAATATCACACTATTGTATATAGACTGTGTGTATCTCAAAGTCAGAAATACCATTATGCGAGGGGCGAGGCGTGTTACAGCGCGGTCGGTTTGGGATCGATCCCCGTCAGTGGGCCCATTGTGCTATTTCTCGCTCCAGCCAGTGCACCACGACTGGTACATCAATGGCCGTGGTATGTGCTATCTTGTATGGGATGGTGCATATAAAAGATCCCTTGCTGCTAATCGAAAAGAGCAACTCGTGAAGTGGCGACATTGGGTTTCCTCTCTCAATATCTGTGTGGACTGTAACCATATGTCTGAAGCCATATAACCGTAAATAAAATGTGTTGAGTGCATCGTTAAATAAAATATTTCCTTCCTTCCTTCCTTCCTTTACCTCTATGTGAATTACATAGTGTAATTTTCCTTATTCAGGTTGGGTCTACGTACACAAAGCATGCTATAGACGAAGACGGCCAGTGGTCGCAGGGACTCATCTCGGCGGTAAGTGAATTTCATCTGTGCATTACGTTTGATGACCGGCCTCGGTGGCGTCGTGGTTAGGCCATCGGTCTACAGGCTGGTAGGTACTGGGTTCGTACCCCAGTCGAGGCATAGGATTTTTAATCCAGATACCGACTCCAAACCCTGAGTGAGTGCTCCGCAAGGCTCAGTGGGTAAGTGTAAACCACTTGCACCGACCAGTGATCCATAACTGGTTCAACAAAGGCCATGGTTTGTGCTATCCTGCCTGTGGGAAGCACAAATAAAAGATCCCTTGCTGCCTGTCGTAAAAGAGTAGCCTATGTGACGACAGCAGGTCAGAATGACCATATGTTTAACGTCCAATAGCCGATGATAAGATAAAAAAAATCAATGTGCTCTAAGCCTTGTTTTGTATTGTGTTTTCAGGCTCGCATGGTGGCGGCGGCCACTCACAGCCTGTGTGAGGCGGCCAACGCCATGGTGCAGGGACAGGCCAGCGAGGAGAAGCTGATCGCCTCCGCCAAGGAAGTGGCCGGATCCACCGCGCAGCTACTCATGGCATGCAAGGTCAAGGCCGACCCGGGATCTGTGGCCATGAACAGACTTCAGGTACTTCGATTTTTTTTTTTTTTATTTTTTTTTTTAAATGATTCTTATATATGTTTCTTTTAATTATTATTTTTTTATTTTTTTATTTGTTTTTTACTTTTAAACAGAGATGAAAGATTTTCAAATTATCCCCCTTCCCCTCATTTTATCACTTTTTATTAATGCTCACTAACTGCTGTTGTCTGCCATCACAGCAGTATAATTTTTTTTATTATTATTATTTTAAACAGGTGAAAAATCTTTAAATATCATCCTCCTCTCTCTCCTCCCCCCCCCCCCCCCCTACACACACACACACATTTTATCACCTTTTATCGAGGCTCAAAAACTGCTGTTGTCCATCATGACAATGATATAATTAAAGACCCTAAAATTTTTGTTTCGCCTTTTTAAAACTTGGTTTGTTACGTGTGTTACGTGTGTTGTTTGTAATTTCAGCCTGCTGGGGGTGCTGGTGCAGGCTCTACTACAATGTGTGTTATGTGTGTTGTCTATATTTTCAGCATGCTGGGAGGCGCTGGTGCAGGCTCTAGTACAATGTGTGTTGTGTGTGTTGTCTATATTTTCAGCATGCTGGGAGGCGCTGGTGCAGGCTCTAGTACAATGTGTGTTGTGTGTGTTGTCTATATTTTCAGCATGCTGGGAGGCGCTGGTGCAGGCTCTAGTACAATGTGTGTTGTGTGTGTTGTCTATATTTTCAGCATGCTGGGAGGCGCTGGTGCAGACTCTAGTACAATGTGTGTTATGTGTGTTGTCTATATTTTCAGCATGCTGGGGGTGCTGGTGCATGCTCTACTACAATGTGTGTTGTCTATATTTTCAGCATGCTGGGAGGCGCTGGTGCAGGCTCTACTACAATGTGTGTTATGTGTGTTGTCTATATTTTCAGCATGCTGGGGGTGCTGGTGCAGGCTCTACTACAATGTGTGTTGTCTATATTTTCAGCATGCTGGGAGGCGCTGGTGCAGGCTCTACTACAATGTGTGTTATGTGTGTTGTCTATATTTTCAGCATGCTGGGGGTGCTGGTGCAGGCTCTACTACAATGTGTGTTACGTGTGTTGTTTGTAATTTCAGCATGCTGGGAGGCGCTGGTGCAGACTCTAGTACAATGTGTGTTGTGTGTGTTGTCTATATTTTCAGCATGCTGGGAGGCGCTGGTGCAGGCTCTACTACAATGTGTGTTACGTGTGTTGTTTGTAATTTCAGCATGCTGGGGGTGCTGGTGCAGGCTCTAGTACAATGTGTGTTACGTGTGTTGTCTATATTTTCAGCATGCTGGGAGGCGCTGGTGCAGGCTCTAGTACAATGTGTGTTACATGTGTTGTCTATATTTTCAGCATGCTGGGAATGCCGTGAAACGCGCGACCGAGGCGCTGGTGCAGGCTGCCCAGCAGTCTAAAGAACATGAGACCGACGACTCACTGATGATCAACAAGCGGATGGTCGGGGGAATAGCACAGGTATAGACCGACTCACGACACCAGATAAACATCAAAACATCCCTCTAGGAACATATTTACGTGGAGGAGGATTGGAAATTTCAGTTCTTTTTTATCATTTCGAGAGCTAAACATCCATCTATATAGTCTAGTACTTTGCCGTTCAAGAGCTAGACGGACATTTGGACGGTTATGATTGCTCTCTGATGTCAGAGATAACTGTATAGCTATCCTGAGTACTGTCGTTCGAAAGCTAGACGGACATATGGACGATTATGGTCGCTCTCTGCTGTAAACGAAAACTGTATAGCTACTTAACTTAAACTGTTTCAGTGAAAAATAAAAACGCAGGATAAAAAAAAAAAAAAAACATTATATGGTATCCTGGTGGGATACTAGGTTCTTGAAGTTTGGTATCCAAAATTAAATTCTGGTATCCCCGGGATATCGGGATACCGTTAATCTCGAACACTGACTGTTTTCAGGAAACCGTGGCCAAGAAGTACTTTGCTATAATAGAGATTCTATATGAAAGCTGTATTTAATGTTTTCAGGAAACCGTGGCCAAGAAGTACATTACTGTAATAGAGATTCTATATGAAAGCTGTATTTAATGTTTTCAGGAAACCGTGGCCAAGAAGTACTTTGCTGTAATAGAGATTCTATATGAAAGCTGTATTTAATGTTTTCAGGAAACCGTGGCCAAGAAGTACTTTGCTGTAATAGAGATTCTATATGAAAGCTGTATTTAAAGATTCTATATGAAAGCTGTATTTAATGTTTTCAGGAAACCGTGGCCAAGAAGTACTTTGCTGTAATAGAGATTCTATATGAAAGCTGTATTTAATGTTTTCAGGAAATCATGGCACAAGAGGAGATTCTTCGCAAAGAAAGGGAGCTGGACGTTGCTCGTCGAAAACTTGAGAAAATTCGCCGAGAGAGATACAAAGACAAACCCCCGGAAGAATACGATTCCTCGTCCTCGTTTTGAGATCAGCCTGCCACAGCCAGCTTGGACCAGATTAGACCAGAACCAACCAGTACAAACCAGAATGAAATATAAACAGTTTTTGTTGGTGTGTAGCGCCCTCCATAAAAAGACTGGTTTCATTAATGGAGACCATAAACTCGTTACATATAGCTGAGTTGATATTCATCATTCGCGTGCCTATCTCTGTTTATTGTCGACTATAAATATATGTAACTAACTAAGTATGTCATTATGTTTGGACTGCTGAGTAGGTTTTGTGTGTGTATTTAAACAGTTTGCCATAATTACTAATAATATTTGTAAGGGGCCATTAAGATATTACATAGTGCCCGAGGCGATGGGGAAGTGTAAGTTTGACGGTTACAGTAGGTTACAGTAGGTATATAGACGTAGGTATTATTTTTCCAGCGACATCACTTTTCGTATTAATGTTTAACATACATTTTTGTCCTGGGGGGGTGGGGGGAGGGGGGGGTGCACAGAAGGAAAGGAGTGCTGAACAGATTTAAATATAGAAATATTTTCATGAAAAAACTTCCTGTTCCTCTTTGAAGTTTGAAGTAACTCGCTGGTTTCTTTTTTTTCTATGTGCCTGTAGTGGTTTTGTCAATTAATATTTTTTTTGTTTTTTAAATCTTTAATTATGCAGTAATTAAGCATTTTGTTTAAAAATAATAATATTTGTAATCTAAACCACACATGATTCAGTCAGCATTATCTATGGTGCTATAGCGCTTTACTACTAACATATATATATATATATTGTATATAGTATTGTAAGAATTGTGC
Organism: Gigantopelta aegis; assembly: GCF_016097555.1. Classification (NCBI taxonomy): domain Eukaryota; kingdom Metazoa; phylum Mollusca; class Gastropoda; order Neomphalida; family Peltospiridae; genus Gigantopelta; species Gigantopelta aegis. The sequence continues at coordinate 12,417,324 of NC_054703.1, forward strand.
ATCAAGTTCTTTGTGGATGTTCTTGTTATGTGAGTGTTTCGGACGGTGGCCATTTTATTAATTTTCTTCACTCCTAATTGTTTTGTAAAGTATGAAATTCTAACATATCATTGGCGGGTTGCGCATTTAGCTGAATTCCATGTTTCCATTAATCCTAGACTTCGGGTTGGAAATGAAAGATTAAGAGATGGAATCCCAATATGGCGCAATATTTAAATCCCCAAATTCGCCGTATTTAATTACCCATTAATTTGGATGGTGTAAAGACCTAATATTTAAATCCCAAAATTCGCCATATTTAATGACCCATTAATTTGGATGGTGTAAAACCTCAATATTTAAATCCCAAAATTCACCATATTTAATGACCCATTAATTTTGGATGGTGTAAAAACCCAATATTTAAATTCCAAAATTTGTCATATTTAATGACCCATTAAGTTGGATGGTGTAAAAACACAATATTTAAATCCCAAAATTTGTCATATTTAATGACACATTAAGTTGGATGGTGTAAAAAAAAACAATATTTAAATCCCAAAATTTGCCATATTTAATGACCCATTAATTTGTATGGTGTAAAGACCCACTATACATACTGTAGTAATGTGAATTTTCATTGGTTAAAGTCGAACACCCTAGTTTTAACCTGTGAAAACGGACGCTTGAGTTTGGTTAATCTACATTTTACAAAGCTGTAACACATTTGGATAGAGTTACAATAGAGTGAAACACAAAAGGCTATGACAGTGAAATGGGGAAATATCCTTAAAAATAGAATAGAGCTCTTCTCCATAACCCTTACTTCTCGGAGGTATCTGTACGTGCATTTTTAGGATGCGTAATACTTTAACATGCTCATATACCACAAAGGTTTCGAGCAATTTTTAGAATGCGTAATACTTTAACATGCTCATATACATGTACCACAAAGGTTTCGAGCATTTTTAGAATGCGTAAAACTTTAACATGCTCGTATACATCAACGGTTTCGAGCATTTTCAGAATGCATAATACTTTAACATGCTCATATACCACAAAGGTTTCGAGCAATTTTTAGAATTATGAAAAAAAAAATGCATTTGGTCACAACAGATGAACGAAAACATTTTGGATGTTATAAACATTATGCAAGTAAATCTAATTTTCAGTTCTCGACGATGGCTCTTAATAGCAAAAAATATGTTGTGTCTAAAAAGAAAGAGCTGTCACTTTGAGTGTCTTAGTCAAGTCATGGTCATTCAGTTATGTATAAAACATTTAAAGGTATGGTCGTAAATTTCATGACATGCAGTCACGTAACACTGTTTATTAGTCTCCTACGGGTCCAACTGGAGGGGACTAGGTTTCATCTCGGTCCTATATGTCTGCCTGTCTGTCTGTACGTCCGTCTGTCCCACATATATTTTTCAGGATGTTTTTTTTTAGAATGCCTTGTGATATTGAAGTGAAATATTTTGTATAGCTTTATAATGTACTGTTAAAGATAACTTTTGACTTTCATGGTGATTTACCCATTTTTGACAGAGTTATGGCCCTTGAACTTAGGAGATGTGAAAAAAAAAAAAATCCTGCATTTTTTTCAGAAGGTCTTGAGCCGATATTTTGTGTATAGCTTTATAATGTACTGTTGCGGATCAAGTTTGACGTTCATTGAACTTTGGAGATTTTTTGTTTTTAAGTTCTGGACTTTTTGTTTTACAATGCCTTTTACTGATCAAGTTTGATCGTTTATGGTGTTTTACCCACTTTTCACAAAGATATGTCCCTTAAATTTAGGAGATACGACAAATTGTTTGCTTCGGTAGGGGACGTGTATTGCTTTAGCAGTACTCTCATAATGCGTGTTGACGGTAAACCTGTGTAATCTGAAGTGGTGGGGTGGGCATTGTACATTCTGATACTTCAGTTTCAGAGATGGGGCCAGTGCCCCACCCCCCACCCCACCCAACCCCCACCCCACCCCCCACTCCATACCTGTGTTAAGGTTTGATATATGTCCTTGTAGAGATGGCTGCTTTAAGTTTAATTATCATGACAGTTGTAGTTTCAACAAATGTGATAACTGTGTATCTTGTACATGTATCTCGCTATCATAAGCATGCGTGAAGCATATCATTTTTTATATTCTTCTTCATATCCCTAGTGCATATGAATATATGTAAGATATTTGACAGCTGTAATAAATGTTATAATATGTATATTTAATACATACCACTGGCTTGTTGTTTGTCATTACTATTTCATCACAATTGTTTGATTCAAGTTGGTAAAAACGAGAGAGAGAGAGAGAGAGAGAGAGAGACAGACAGACAGACAGACAGACAGACAGACAGACAGACAGACAGACAGGGAGAGGAGATGGAAAGGAGAGGGGGTATAAAAAAAATATAAGAGTTTTATTGCCCCTTGCACTTTTGCGCATTTGAAATATAACTACACACAGAAAAATTAAGTTTTAGTCATATTATATATTTGCGGTAAAATTCACTTTTTAAAATATTTACGTAAGCAGCCTCAAAATTGCAATCGGTGAAAAATTATTAAGTTGAAGCCATGTTGTTAGTTTGTGTACTCTCCGTAGTTAGTTTCTCTTTCAGATAATATACCCAGCAGCTGATAATTTGTAATTTTTGTTATTACTATTATTGTTTATTATTATTATTAATTTTTTTTTTTTGAGTACTGCAGGGGCAATATTACAATATTCATATATCTATGGAGAATGCACACAAAAAGACGGCTCTTGTGCCCACGACGGGCGTGCGCTACAACAGCTTGTTCTGAATGTGCACGTAAAACCCTATGACCTGACCTGACCTGACCTGACCTGACAGTATTCTTTTTAAAAAAGTAACAATTCCTATCCTAAGCCAGCTATTGTGGCATATTTTGCATAATAATGAATTTGACAAGGTGGAAAATGAAGGTGTTTGTCAATGACGTACAAACGTCTCATTCTCCAGAGATTCACTGTTGTATTTTGTCATATACTAGATCCGTTATGCAGTCTTTAGCCATTCTTTGTGCAATGCCTCATCGTCTGAAAAAATATGACCACTTTTCCTGTTAGTACAGTGGTGGACAAAGTAATTTTATGCGACCAGTCACTTCAACACTATCACACTACCGAACAGCTGTTTAAAGCAAGACTATAATAATGACACGACCTCTACGGGGGAGATAATTTCTAGGCCTTGGCCATTGCCACAGTAATCAGCAATGATGTGGAGTTTTTAATTCCTCGCAGCACTTTTTTTTGCATTGGACTATATTCAGAGTTTTTTCCAATGGCAAACTTTTTTGCTGTGGTCATTTTCACTATTGCAGGGGTTGTAGGATCATTGCAGGGGTTGTAGGATCATTGCAGGGGTTGTAGGATCGCTGTAGGATCACTTTAGGGGCTGTAGGATCGCTGCAGGGGTAGGATCACTGCAGGGGTTGTAGGATCATTGCAGGGGTTGTATGATCGCTGTAGGATCACTGCAGGGGTTGTAGGATCACTTCAGGGGCTGTAGGATCGCTGCAGGGGTTGTAGGATCACTTCAGGGGCTGTAGGATCGCTGCAGGGGTTGTAGGATCCCTGCAAGGGTTGTAGGATCACTGCAGGGGTTGTAGGATCATTGCAGGGTTGTAGGATCATTGCAGGGGTTGTAGGATCATTGCAGGGGTTGTAGGATCATTACAGGGGTTGTAGGATCACTGCTGGGGTTGTAGAATCAATGCAACGGGTTGTAGGATCGCTGCAGGGGTTGTAGGATCCCTGCAAGGGTTGTAGGATCACTGCAGGGGGTTGTAGGATCATTGTAGGGGTTGTAGGATCATTACAGGGGTTGTAGAATTACTGCAGGGGTTGTAGGATCACTGCAGGGGTTGTAGGATCATTACAGGGGTTGTAGGATCGCTGCAGGGGTTGTAGGATCGCTGCAGGGGTTGTAGGATCGCTACAGGGGTTGTAGGATCGCTGCAGGGGTTGTAGGATCATTGCAGGGGCTGTAGGATCACTGCAGGGGTTGTAGGATCACTGCAGGGGTTGTAAGATCACTGCAGGGGTTGTAGGATCATTGCAGCAAGGCATATTTATACAGGCTTTTGAAGATTTAAAATGTGTACCGGGTAACCTAATAAATTTACAGTGACATAACCCATTTTCTTTTTGCATAACCTGTTTTATCTAAGTGAATGATGGCCTAAATTTAACGTGCAAACAGAAAATATGTTACGCGAAAGTAGATTTTGTGTCAGGTGAGAGACCACAAATGAATTGATTATTTAAAAAGATTTCCGAGTCCTGTTTATACATGTATGCACTTTTGAATAAGACAACAACACACAACAGTGTTTGATATACCAGTCATTGCGAATTGTTTGGAATGAAATAAAAACCAGGCACTCAACCAAGCAGGTGTGGGGTAGCTAAAATTATAACACTAATTAATTGCATTGTTGCATAGCGACCGGCCTCGGTGGCGTCGTGGTTAGGCTATCGGTCTACAGGCTGGTAGGTACTGGGTTCGGATCCCAGTTGAGGCATGGGATTTTTAATCCAGATACCGACTCCAAACCCTGAGTGAGTGCTCTGCAAGGCTCAATGGGTAGGTGTAAACCACTTGCACTGACCAGTGATCCATAACTGGTTCAACAAAGGCCATGGTTTGTGCAATCCTGCCTGTGGGAAGAGCAAATAAAAGATCCCTTGCTGCTAATCGAAAAGAGTAGCCCATGTAGTGGCGACAGCGGGTTTCCTCTCAAAATCTGTGTGGTCCTTAACCATATGTCTGACGTCATATAACCGTAAATAAAAATGTGTTGAGTGCGTCGTTAAATAAAACATTTCTTTCTTTCTTGTTGCATAGCGTAACTGTTTCATTTTAATTTAACAGAGGGCAGCTGATCCTTAAAAAAAATACATAAACTTATTAAATACAAAATGTCACCTGATTTGGAGCATGATTCTGTCTACTATATTTTCAGAACATTTAATATTCAAGTCGTGCCTCTATGTTCAGTTTAAGCTGTGGTTGTGTCTGTGTAGGCAAATCGCCTGCTTCCAACGTCTTCTTATTGTTTGAATAGGCTTCCCATCTGTCAATAAGCAGATATAAAAATCAAAATAACAATTGTTTTTAAATAGTTTCTTTGTAAATTAACATCAAGCTCAAATAAATCTACCTTTTAACAGCATTACAGGCAATTCCTAGAATAGCCATGGTAGACACTAGTATGTACCTGGATGTGGATGGGTGTATTTCATAATTCACTTACTAGCATATAGTGATACGTGTAATATGCAACTTCTAAAGCATACTGTCACAGACCACTGACCTATTAAATGGCCTAACAAAGTATTACCTAAACAAATATAAATTTGATCTGTTCCTAAATGTACTTTATTCAACCATCTATGTAACCACCATACTCCACTTACTAATGATATTTTGTAAAAATAATTAAATTATGGCAGTCGTCCATAATTCAAAAGCTAATATTGCCAAGAGGGTTGACATGGATTTTACTCCATCGTGGTTCAGTTATGGTGATGTGATAGCTAGATTTGGTTTCCAAACATTAATGTAATTATCATTTATTATAAATTTTTGGAGAAATGAGGTCCTTAAATCTGTGACAGTATGCCTTTAAGAACATGTATCAATTGAAAACTAAAAAAAAACCCCATATGATAATAGTAACTAATTAATTAGCTAAACCCTTATTCAAATGAGACTTTTTGTAATGTTTGAGGAGCAAAGTTTCCATAAATATATGTTGAATATCTGCCAACTCCCGCTTGGGTGTGGTTTGTATGGGTGTGAACCTTGTCAAAAACACACCCAAAAGCATGCAGTTTGGACACATTAAAGCTGCAGTGTCTGGAATATTTTTATTATTTAAGCATTTAGAATAGATGATCCAGTTCTGTTTGGTACATAAAAGGCCCACCACATTGCTATAGTTTTGCAATGCTCGCTATCTACATTATCTAGGTCAACTGCAAACCCAATGGCCAGCTTTTTTTTATTCAATTAGCGGGACGCCATTAGAACTGGAAATTTACGCGATTTGTGCAGGCGCTGAGCTTCTCACGTGATTTTGAACAAATTTAACTGTCTCGATTGAGGGGTCGTCTCGTACCTCCAAAATATATTTATATCCATAGAGGTATGGTACAATACCTTTCCAGGGGTCAGTGGGGGATTTGCCTTAAGATTTTGACTGAACAGCGGTTGGCATACGCATTACATGTAAGTGGGTGTTAATAATTACGTAACACTCTAGGGGTAGAGGAAGAGGGCGGTATGTTCGATATATGTAACATTTATAAAGACTATGTTATTTCTATTCATTACTTAGACCTAAAAATGTGGGTTTTTTTTTTAAATGAGCGGTCGGTCTAGGATCGATCCCCATCGGCGGGATTGTTCCAGCCAGTGCGCCATGACTGGTATATAAAAGGCCATGGTATGTGATATCCTGTCTGTAGGATGGTACATATAAATGATCCCTTGCTAAAAAAAAAAAAAGCGGGTTGGGGGTTATAAACTGTGTTGAGCGAAATTTATATGGGGCCATGTTCTCCCAAAAATATATTTCAATTTCGTTTTTTATCTTGGTCAGGGAAGGGTTTCGACCCCCAATACTCCCCCCCCCCCCCCCCGTGCACCCTCGCCCGTTTCCTCTCTTAGATTATATGTCAAAATTACCAAACGTTTGACATCCAAAAGCAGATGATTATTAAATCAATATGCTCTAACACTGATGTCGTTAAACAAAACAAACTAACTTTACCCTTTCCAAACGAAATAATATTTATTTGAATGTTGATTTTACCACACGAAAATTAAAAAGTGAAAACGGTCATTTTCTACTTTAGTATATTTTATTAAAAATATATACATGATCAATGTGTTATACAATCTAAACTTTGAAAATTATATACTAACACTTTATAAAATATTAATTCTTAAATAGGAAGGTACGATTGTCGATAGTACGTTGTCAAGATCAAACACGGTTTTAACGAAAGAATAGTAAGTATCCTCAACCGAACGTTCTTTGTACAGCGCAAGAATTCTCATTTCATTTTTTAAAACGAACCCTACAATTTCAAACTGAAACGAACAACAGGCTGTCGTTTGTGGTTTGCTGAGCAATGGCCGCACAGGCGACGAATCGAGCGTATACTTTTGACGTTCTCCGTTCACAGCGAAGACGAATGTTAACCTTGACTACTCCACTCATGTTTTATTTAAAATAGACATCAAGGTTAACGGGCTATAACCATTATAAACGATATATATATATATATATATATATATATATATATATATATATATATATATATATATATATATATACTGAATGAACTGTTGAGCCAACCTTAATTATAGTGACTATGGTAATTGGAAATTAGTCAATGTAGGACGGGAGACAACTTTGGATGATTGATGACGTGTCGAATCACATGACCAACACTTGTAACTGTAAGTGTCCGTCATTAAAACTTCGACTTCTAAAACTGCATTCACTTCTTTGTTTAGGTAATTGTGGTAATACGTCCGCTAGACTGGATTATATGCTTCACAGTAAACCAAATGGCCACGTTGGGAACCAAATACTTCGCCTAAGTTAACGAAACGTTTGCTGGCTGAACTTGGTACTGGTTTACTGCTTAGTCTGTTGCGCCTGCGCAGATGGGACAGCTAGGTTTTAAAAAAAAAATTCAAGAATAAGTTCAGCCAGCAGTTTGTCAATAACGCTCGTCTTGGAAGACTGATTTTTACGCTAAACATTAAACCGAATCTAAGTTAGGGGAGCAATTAATCATTTCCCTCAAATGTTTTTCACAGTGATGTCTGATACACATTAATTGTTAATTAAGATAAAAATCTAAATATTTGTGACATTCACAAATTCTTATCATTCATTCACATTTGGGACTAAGAAAATATAAATTATTATCCAAATGTGAAATAAAAAGTAGCTCAAAGATTAATTTAACAGCGATGCATCGCCATGTGATACTATGGTGACGTTGTAATTAAAATCATCCAACATAAAGCTGGTAGGTACAGGGTTCGCTGCCCAGTACCATCTCCCACCCAGAGCGAGTTTTAACAACTCAGTGGGTAGGTGTAAGACCACTACACCCTCTTCTCTCTCACTAACCACTAACAACTAACCCACTGTCCTGGACAGACAGCCCAGATAGATAGCTGAGGGATGTGCCCAGGACAGCGTGCTTGAACCGTAATTGGATATAAGCACGAAAATAAGTTGAATTGAATGAATGAATGAATGGAAGATGAAAATAAGTGCATAGTCAATAAACAGTGTGATCCTTCCCAATATATATATTCAAACCGATTGTATAATTGAAAGTCAATCGGTTGGTGTAAACGGATTACAACCGATGATTGATGATGGCATTCCAACCAATTCCCATCACTAGTTATTTTTATCTGTATTAATGTTACCTGTATAAATATTACGTCTTTATTAATGTTGTTATCTGTATTAATGTTACCTGTATAAATATTACTTCTTTATTAATGTTGTTATCTGTAAACCATACGAAGGTTAGTTCTTCTTCCATGGGTTGTCTTAGGTTGCCATAGTATTTTTACATGAAACACTAATGTTGTGGTAAAACAACCTAACTGTAGGGCCCGGCGCCCACATGTCTTGAATTCGGTAAACTTTATAATAGAAGGTGAGGCCATTTGGCTTACGGCTCAGTGTTCGAGATTAACGGTATCCCGATATCCCGGGGATGCCAGAATTTAATTTTGGATACCAGACTTCAAGAACCTAGTATCCCACCGGGATGCCATATAATCCTAAATTCTCAGGTGGAATACTAGATTTTTAAATGTTAGTATCCAACTGGGATACTGGCCAAAAAGTTTAATCTCGAACACTGCGGCTAGAAGGCAGGGCAAAAAGGCAAATTTCAACAAGTGTAAAATATAACACAACACCATATTCAAACTAAAGAAGTGTGAACCATTTCATGTTTTCGTAATAAAACAACTTTCAGGAGTCATGTTCGAGAATGCTGACCAACTAATATCTGTTTAATTTTCAGGGTATATGTTCTGGAATGGTTATTCTATAATTGGAGGCACAAATGCCATCCCAGGGTTCGAACTTAACGGTCGCCCGATCGCCCCTGGCAACTGAAAACGATGACGGGCGACTGAAAACCCACAGTAAGGTTGCCCGCCTGGCGACCAATTTTTTTTTTTTTTTATTTAAATCAATAATTACATGTAATAAATAAATAAAAGTACAGCTATGTAGCCTACTTTGCACCATGAAAAAGTGTAGGTCTGCTTTTACATATAAACATATGCCCAATATAAGAATAGGTGTAAGGTAAATTAAGTGGCATGTAAAATTGGGCACAATTTCATGTCAACAAGATTCAGCCCTGGTTATGTGTACACGTCATAGATCATATCCACTGAACATTATATTATATTTTAGTTTTTTTTTTTTTTAATTATTATTATTTCATTGAGATGGGGTTGTGTCGGTTATACCAGTGCTCAACGTCTACAGGCTGATAGGTACTGGTTTCGGATCCCAGTCGAGGCATGGGATTTTTAATCCAGATACCGACTCCAAACCCTGAGTGAGTGCTCCGCAAGGCTCAATGGGTAGGTGTAAACCACTTGCACCGACCAGTGATCCATAACTGGTTCAACAAAGGCCATGGTTTGTGCTATCCTGCCTGTGGGAAGCGCAAAAAAAAGATCCCTTGCTGCCAATCGGAAGAGTAGCCCATGTAGTGGCGACAGCGGGTTTCCTCTCAAAATCTGTGTGGTCCTTAACCATGTGTCTGACGCCATATAACCGTAAATAAAATGTGTTGAGTGCGTCGTTAAATAAAACACTTCTTTCTTTCTTTGTTGGAAATTATATAATCGGGAATTATATAATCCTGTTATCTAATTTAATATGAAACGCAAACCTAACACGTGCGTAGCTCGTGTCCTAACTTCTAACACGTGCATAGTTCGTGTCCTAACACGTGCGTAGTTCGTGTTTACCACTCGTGGCTCACCGCGTCTCATGAATACTAAGTAGGTGTCGACACTCTGTCAGAGAAATTTTGAGGAAAGATGTGGCATTTTATTCCCGGCATGTCTGTTATTTATTTAAAGAGTGGGTTGGTTGAGTGCTGGAAAATACTCAAAATAAATGTTTTCTCTTATAATCTGTTGCAATATTGTTTGTTTTTTTAGAAAATATTATTCGGGTAAGTAAAAATAGATCCGGGCAAGTGAAAGTGCTGTCACCACTTGCCCGGATGGCAACTAAAAAAACCCGTTAAGCGCAGACACTGCCATCCGCAAGTTTTGATTGGTATAAAATGATAAAAATGTAAATAATTAAAACATTTGTTGTTGTATCATTGATTATATTAACTATAATTGTAATCACACTTTTTAAACATTCAAAACATAAAACAACTATTAAAATAAAGAGACAAAATTTAAATTTGCTATCAATTTCTGTGTGTCCGAATTCAAGGTCACTAAATTTCAATGTATCTTAAAATTAAAAATTATCTTTTTCTAAAGTAATGATTTTTTGTTAATTACTTATATATAAAGTAATGCAAATTTCAAAAGCAAGTAGAGCTGGGCGGTATACCGTATATACTGTTCGGTATCGGTATCATGTCAATACCATATTGTTGGCCCTTGTATTAATACAGAAGTGCATTATTCTCAGCTTTTCCGGTGAGTGAACAACAGCGATCTCCAGTAGCAACGCTATCTGTAATAACTACATTTAGCGGACCGGCCTTGATGACGTTGTGGTTAGGCCATTGGTCTACAGGCTGGTAGGTACTGGGTACTGGGTTCGGATCCCAGTCGAGGCATGGGATTTTTAATCCAGATACCGACTCCAAACCCTGAGTGAGTGCTCCACAAGGCTCAGTGGGTAGGTGTAAACCACTTGCACTGACCAGTGATCCATAACTGGTTCAACAAAGGCCATGGTTTGTGCTATCCTGCCTGTGGGAAGATCCCTTGCCTGTCGTAAAAGAGTAGCCTATGTGGCGACAGCGGGTTTCTTCCAAAAAACAGGGTCAAAATGACCATGTGTTGTATTTGACATCCAATAGCCAATGATAAGATAAAAAATTAATGTGCTCTAGCTAAATAAAACACACTTTACTTTTACTTTTACATTGAGCGTTGCAGATGTTGCCGCTTTCTGTTATTGGGTTTGACATCTGTAGTAGCTGAAAAATGGACTTCGAGACACTATCTATTATACTTGCCGCTATCTGTTGTAAAAGTGTGTATGGGATGTCAAGCCACCTTGTGATATTAAGGGCGTTGCACACATACGCGACACGCCACAGCAACAGGTATTGGTATTGATGAGGATCCGCGTTTTGGTACGAACTTGAGGATATTCCTTAAAAAGGAAAAGATAACTCAGGAGAAATTGGCCGAGTCGAAAAATCCGTTCGATCACCAAGAAAAATATGTTAAATCCGTGGGCGTTCGCCATCGCAAACTGCTTCAATTATTGGAAATGCTGCCAGTTTTCGTAAATAATAGTAAATAACGGCGATCGTGCTTGATTTATTATATATACACGACTTACGTGCAGTGTTAGTTGTAACTGGAGGCACTCTTATATTTACGTCCAACTTTACACGTAACTTACGTATTCGTTGTTTCGTGAATAGCTCTTCAGTTGTAGATTTACGTTTACGTGTAAAACTAGGCTTACGATGTTTTGTGAATATGGGTCCAAGGCTTCTAGAATTTTCTAAAAATCCACTAGCTATGGTTAAAAATCTACTGGCCCTACTTCTGTATGTTCTGTAAATTTGTACCAAAATACTAGCAAGTACAAAAAGACCCACACCACCACCCCAATACCTGTCCAAAGCACTTTATAATCACTATTAATAATTAATAACATGTAATTTGTAATATGTTTATTTGACAGTGCAAATACCATTAACTATTCCAAATAAATTAATATCTATTATTTAGTGTACCACTACAAAATGCAAAACTAGGGGTTGCTAATATACATATTTAAAAACAAAATAAAATAAATAATGAAAATAAATATACACACACACATATACATACACACACATATACATACACACACACACGCACACATATTTATATATTTTTATATAAATATATTTAATTATCATAAATTCCAAGTGCTATCCTATTTTTTGCAGGTAAATAAAATATAAGGAACAACATTTTTTTTGTATGTACTTTCCAAAAAGATCGATGCATTGTTTAGATCAGTTGCATTACAAAATGTTATCGGCAATGGAAACTTTACTTTATTAGCTTGGGTCTCTCTACACAGATCACTTCTGGGTGAGAGTTCATTCATCACGGTCCACTATAGACGGATTTATTGGCCAGTGACGTCAAAGTACTGTGTGTGCCCATGTTTAGAATCACGTGATTGGTCCGCCATTAAGGGAGTGAAACTTGCACAATAATATGTGAATATGTGAAGGCATTGCATCTGGTTGCATTTACAGTATTTATTACCGTTTTAGTACATTTTCTGAAAGCAAAACCAGCATGTCGAATAAGTTTAAACTCATTTAAAAATTGTATATGCATATCAAATCTGGTGGAAGTGTGTTAATAATTAAAATTGTAAATAATAAAGTATATACACGTTAATACAAAAGCATGACGAATAATTTAAACTTATACAAGCAAATATAATTTCCCTGGACAGCTGTAGAGCAGTGTTCTACGCTCGATTTTATACCTTACTCTTCTTTGGCTATAGTGGACAAATTTTTTTTACTAGCCAAGCTTAAAATGTTACTAGCCACACTACTCTTTTTGTATCATTTATGCATGTGCTGTAACCATCATAGCATTATACATGACTTGTGCTGCTGGATTAAATAAATAATGTGAAACAATGAAATTGTTTAGTTTTCACTCAATCAAGAATAAGGACTGTAATTATAATTTTATACCTCATATGACTGCTATTGTTTTTCCTACGTATCCTACTGTTTAAATAAAATATTATTTTGTGAGTGGTGGGTATACAAAAAACTGTCTACCCTCATTTGATTTGTGCCAGCAACAAGCTTGCTAATGTTTCTACAATAGCCTTTATAGGTACATGCGTAACGCCGTTGTCAACTGTCTACCCTCATTTGATTTGTGCCAGCAACAAGCTTGCTAATGTTTCTACAATAGGTACATGCGTTGTGTCAGTATTATCTTCAAGCTGAAGACACGGAAACTGAAAGCCAAGTTTCATTAAATTGTCTACTTTTTGTTTTGGCTGGCTCCTTTTCGGTTCTTAGCAGATTTCTCAGATTGGCCTTCATTTGACTTTTCAGTACTTGCCTCACCTGTCACATCTTCTTGATTAGCCTTTGACGTTTTAGATTTTCGTTTTCCTAAAGAATTGTAATATTTTAACATTTTGGCGCTTTGAAAGTTTTCGCCATGCTTCTGCATGCTGGGCGGAAACAACGTATACATCTGCACAGCAAGAAACAAAAACACCGCTAACTGGGGCTGCACTCAATTTGAACGAGTGTAGCAACATGCATAATAGGTTAGCAGATCAAATGCAACTCTTGTGTCCTTTTAATAATTAAATAGTGGGAACTTTTGGCAGTTTTTGTTTTGTTTTTACCCTGCTCCACATAATATTTTGCAACGTTAAGACCACTATCCATTGTAATATTATGTAACACCCTTCACTTTTCACTGCCACAGTTAAGCAATTTAACCAACATTATTCGGTTTGCATTTTTTTCTCTTGAATGTATTATTTAAAATAATTGATTAAAAAAATCATCGAATAGAAAATTTGGCCTTGTATGGCTGACGGTATTTAGTTTATGCTTTAAAAAGTCCCACATTGTTTGAAAGACGTTGCTGGTAAGTAAATCTTGACCAACAAACCGTCCCCTCCCCCTTAACGTTTGTAACGCATTCCATGATGCACCAAATAGCATTTCATAATTGTTCAAATGCTCACTTTGTAATGCATTGTTTAATAATCAGTGTGATTACAATGTGAGTGAGCAACCTTTACTTGATTATGTATTCGTGTTCTTCAATCGAATGCAACCACCAGTAATGTACCATATAGTGAATCGGTTATGTTTAGTACAATACTGTATTTGGAACTTCTTTAGTCGGCCGATTACATACATGATCCAGAAATCGATATCAGTTGATATATTCCAAATGGTTGTGTGCATTAAAATGACACACCAATCGAAATATCTGGATTGTTTTCGCAAGTATCTGGATTGTTTTTGCCAAATCACTAAAATCAGCGATGAGTTCCGAACGGTACCGAAAATTAATACGGAATTCACAGTGACCAATCGGATAATTTCGTAAATAACGAAGTGTTCCGACTGCACAATGATGTCAACAAATTTCATTGGTTTTCGCTATTAGGACTCTGAACGCACATGCCAAATAATTTAATACTTAGACGGTTCTGGAGTCAGTCGCCATATGGTGATGATAAGAAATTAAATCAGTCGCCAAGCCAACATTTTGGTCGCATTGGCGACCATTTTGGTCGCAACGTAGAACACTGTAGAGCCTAATATATTGAACTTTAAAACAGTATTTTAGGCCCCCCCCCCCCACCCCCACCCCCCTAACTACAATGTATGCTCCTGTTTTGTTTGTACTTGTCTTGGGCATCACCAGTCAAAGGAATTCGTTTTGTAATTAACTAGTATATATAACATTTTATGACTGATCAGAGGTGCATTTTCAAGGTATTTTAGTGTTCAGTATTGTGGATGATTAATTAAAAATAAGAAAAGTATTGCCTTAATGTGCTCCGTGCACTACCTCAATGGCAGCCGTACGGTTACGCAATCTATCGACAACGTCATAACCTGCTGGACGACAATCGAAAAACCCCGTCTCACCAAAAGAGCTTCAGGCATACTGGAAACTGATGTACAGTACATGACTGGTTTCTGTTTGCATTACGCTAACAGTGTGTTACTTAGAATAGCAAATCATTGAGTAGAGTACCAGTATAAACAGTGTAAGCAGCATGAAATCATTTTTATACGCCAATCTATGATGAGTCGTATTATGGTATTGCGTTATCTGTCTGACCGTCCGTCCGTCCACCATTCGTCTGTTAACGTTTTCTTGTCCAGAACATATCTTGCATACAGATGCACACAGGACCATCATACTTTACATGTAGGAACAACTTGGGATGGCGATGTATCGCGTTCTATTACTAGGTCACTGTGACCTACTTCTCACGGCGGTCTACTTCACATAACAGTAAATCCTTGTCCGGATCATATCTTGCATACAGATGCATACAGGACCCTCAAACTTCACTTGTAAGAACAACTTGGGATGGTGGTGTGTCGTGCACTGTTACTAGATTACTGTGACCTACTTTTCACGGTCTACTGCGCATAACAGTAAATCCTTGTCGGGACCATACCTTGCATACAGATGCATACAGGACCATCAAACCTCACATGTAGGAACAACTTGGGATGGCGGTGTGTTGCGTTCTATTACTAGGTCACTGTGACCTACTTTTCATGGCAGTCTACTGCACATAACAGTAAATCCTTGTCCGGACCATATCTTGCATACAGGTTCATCAAACCTCACATGTAAGAACAACTTGGGATGGTGGTGTGTCACGTACTATTACTAGGTCACTGTGACCTACTTTTCACGGTCTACTGCACATAACAGTAAATCCTCGTCCGGACCATATCTTGCATACAGATGCATACAGGACCATCAAGCCACATGTAGGAACAACCTGGTATGGTGGTTGGTCCAAAACAAACTGTTCATCCATCCCATTGGAACAATTCACATAATTAGACTTGAATCATACCCATAACATATTCACTAATATAGATATGGTTTTCCATCAAACTCCTGATGGGCGTATCATGTACCTCACTGGTACTCTTGTCTGTTCAGCTTAGATGTGAATAAAATTACATTTGACTTCAGTTTTCAACAATGAGAACATTGTATTAGGGCAATTCCACGGTAACTGACACAACATTCAGACATTTTTTAATGTCTTGATTATTTAATATTTTTTAAAGTATTCAATAAAATTCTTAAGAATGTTTTTGATTGAAATAAATATGTTGTGACACAGTCATGTAAAAAGAAAATTTCATTGCATACAATCTCAGCGCAACTACAATCAGAAATGAAGTGTGGGTAACTGACGCAACAAAAAAAGTAACTTGTATTTGACATGTCTTTGAACTTGCCAAAATTCTCTGAATCTGAACCATCAAGTTTTCAGGTATACATACATGTAGAAATGTGTAGTGCATAGGTAATCTATGATCACTAGAACAAGAGAACTAAATTTTCTACAAGGAATTTTTTATTAGCTTTTTTATTAATGGGTAACTGGCGTAACACTAAAAGTAACTGACGCAACATTTGCGAATCATAAAAACTAATAAGAACATATTTTAAAAATAAAACATTTGTCTTTGGCAACTGGTTCATCTAAATTGTAAAAAATACATAAATCTTAAAATGAAATTTAAAAAAACTAATAATAGGGGCATGTTCAGGGTGGTAAGTTGGGGGTCAACCCCCCATTTCCCCAACTCTATATGTATATACTGCATTCACTTTCTTTGACATTACCAAATGACTGAACCGAACCAAATCTTTCTTAAGAAATTGATGGGAATAAGACAGATATTGTAAACAACCCATATTCTTTTTTTTAAATTTTTTTTTTTTTAATTCTCAGCATGCTGTCCTGTCTCATTGTTTTTTCTTGTTTGATTTCACTTTATCTTGCTCTGATTTAGACTATTCTCAGTTCTTTTCCCCTCTACAACTTCTTTCTGTTTTCATTCAAATGTGCTTGATTCTCGTTCATTTTCTAGGTTGCTGTTTTGGGAGGTACTCTCGAGTGCCTAATAAACATAGGGGCTGAATAAGCATAGAGTCTGGAAATGTTTCTAAAATCAATTAAAAGTAGGGTGCGGAATTAGCAAAGGGTGTAGAAATTTTTAAAAACCCCCAATAAGAGTAGAGTGCGGAATTAGCATAGGGTCTGAAAATTTAGCTAAATTGTAAAAATTGACTAATAATGAAAACAGAATACAACAGTAGTAAGATCTTGAAAGTATGCACTTGTGTGTGTGTGTGTGTGTGTGTGTATTTTCATGTGTGCATACTGGAATATATTTGCACCTAACAGACACAACATCAGTAGAAAAACAATCTTTTAAATACAGTTTTATAACTTTTATTTTCTCAATCTCAGATACTAATACACAAAAATCAGCTTAACAACTAACATTTCGACTTGCCCATTCTTAAGTGAGAGCCCCATCTGTTTGCTGTATATCAGCATATGCACAATTGTTAACATTTAGTAATAAAAATAACATTATCTTCAAAAACAATTTGGAAAGGCATTTCCATATTTTGTATCATAATTTAAATAAAGAACAGTTTCCTATTCAACTGGATTATATTACTAGTAAGGTGCTACAAGTAGTAATATGACACGGGGAATTGCGGTGTGTAGCCTACAGTGCTTTACTAGTAATATTTTAAGCAACTATATATATGATGCATTTTTGAAACACGCTTTTGCATTCTGCAGTTCATGATCATCAAATTTAAACTGTCCCCTTTGGTTCATCAATTTAGGTGTCTTGACTTTGACAATAATATCCTTGACAGGCTGAGTAGCCACATCATAAGGATCATCCTTGACAGGCTGAGTAGCCACATCATAAGGATCAGGCCAGGTGTAAAGTGACCCCGTCTTCTGCATGAAATCGACAGTACATTGGCCTTCTTCCTGGTGGAGTTCTAATATCTGCAAAATACAGATGTTGGGTATTTAGATTTGTTTGAAAACAAATTTTTAAAACAAAGGAAATATTTAATTTAAAAGTAGTTACAAGAACATGAAATAGTATTTTAAAAAATAGAGTGAATCACTTTGTGGTATCACAGAATTGAAGCAGGTCACCTCAGATGTTAGATGTTTGGACACAAGCACTGGGTTGAGATACTGGGTTATCTGAATTATCAGATGAAGAGATTGAAAAAAGCATAGGTAATCCAAAGGAGGAGTATACACCTAAATTGTACTTTTGCAACAAACAAAAAATTGCTTTATTATAAGCAGTACTGTAACTTCATTTATTATAAGTACTAGTATGTATAGTCATTGTACTAATATGTGTTCTGAGAAATAAACAATTGTCTGAACTCAGTTTTGTTGAATGTTGTTTTAGTACTAGTGTAGCAAATGTGCAGTATTTATAACAACATAATTCTACCAGCTACTACAAGTAGTAGGCATACATTTTTAAATATGGTACCAAAGATGGTTAATACAGGACTACAAGTAACATATTTGTATACAAAATGGAATCTTCCTTGATAAAATATATGTAATTTACCTTATTTGTGTAAACATTTCAGAACAAGCAAAATGTTTTACTCGCACGTGCAAGGAATAGTCGAGTCCCCTCCGATTTACTCGACTCCTGACTCGCAGATAACTTAATGACAACAAAGTCATCTTCTGCAAGATCACTGTTTGGCTTTTCATGTGCAGGGCCGACTATATTCAAGTCAAGGAAGAACAATATTACTGAAACTGTGTGTATAATATAGCAATGTGTTAATCTGAATTACTAGGACAGTCCTAACAGTAAGAACAGGTTGGCATTTACTAGTTGTATGATTTTGTGTAAAAGTTCACTGGGATGTACATTACATTTTATCATTAAAATGTTTTAAGAAGAATAAAAATATATTGGGAGCACAAATTGTTTTAATATTATTTCAAAGGATACCGTTAATCGATGTTGAAGCTTCAGATATTTCGGCTAGCTCGTGTTCTGAATTTTGTTTTGTGTTGATATCACTGGTTTTCCTAACAATATCCAGAGATGTCTGCTCATGCAGTTTGTCCATCATTTCGGGATTTGATACCAGCCTCTTCTTTATGCTTTCCCGAGCTTTGGCAAATACACAATTAAGTTGATTGATGTATGGAAACATCAGAGTGGACACATTTGATTTGTGTTTTTGAATCATGTCATATAAGTCATCAAGAAATTTGCTGTCTGCATTCATTGCTGCATCGGTAACAACATTACACAGAGTCACTGTAGTTTTCTTAGATTCCTGATTGACACCAATTGTATCCGGCTCAATTTCAGTTGTCTGGATGGAAGTGACATCTGATGTACTAGTACTATCCTCTTGATCACTGGCTTCGTCACTCTCTTGAAGTGCTTGCTCATCATCTGCAGCAATATCTTCTCCTTCACAGTCCAGCAGCTCCGTACCCTCATCATCAGGTTGACAACAAAGTTGCACTTTGCCTTTCACTCCTTTGGGTGGGGTGATGGTCTTGAGAAGCTCAACTAAATTGGCTGGTGGTGTTGATGATAACAACTTGGTTCGAAAAGCTGTCATCTCAGCACCAAGTAACTCAAACAATTTATCATGAACCAAGAAATCCTCAGAACCATCAAGTTTATTGGATATAAAGTTATTTTTGAGAGCAACTGATGGATCCACATTCAAAGATTTCCACGATTTGGTCAACATTGTCATTATGTCATCACGTGTTGGGGTTGGTATCTTCTTGGGGTCAGTTTGCAGAAGATCAAACATAAGTTTGGATTCAAGTGCCCGATATTCTTGTTTTAGCACATGGTGAATGTGAGTATCATTTACTTGAATATCACCTGTTATGCCACCTCCAATCACAACCAGTATGTATCCTCTGTCTAGAAGTGCTTTTCTAACTTCATCTGTGATATGGACTGAATAGTAGGTTATCCCTATCCCGAGTCAGACTCCCGATCCTATCGGAGGCCGGACTCGGGATAGGCGTGTTCGAAACCCTAGTGGTATATGGACACGTTAAACAAGTTACTAAGCTAAGCTAAGACTGAATAGTCATCCAATATGTATATAGCATGATTTTTATGACTGAACAGGTTGTATCTGTTTGGAAGGTTTTTTTTTATCCTTGTCAGCATATTTTCTAACCTATATGACCCCTTTGGTGCCCACTGAAACTTGACGTCATCTGGTGGGTGTAACCGAGTTCGAGTGCCTTTTCCTTTGAACACAAACTCTGGAAGAGGCATTTTCTGTTGCTCATCGGTTGAAATTTGTGTAAAGACTGTGATCCGCTCCGGAGAAAGCATATAATTTTCTTTTACATATGCTGCAGTTCCTTTTCAGTGTCCCATTGTTCGGTCGTCGTCTATAAAACAACACTGCATCTGATCGGTGTCCTGTGCGAGATTTTACCAAGTCCTTCTCTAAACCTTCATTGAACAAAGTGGTTGCCGTGGTTACCTGAAAGAAAATGAATGGCTTATATTGTATGCGTTATATCAATTAATATGGCTTTACTGGAAATGGGTATTTGTGAACACATGATTAAACATGGTTATTTTGACATGGTATAGATAGAACAGAAACTTGCTATCCCCACATGAGCTATACCTTTATGATGAAAAAGAATACCTCATATTGTGGTCTTTGTTATAAGAGTTGTGGGGAAGAGGTTCAAATATGAAAACAAAAGCTCATCAGGTGACTGCTCTAACATGGAGGTGAATCCTGCCCCGTAAATGGATTAATTCCCTTGTAAAAGGGAACTCAGACATTTCATTTCAACTTTATTTCGTGCTTATATCCAATTAAGGTTCGAGCACGCTGTCATGAGCACACACCTCAGCTATCTGGGCTGTCTGGTCATGACAGTGCCGTGGTTGTTAGTAGATGTTAGTGAGATTGTTAACGAGGGAAAGGAGGGTGCAGTGGCCTTACACCTACCCATTGAGTCTTTAAAAACCTGCTCTTGGTGGGAGCCGGTACTGGGGTGTAAACCCAGAACCTACCAGCCTGTGAGCCGATGACTTAACCACTGCGCCACCGAGACCGGTTCACTCAGATATTATGACCATAAAATAGCAAAAGTAAAGTAAAAACACTTACCTTTCCAGAATGGTTTGTATATTTATTTGGCAGTCCAGCTGCTGTGAACATTCGATTCATATAGTTGCCAAGAGTGTGAATGCCTATTGTCTGGCTGCTGAAACGAATCTGTTCGGTGGCTGATGGAGCAAGTGGGCACTTATAAAATGGTCCAGTTGGAGAGATGTGTAGGAGATAAGTATCAAATAATCTAACAATGCATTTGTTAGGGTCTGCTAGATTAACTCTTTGTTTGATATTTTTATTTTCAACATGTCTTTGTCTTATGCCATTTTTGTGATATTTGCTTTCTCTACCCAAAAACTGTACATACCAACCTTCCTCATCTTTTCCTATTTTTAACTGAGAACGTTGAGAGTTCGGTGTTCATCCCTACCTCTCAATCCAAAACATTTACATGTGTAAAAAAATACACCATATGATAAAAGTAGTATATTTTGTACGTAGCGGGGACAACAAAGGAAATACAATGGAGTCGCCTCCAATACAATGGATATGCACCTCCGGAACAATGGGTCCCCAATCCGCAACAATGGATGTGCACCTATTGTCTTTCCGGTTCAGTGGAGCGTATAATTGGTTTTTCCGGTTCAGTGGAGCGGATAATTGGGTTTTCCGGTTCAGTGGAGCGAATAATGGATTTTGGAACAAAAGAAGTGCACCTATTGTGCTGAGTGGATGACTGGCATTTTTTAAAAAGGATGACTGGCATTTTTTCAAATTTTGGGCGGGAACGTCCGCGTTTTCAATAGGAACTAAAGTGGTGTTATTTATAGATAGTTTGAGTCAGTCTTTTGTGTTGGCTTGGTTTTTAGTTGTGACAAGGGTGATAGGTACAAAGACCTTTGTCTAAATATGCTTTGAAAGGTTTATTGTTAGCAATGATGAAATAATATTTTTGAATAGAAAACCAGTTGAAACCGGTTTATTTGTTATTACTATTAACCAATCGCAACCAGTCTTTTTAAACAATGCATTTGAATATATGTTATAACATAAAAGTGAAATTATTTATTATTTGTAACGATTGCGTTCAAAGATGAACTATAACGACAAGAAACAGGCTCTTTACTTCAGCTGGAAATATGTTTTACGATCAGAATGCAGTTTTAATGAATCAATAGTGAAAAAATCAACTTGTTGGTTTAAGAGTCGTACTGAATGTGAGATGGATGCCAAACGCTCCTTCTGCGATTTGACTACCAGTACCAAGCTAATAATAATCAAGAAAATACGACCAACTCGTGTGCTCGTGGATGAAGTAGATACAGTTGATAACAGAAAATACTTGGAAAATTTGTTAACTCTGAGTTATGCCTTTGAAGTGTGTAAACTGGTTCAGCGATTCTGTAAAGAAATGTGTATGGGATGCATGTTCGACGAGGAGAAAACTCACACCTGTAAAACACTGAATCACGAGGATATGCTCGAACGCTATTACACAACTGCATGGGTTGAACTGAACGAAGATGTAGTTGCTGACAGGTGGTTACGTCTTGTTTATGCAGATCCAGTTTTATTAAACACTCCAGGATTTGTTTTGTGTCAGTATCAATGCAAAGACTATTTGGATATGAACGTTAAAACTGTAGAGTGGATGAACATTTTAAAAGAACAAGTACTTAAAATACTACGTTTAGAAGATCGTATGCGAGTATAAATTAATGACACAGAATACATTAGTTCAGTCATGTCATCCAGAGTGAACCCTAACACTGAAAAGAATGAACGTAACAAGAAAGGACTTGAAAAATATTATACAAAACCGAGAGACGCTGGAGCTTTCTACGGACCAAAGAAGTTTCACGACGCTCTGAAGAGACGTGGTTTACAAACGTACAAGTTAAAAGCGGTAACACAGTGGTTGAACGACGAAGATGCGTACAGTCTTCACAAACCAGTGAACCGTTCATTCAAGCGTCTCCGAGTACGGGTTAACAAAAAAGATGAGATGTTTGACATGGATTTAATGGACGTCAGCCGCCATTCAAAAGACAACGATGGAGTTAGGTACCTGCTTATAGCTATTGACATTCTTTCGAGATACCTGTGGGCCATACCCCTTGTAAACAAGAAACCGGAGACGGTGTTAGAAGGCTTCAAAACAATTTTCACCTCAGCTATCTGGGCTGTCTGGTCATGACAGTGCCGTGGTTGTTAGTAGATGTTAGTGAGATTGTTAACGAAGAAAGGAGGGTGCAGTGGCCTTACACCTACCCATTGAGTCTTTAAAACCTGCTCTTGGTGGGAGCCGGTACTGGGGTGTAAACCCAGAACCTACCAGCCTGTGAGCCGATGACTTAACCACTGCGCCACCGAGACCGGTTTCACTCAGATATTATGACCATAAAATAGCAAAAGTAAAGTAAAAAACACTTACCTTTCCAGAATGGTTTGTATATTTATTTGGCAGTCCAGCTGCTGTGAACATTCGATTCATATAGTTGCCAAGAGTGGTGAATGCCTATTGTCTGGCTGCTGAAACGAATCTGTTCGGTGGCTGATGGAGCAAGTGGGCACTTATAAAATGGTCCAGTTGGAGAGATGTGTAGGAGATAAGTATCAAATAATCTAACAATGCATTTGTTAGGGTCTGCTAGATTAACTCTTATAATTGGTTTTTCCGGTTCAGTGGAGCGGATAATTGGGTTTTCCGGTTCAGTGGAGCGAATAATGGATTTTTGAACAAAAGAAGTGCACCTATTGTGCTGAGTGGATGACTGGCATTTTTTTAAAAAGGATGACTGGCATTTTTTCAAATTTTGGGCGGGAACGTCCGCGTTTTCAATAGGAACTAAAGTGGTGTTATTTATAGATAGTTTGAGTCAGTCTTTTGTGTTGGCTTGGTTTTTAGTTGTGACAAGGGTGATGGGTACAAAGACCTTTGTCTAAATATGCTTTGAAAGGTTTATTGTTAGCAATGATGAAATAATATTTTTGAATAGAAAACCAGTTGAAACCGGTTTATTTGTTATTACTATTAACCAATCGCAACCAGTCTTTTTAAACAATGCATTTGAATATATGTTATAACATAAAAGTGAAATTATTTATTATTTGTAACGATTGCGTTCAAAGATGAACTATAACGACAAGAAACAGGCTCTTTACTTCAGCTGGAAATATGTTTTACGATCAGAATGCAGTTTTAATGAATCAATAGTGAAAAAATCAACTTGTTGGTTTAAGAGTCGTACTGAATGTGAGATGGATGCCAAACGATCCTTCTGCGATTTGACTACCAGTACCAAGCTAATAATAATCAAGAAAATACGACCAACTCGTGTGCTCGTGGATGAAGTAGATACAGTTGATAACAGAAAATGCTTGGAAAATTTGTTAACTCTGAGTTATGCCTTTGAAGTGTGTAAACTGGTTCAGCGATTCTGTAAAGAAATGTGTATGGGATGCATGTTCGACGAGGAGAAAACTCACACCTGTAAAACACTGAATCACGAGGATATGCTCGAACGCTATTACACAACTGCATGGGTTGAACTGAACGAAGATGTAGTTGCTGACAGGTGGTTACGTCTTGTTTATGCAGATCCAGTTTTATTAAACACTCCAGGATTTGTTTTGTGTCAGTATCAATGCAAAGACTATTTGGATATGAACGTTTAAAACTGTAGAGTGGATGAACATTTTAAAAGAACAAGTACTTAAAATACTACGTTTAGAAGATCGTATGCGAGTATAAATTAATGACACAGAATACATTAGTTCAGTCATGTCATCCAGAGTGAACCCTAACACTGAAAAGAATGAACGTAACAAGAAAGGACTTGAAAAATATTATACAAAACGAGAGAGACGCTGGAGCTTTCTACGGACCAAAGAAGTTTCACGACGCTCTGAAGAGACGTGGTTTACAAACGTACAAGTTAAAAGCGGTAACACAGTGGTTGAACGACGAAGATGCGTACAGTCTTCACAAACCAGTGAACCGTTCATTCAAGCGTCTCCGAGTACGGGTTAACAAAAAAGATGAGATGTTTGACATGGATTTAATGGACGTCAGCCGCCATTCAAAAGACAACGATGGAGTTAGGTACCTGCTTATAGCTATTGACATTCTTTCGAGATACCTGTGGGCCATACCCCTTGTAAACAAGAAACCGGAGACGGTGTTAGAAGGCTTCAAAACAATTTTAAAAGACAAACGTATACCCAAGAAAGTTCGGGTAGACAAAGGTACAGAGTTCGCAGGTGTATTCAAGCAGTTTCTATCAAAAGAAAACATTAAACTGATTGTCACGCAGAATGAAGATATCAAAAGTAATTTCGCAGAAAGAAGTATTAGGACGCTTCGGGGTCTTATCGCGCGTTTTACGACTTACAACAATACACACAAATACATAGACGTTTTAGCAGATCTAGTACACAATTATAACAATACAGTTCACTCGTCACTGGGACTGTGGGCACCGGTTGATGTAAATAAAGCGAACGAAATTAAAGTGTGGAGTCATCTGTACGTCGAGCCCATGGTTAAGAAACTTAAAGTAAAGAAACCATTGGCAAACTTTTTATTTAAAGTGGGTGATTTAACGAGAATCAGCTATTTGCGTAAATCATTCACAAAGGAGCAGGACTTGAGGTGGACAGACAGAAGAGTTGTTTAAAATACATTCTAGAAGAAGACGACAAAGTATTCCAGTGTACAGACTGAGAGATTTTCACGACGAAGTGTTGAAAGGTATATTTTATACGGCCGAACTTCAGAAAGTAAATAAAAATCAAGACATTCTGTGGAAAATCGAAAAAGTGTTAAAAAAGAAGAAGGAGAAGGGGAAAGTGTACTATTTGGTTCGGTGGTTAGGGTGGCCACCTAGCTTCGATTCGTACATAGAAGAAGGAGAACTGAAAACTGTGTGAAGCATGGAGAAGTACGTTATTTTGAAGAGCTCGGATTCTAAATCAGTGTTTCCTGACAACAACCCCTATCACTTTCGAGTAAAGTTAAACAAGAGGTTAACTTTTGAAGGTGTGTGGATTGTGTCTCTCGTGGATTTGAATTTTGGAGAAATTGACCTTCATGGTATGAACGATTTACAAGTAGATGTGTTGTGTAATTTGTGTGGCAGCAGTCTAGTAGGTGATAGTTTTGTACCTCTACTGAGACGTGTGGATTTACGAGACGGTCCACGTTACGAGTTTAACACACTGTGGAATATACCAGTTGTAGTGACAGAGAGTTCATATGTCGAAATACGTATAAAAGCAACATCAGGCGTTCCGGTTTCATTTATCAAAGAGAGCACGAGTGTGACACTACTATTACGACATTATCCGTTTTTAGAGTAAATTAACATGGATCGAAAACTTTACGTACCTGATGTTAATAAATGGTTAAAGTATTTTGATAAAACGAACAAAGAATGTTGTTCAGTCAAATAAGCAGGTTGGATCTGGAGTTGGGAATTACAAGCATAAGTGGTTTTCTTATATGATTCCAATGATTCCGAGACATGTAAACAGTGACGGGGACAACAAGCACAAACCTAAAATAGAAGTGACGTCACAAACACAAGATGTTGTAGAAAGGGCCGAAGCTGAACAGGAACGTACCAGGGCTATAAAACATAAATCTGGTGATCGAATTGTCAGAAGCAAAAAAGTCAGACGCATGACAGTACAGAAAAAACGAGCTCCTACATCGAAGTACAAATCAGCTGTTAGTGAAAAAGATATATTTGTATAAACGACAACAACAACAACAAACAATATGTCACTCCTTACAGACAAAGACTTTGTGGAAGGTTTACCCAGTGCTTTGGATCTGTTTACTATGCCCCCATACCAAACGAGTGTGTTTCAACATTACTACGTCGATGTTAGACCTGTTAGTCAAATTACAGATTCGTCACCGGTAGAATTTCAAATTGCAAATAGTGGAAGTGACTACGTGGATTTGAAACGAAGTCGTTTACATGTTAAACTGAAAGTGAGTCATTCCGATGGAACAGTTTTGGGTAAGGACGAACACGTGGCCCCAGTAAATTTATTCATGCAAGCTCTGTGGTCGCAAGTCGCTGTGTACTTACAAGGTCAGCTGGTGAGTTCGGCGAACAATCATTATCCCTACAAAGCATACATTCAAACCTTACTGAACTATGGAGTAGAAGCTAAACAATCGCAACTCCAGTCTCAACTGTTTTACAAGGACGTCGGAGAGACACAAGCAGATATCGAAAGCACCGATCCTATCACTGGCACTAATTCTGGAGTATCGGATCGAGGAGCACACATCGCTGACAGCAAAACTGTTACCATGGAAGGGCCCCTGTGTGAAGATATTTTTAACATGGGCAGATATATGGTGAATGGGGTTGATATGACAGTTAAGTTATTTCGGAGCTCCATACCCTTTTGTTTGATGTCTGGGAAGTCCGGTCAGGAGTACAAGATCGAACTCTTAGATATTTACTTCAAGATATGTAAACTGAAAATGAACAGTGCACTTATTTTAACACATAACAAGATGTTTGAAAAGTCTAACGCCTTGTACCCATTCGCTAAAACCGAAGTTAAAATGAGTAGTATTCCGGCCTCTCAACAGAGTTACGTGTGGGACAGTGTGTACCAGTCGCAGTGTCCAAACAGGCTAATTGTTGGTTTTGTCGACGGTGACGGAGTGAGTGGATCATACACAAAGAACCCGTTTAACTTCCAGAGTTCATTCGTGAAAACGGTGGGCTTATATTTGGATGGTGTCAGTGTACCCGGTCGACCAGTCGAAGCAGATGACGTCAGTGCCTACGTGAATTTGTTTGAAGGTGTTAATAGCTGGAACCTGGATTGTGGAAATTATATTGAAAGAACTGAATTTTCTTTGGGAAATGGTCTGTTTGTGTTCAACCTTGAACCCGTTTTCGTGGACTCTGATTATTTAAGTTTATTAAAAAACGGTAACTTAAGGTTAGAAGTGCAGTTTAAATCTGCATTAACAAAGACAGTGAGTTGTATAGTGTATGGAGAATTCCCTAGCTTGATTGAAATTGATCAAACCAGGAACGTGTATGTCAAATAAAGAATATCATGAATGGAAAGCAGATTCAGTGTGCGATTGACTGTGACTCAGATTTACGTTCACGCATTGTAGGTGTTTACTCGAGCGATACACTACCACGTTTGAAACGGCGGAGCCCTTGGGGGTGTATTGTAAACACAGACCCATCTCACCTTCCAGGCAAACATTGGGTGGCGTTCTATTTTGACAAAAACAAAGCAGAGTTTTTCGACAGTTTTGGGAAACCACCAGAACATTACAATATAACATTTGTACAATTTTTAAGGAAACATTGTACATCATACGTTTACAACGACAAATCCATACAATTTATTAAATCCAAGACATGTGCTTTTTATTGTTTGTATTTCCTGTTACAGAAATGTAAAACTGAACTGATAATGAATGATATTATGAGTCAGTTTAGTAAAGATACATTACAGAATGATGTATTTGTGTATAACTTTATATGTAAATACTTTAGATATTGTACCCCGTCTTGTATTCACTGCTCATACTAATATGTTAAATATTGTACACAATCATGTATCTAGTTTGTATTGTTATTATAATATTGTACCAATTCATGTATTTCCCTGTAATTCAAACATGTTTTGAAAATAAATACATTATATCGTAAAATGTTGATCTGTAATTTGTGGGTTCCTATCACACAATCACTCACCGCCCCCCACTCCAACTACAAACACTTCTATTCCCTTTCCAGATTCACCTTCTGCCACTCTTTTACGTACACCACCTATCCCTTTCTTTGTTCCACTTAACACTTCACTCACTTGGACAAACACCTGTTGACACAATCTCTGTCACTCCTACCACACATCCGTTTTCTTTCTCTTCCATTCCTCTGTTTGCTTCTGATGAATCCGATGAAGAAATAGAAATGTTTTCAATTAAACATTAATTCTAAACAGAAAAGACTGGTAGTATTTCACAACTTCTCTTTCACAGCCATTCCTGTTTCTAACATTGCAAATTCACCTTCTGCCCTTTTATGTTTTTTATTTTCTATTTAATTCATAAGTGTTTGATACTTGTTTATTGTAGATGTAGCTAGTTACTTGTTTATATTTAAACAATTTTTATATCATAGTATTGTAGATTATTTACAAATTTCTATCATAGTATTATAGATTATTACAAATTTATGCTGATTATATGTAAGAATTTCATGTTTTATTTATACAAATTATTGTTGATCAAAGTGTGAATGATGATTTTTTTTTTTTTTTTTTTTTTTTTTTTTTTTTACATGTAAGAATTTACAGTATGATGAAAATTAATGTTATTCAGAAGAGTTGCCAATTTTAGAACATTTAAACTTTATTATTTAATTGCTAAAATTTAAAAAAGTTGTATTTTTAAAAAGTTGGTATAAGTTTGCATATCATTTTAATTTTAAAACATAATTTAGCAAAGTGCCTGCTCACCTAGAGTTGCTGTTGTAACTACTACTACTACCTCAAACATTGATGTCAGTTTATTTTGATACTTCTTTATCATAGATGTAGTTATTTTTAGTTATTTTTTTAAATTTCTATCATAGAATTGTAGATTATTTACACATTTTTTCTATCATAGTTTGGTATCTTATTTACAAATTAATGCTGATTATATGTAAGAATTTCATGTTTTATTTATACAAATTATTGATGATCAAAGTGTGAATGATTATTTGTTTTACATGTAAGAATTTACAGTTTGATGATAAAAAAAAAAAAAAAATTATGTTATGCAGGAGAGTAGACAATGTTAGAACATTTAATTGCTAAAATTTAAATAAGTTGTATTTTAAAAAGTTTGTGTAAGTTTGCATATCATTTTTAATTTTTAATAATAATAATTTAGCAAAGTGCCTGCTCACCTAGAGTTGCTGTTGTAACTTCTACTACTAATCAAACATTGTTGGTATTGTTGTCAGTTTATTACAACCAGGAATAGTTCTGGGAGAGCTGTCAATTTTAAAAACAATAATAATAAAAATTGGAAATTTTAATTCTTAAATTTATTTAATTGACTAAATAAGTTTATGTGATTACTGTTAGTTTATTGGAAACATGGTTTTTCAATTTTAATATTTAAAGATAATGTGTGTTAGATTGTTTGCTTACACACAGCTAGTGCTGGTTATACCACTTTATACTTAAATAAAAATAAGAAGTACTGTAAGAAGTTTTTATTTGCATGCTTATTTTTGATTAGTTTTAGGTATTTGCATGTAGGTAATCCAAATTGAACAGAACAGTAGGTAATCCAAATTGAACAGAACAGTAGGTAATCCAAATTGAACAGAACAGTAGGTAATCCAAATTGAACAGAACAGTAGGTAATCCAAATTAATCCAAATTGAACAGAACAGTAGGTAATCCAAATTGAACAGAACAGTAGGTAATCCAAATTGAACAGAACAGTAGGTAATCCAAATTGAACAGAACAGTAGGTAATCCAAATTGAACAGAACAGTATGTAATCCAAATTGAACAGAACAGTAGGTAATCCAAATTGAAACAACAGTAGGTAATCCAACTTGAAAACAACAGTAGGTAATCCAAATTGAAAACAAAGTGGGAAATCAAAACAAGAAATTATTTCTTGATGATCAAGGGGAGACAATTTCATAATTTGCAATTCTATAGTTGTTTAATTTAACAATTACAATAACAAATAGTTTATCATTTTATTTATTTATTAAACTTTTACACACATTAAGTTGTATACATCCAGTATATAAGAAATATTGGTTATATATATATATATATATATATATATATATATATATATATATATATATATATATATATATATATATATATATGAACTATCATAATAATAAACGACTAAATGTTATCTTCAATCAATTAGTGTTGGTGGTGAAATTGTTTGGAATCTGCTGTTGGTATGCTGCTGTTGCTGGTGCTGCTGTTGTTGGTGTTGTAGGGCCGCCAGTAGATTTGATCCACGCCCTCTGCCAAATGGTACTCCTAGGCCCTGTGTCAGTGTTAAGTTGGTACTGGGAACTCCTCGTCCCTGTCCCTGTACCATGTTCGTGGAAACTCCTCGTCCTTCAAAGTTTCCTCCTCCAGTTCCTTCAAACAATGAAAACAATTAAATTTATTATAACAATCATTAAAGTTACTCTTCCTTCATTAGAAATCTCCTCACAGCCAGTGCATCATGACTGGTATGTGCTATCCTGTCTGGGATGTTACATATAAAAGATCCCTTGCTGCTAATCGGAAAGAGTAGCCCATGAAGTGGCGAGAGCGGTTTCCTTTCTCATTATCTGTGTGATCCTTAACCATATGTCTGACTCTATATAACCGTAAATAAATGTGTTGAGTGCGTCGTTAACTAAAACATTTCTTTCTTTCTTTCCTTCATTAGAACATTTTTTCCTAAAATGGTGTTGATTGCTACATATTTAGTGTCATGTTTGTGTTTATTTGTATTAAAACAAGATATTTGTTCAACAGAATTAATCATATATTAAGAAAACCCATCTTGCAACTGGTTTCTTCTCATTTATTTACAAAGTAAATTTGTAATAAATATGTGAACTATGTCGTTAAAGAAAACTCCAAAACTCTTCTGATTTACTAGAGTTCTATATGTGCATATGCTAACTGGACTATAAGGACTTAACTAGTTACACTGTAAAAAAATAAAAATAATAATAATACTCACCAACATACGGCTGAAACCGCCGAGTTGCATTGAGAGGAACTCTCTCAGACGGTGGACTATGGTAGTGCTGCTGCTGCTGCTGCTGCTGCTGCTGCTGTTCCAACCGTTCGTCGGTTACAGCAAGGGATAGCATCTCCCGCTCTTCTTGATACTCCCTTTCAACATCGTCAATCGCACACAGTATTTGTTCCTTATTATTCAACAGCGATCGGATCGCATCAGAACAAAATGTCAGGGACTTTGTTCCCGTCTTCGTTATCTTGTTGAAATGTACGTACGCCAGTGAGTTGCCCTCCCACACCTTTACTACAATGTGATCTTTATACCAAAAGTTTATTTTTTTAGATTGATTCATTTTGTTTTGATATAGATTTGTTTTTAAAATGTTAAGACAAAAAATGTTCGGCGCAGAGTGATACAAACTGTTGCGTTTTCACTTTTATAAAACCGTATAACAATAACGAAGAAGGTCTAAAACGATTGGTAGGTTGCTATTAACCAATAGAACATCTATAACCCGTTTCCCACGATTTAGTGTCTTGTCATTTTCCCCTACTGTCTAGAAATAGCAAACTATTTACAGTAATTTAAATTTGATTAAGCATAATGAAGTTTCTATTATCTATAGAAAGCATATGTCGGTCACATCTTTAATTTCAATGATGGGAGTATAATTCTTAAAATTAGAAAATTCCTCACGCTTTTGTAAATACTTTTGGGTAAAAGGCTTACTCTTCAAATTGTAAACATATTCTGGTTCTTCAATTATCCAAGACTATTTTAAGATGTTACCATTGAACCACCGTGCTTTTGGGTCCCACCTTTTGGTTTTAAACTTCTATTCATCAATAGAAATAACAGGTGTTCGGTGTACTAATAGTTTGCCTCGAAGCATTAATACATTTGAATGATGATGGAAATATTTTTGAAAATAGGTTATTCCTAAGTATTTTCACAAATACATACTGGACAGTGATTAAACATTAAATATAAAACGTATTGTGTTGAGTATACCAAGCGAGACTATTTTCTATATTATGTTCAAACGATGTTTTGTTACTTTATTATTCTTTACTTTAAAGAATAAAATACAAAAGTGTTAACCTAGAAACGTAGATGGCATTACCCTACATCCATAACTTATTAAACATATTTGTTTGTAAGCGATTATTTTTAAAATCAAACAAAATATATTAATGTTATATGTAAATTAAAGGAATAGTTAATGAGTCAATCTATACTAAAATCGACAGTATCGAGAGCTCTATTTATTGATCTGTTGAATGTAATTTTACTCTGTGAGTTGGTTGATATTTAATGTTAACATATATGTATATCTTAAAGGTATAATTTCAATATTAGTTAGACTGTAGGTTTATTTTAATATCTGTTCAACCACTTTGATAAAATAATCGACGTTGGAGTGTACTATAAAAGTTCAGTAACATCACTACATTAATTAAATGATTGACAGATTATAAGGTGTATAAACCGGTTTTGTAATGGGGTTACGGGGTACAGTGTAGTCATTTAAAAAGTTATTTGACCCCACCGCTATAATTAAACAGTTTATGATTGGTTAATAAAGCGGTTGACGGAAAAGACAAAAATGATCTTTCCTTTAAAAACCATTACATCGGTCAGTCACAGACACTCTTGCTTGGGAGTGCTACTTGCTTGGGAAATCTACCAACTAAATCTCTTGCTTCTGAATCTATATTGAAGGTATGTGTTTTAGATATACTTTTCATAGAGCCAAACTTATCCTATTTTAAAGCAACCACTTAGCTTTTATCCGTTTGTTAAGACGTTTAACATACAACTTGGAAATAAATTTTCAGTTAACATAGTGTAATTGTTATAACTTGAAAATATGACTTACTAATGTTTTATTCACTAATCATACTAAACAGCTTAGTTAAAAGGTTTTTCATTTATTTGCAGGGCACTGAAAGTGTTCATATGCAACATGTTAACATAAAATGTGATCAAAGTTTAAAACAATGTAATCAAAGTAGATAGTTTAATATATAACCAGAATAGTCAGTTAAAATATGTAATCAAGAATGTAGTTATATATATATATATATGCAATTAGGAATAGATAGTTTATAATTAATCTAAACAAGAATAAACAGTACTTCAAAATGTCCTCTCACACAACATGCAGAATATTTTTGTGTGAACTGTGTCAGAGCCGCTTTTCTCGGAATGCTGATCTTCTTAGGCATAAAAGGAATTGTTTCAATCAGTCACACATTTTCATGTGTGAACTGTGTGGTGAACATTTTACCAGAAAAGATAACTATCACAGACATGTTAAACGGTTTCATGAACATACTTTAAAATGTTTAAACTGTTCGTATCAGTGTTCAAACCGAACCAAGCTCGAAAATCACGTTTCAGCATGTATCAGTAGGCCTCAGTATTCGTGTAATCAGTGTCAGAGCATTTTTTCAACATTTAGAGAACTATCAATACACAACTCTCGAAATCATAAACCGCAAAGAAAATTTCAGTGTTCATTATGTCTAATAGACTTTGTCAATGTGCATATGTTAAAAAGACATTTTAAAGTATGTCGAGAACAATCGGGGGGTGGAAAGCCACGAACCAAACGAGCAAAGCCAGCTCCGTCAGTCAGTACTACATCTTCCCAAACTGTCAGTAGTGTTCAGCCACATAACAAGCGACGCAAACCATCGGCTACCATTAGTCGTAACCCTGACACAACTCCCCCACCACAGATTAATCTCATAGCTGAACAAGCCCCTTCCCCACAACCAGAAGATGGTCAGATTCCCGACGAGCCACTTTCTCCAAACAGAGGCTGTAATAGACAAGCTCTGGGTGGTGATGTGAGAGAATTTGACTATGTCGGTACTGAGCAAGATAGGTCGGACTTGATGCGATTTCTAGTCGCACGTCGTAGTGACATTATTCGTGATATTCAGTCAGAACTAAGAGAAAAATTATCGATAAAATGGGGTATTTGTGTACAAATTAAAATGTCAAAAGTAACCACAGAAGGTGAACAGACATTTGTAGAACCGTACTTCAAAAACAAAATGGTCGTTGCTACAGAGACAGATGATTTAGCAGAACAATATTCTACTGCAATGAATACTATCATGATTAGATTAGACGACTATGAAGGCGAAGAATCAAATCTTAATTTTGAAGAAGTCATCACCATGAAACTGACCGTTGTTCGATTTCAACCTTTCAGGGGCGCGTCATACATCGAATTACCTGTAGAGTTAAAGCAAAAGAAAAAAAGTATACTTAACATTCAAAACGATGATGACAAATGCTTTCTGTATTGTGTTCTGGCGCAACTGTACCCCGCTCACAGTCATTCACACCCAGAGAGAACGCATCACTATTTACCTCATGAAGACAAACTGAATGTTAATGGTATAACATTTCCAGTTACACTAAAACAAATCGACTTATTTGAAAAAAATAATGACTTGACTGTAAATGTTTACGGTTATGAAGAAATTCCGCCAGTGGGTAGAAACGAACCTAAAGACTCTCCGCCCCCGAAGGTTGTATACCCCATACGAATAAGCAAATCTCTCAACGTACCAAATAACCATCACGTTGATCTTCTCATGTTAACGGAAAATACACTAAACGATAAAAAAAAAATTCATTTCTGTCTAATCAAAAGCTTGTCCGGTTTAACATCGTGCACGGAATACCGTGATCGACAACATTACATATGTAAAAAGTGTCTGTGGCCCTTTACCAGCGAAGAACGGTTAGACAAACACAGAGATTACTGTTATCACAACGCACAGAGAATAGTTATGCCACCATTTGATGAAGCAATAAAATGTTTTGGTGTGAAACAAAAGTATAAAACACAGCGATTTCCATTCATTATATACAGCGATTTTGAGAGTGTTCTCGAACCAACAACCGAAAAAAATCGAATACAAAAACACGTACCGTGTGGGTACGCATACAAGGTCGTAAGTATCCTAGATAAATACACAAATTTTGAATTCGTTCAAACGTATCTAGTGTTTGTGATAAATCGGTGTCAGATAAAGAACATTCGCTAGCCTCACTTGCCTGTGTCAACCAAATATCATCATCACTGTCCATGTTGTTCAACAGCCAGAAATAAAAAAAGTTCAAAATTCTAGTTTCTTATATATAGCTGTTGTTATGTTATTTGCACGTACAAGTTGCAGATTCACGAACTGTGCAGTTTATATAAAGTGCACACTTCGTGTACCTCTTGATTCACCGAACAGCTCGAGATTTTGGCTCTGCTCTAAGACAGAGAACTCGTAACAATACTTTATCGGCGTATATAGGTAGTGTCGCACAAGAAAACGCTCGGCTAACGCCTCGCCTTTGTCTCGTGCGACACTACCTTTATACGCCGATAAAGTATTGTTACTCGTCCTCTATTACATAAAATAACATTAAGCTATTTTAAGTTGGTACTGTGCCTCCAATATAAAATAACAAGCTTTTAAAGCTGGTACTGTGTCTCCAATATAAAATAACAAGCTTTTAAAGCTGGTACTGTGTCTCCAATATAAAATAACAAGCTTTTAAAGCTGGTGCTGTGTCTCCAATATAAAATAACAAGCTTTAAAAGCTGGTACTGGACTGTCTCCAATATAAAATAACTAAGCTTTTTTAAGTTGGAACTGTGGCTCCAATATAAAATAACAACCTTTTAAAACTGGTACTGTGTCTCCAATATAAAATAACTAAGCTATTTTGTGTAATTAGATTGGTCCCCCACATCCTCTATTTAAAATCTTGTATCACTACTGTAGATGGCTGCTTATGTTAAAGCATTGTCTATGTGACTGTACCGATCTGAACTTCATTATCCATGTCTTCTTCCAAGTTGATTGAAATGAATAATCAGATGTAGTTTTTTTCCTTTTTTCCCACTAAAACACTCTCTGCGTGACTGTACTGATCTGAACTTCATTATCCATGTCTTCTTCCAAGTTGATTCAAATGAATTATCAGATGTAGTTTTTTTCCCTTTTTTCCCACTAAAACACTGTCTGTGACTGTACAGATCTGAATTTCGTTGACCATGTCTTCTTCCAAGTTGATTGAAATGAATTATCAGATGTAGTTTTTTTCCTTTTTTCCAACTAAAACACTGTCTATGTGACTGTACCGATCTGAACATCATAGTCCATGTCTTCTTCCAAGTTTCCGGTTTTTCCTCTGGAGGATTGGTAGGGTTCTACAAAACAGATTAACAGAGTAATTAAAAGCTGAAACGTCTTCAAAAACATTAGATGTCAGTGTTGTCCAAGTTCATAACCCGATTTTGGCATCCCACCATGTTGATGTGACATCGTGCAATCCTCATGATTTTCAAAAACCCACCAGCGGACAATTAATAGTTCAAAATTTTACGAAACATATATGTAGATAACCAATTTGGTTATGTGAATTACAATGATCTGGATACTTCATTATCACACCGTCTTCTAATGCCTTATGTATTAATAAGTTGACACGTGAAATGAATTATCAGATGTAGCATCGCTTCCGTTTCCTTTTTTCCAATCACAGGGCTTTAAAAATAACAATGTTACCGACTCTCCATAAGTGCTCACCTGTCATTCCATTACCTGCCTACAATCTCCAACAAGTTGATTGAAATGAATTATGATGCTGAACTTCATTATCCATGTCTTCTTCCAAGTTGATTCAAATGAATTATCAGATGTAGTTTTTTTCCCTTTTTTCCCACTAAAACACTGTCTGTGACTGTACAGATCTGAATTTCGTTGACCATGTCTTCTTCCAAGTTGATTGAAATGAATTATCAGATGTAGTTTTTTTCCTTTTTTCCAACTAAAACACTGTCTATGTGACTGTACCGATCTGAACATCATAGTCCATGTCTTCTTCCAAGTTTCCGGTTTTTCCTCTGGAGGATTGGTAGGGTTCTACAAAACAGATTAACAGAGTAATTAAAAGCTGAAACGTCTTCAAAAACATTAGATGTCAGTGTTGTCCAAGTTCATAACCCGATTTTGGCATCCCACCATGTTGATGTGACATCGTGCAATCCTCATGATTTTCAAAAACCCACCAGCGGACAATTAATAGTTCAAAATTTTACGAAACATATATGTAGATAACCAATTTGGTTATGTGAATTACAATGTATATATATATATATATATATATATATATATATATATATATATATATATATATATTGCAAATTGGATATCGCTGTTGTTCACTCACCGGAAAAGCTGAGAATAATGCACTTATGTATTAATACGAGGGCCAACAATATGGTTAACGTAAGACACGTCACTCCCAGCCAGACTGGTATGGGTAAGTAAAATATAAAGAACAGCATCGCTGGATCCGTTTCCTGGAAGAATATCACAGGTATTACAACAGAATCAGTACAGTCTGGCAATCTGTGATACCAGGGCTTTAAAAATAACAATGTTACCGATGGTAATTTTGAAAGGTTTTTGCCATAAGCAAAATGCTCACCTGTGTCAATTTTGAACCTGCCTACAATTTTAAATGATTTTAAAAAAGAAAGAAAAAAGAGCACTTATTGAATTAGACTACCGATCTGAACATCATGGTCCATGTCTTCTTCCAAGTTGATTGAAATGAATTATCAGATGTAGTTTTTTTCCTTTTTTCCTGCTAAAACACTGTCTGTGTGACTGTACCGATCTGAACATCATGGTCCATGTCTTCTTCCAAGTTGATTGAAATGAATTATCAGATGTAGTTTTTTTCCTTTTTTCCTGCTAAAACAGTCTGTGTGACTGTACCGATCTGAACATCATGGTCCATGTCTTCTTCCAAGTTGATTGAAATGAATTATCAGATGTAGTTTTTTTCCCTTTTTTCCCACTAAAACACTGTCTTTTTTCCTTTTTTCCTGCTAAAACACTGTCTGTGTGACTGTACCGATCTGAACATCATGGTTCATGTCTTCTTCCAAGTTGATTGAAATGAATTATCAGATGTAGGTTTTTTCCTTTTTTCCTACTAAAACACTGTCTGTGTGACTGCCGATCTAAACATCATGGTTCATGTCTTCTTCCAAGTTGATTGAAATGAATTATCAGATGTAGTTTTTTTCCTTTTTTCCTGCTAAAACACTATCTGTGTGACTGTACCGATCTGAACATCATGGTTCATGTCTTCTTCCAAGTTGATTGAAATGAATTATCAGATGTAATTTTTGATTTTTTTTTTTCCTTTTTTCCTGCTAAAACACTGTCTGTGTGACTGTACCGATCTGAACATCATGGTCCATGTCTTCTTCCATGTTGATTGAAATGAATTATCAGATGTAGTTTTTTTCCTTTTTTCCTGCTAAAACACTGTCTGTGTGACTGTACCGATCTGAACATCATGGTCCATGTCTTCTTCCAAGTTGATTGAAATGAATTATCAGATGTAGTTTTTTTCCTTTTTTCCTGCTAAAACACTGTCTGTGTGACTGTACCGATCTGAACATCATGGTCCATGTCTTCTTCCAAGTTGATTGAAATGAATTATCAGATGTAGTTTTTTTTCCTTTTTTCCTGCTAAAACACTGTCTGTGTGACTGTACCGATCTGAACATCATGGTCCATGTCTTCTTCCAAGTTGATTGAAATGAATTATCAGATGTAGTTTTTTTCCTTTTTTCCCACTAAAACACTGTCTGTGTGACTGTACCGATCTGAACATCATGGTCCATGTCTTCTTCCAAGTTGATTGAAATGAATTATCAGATGTAGTTTTTTTCCTTTTTTCCTGCTAAAACACTGTCTGTGTGACTGTACCGATCTGAACATCATGGTCCATGTCTTCTTCCAAGTTGATTGAAATGAATTATCAGATGTAGATGTTTTTTTTCCTTTTTTCCTGCTAAAACACTGTCTGTGTGACTGTACCGATCTGAACATCATGGTCCATGTCTTCTTCCAAGTTGATTGAAATGAATTATCAGATGTAGTTTTTTTCCTTTTTTCCTGCTAAAACACTGTCTGTGTGACTGTACCGATCTGAACATCATGGTCCATGTCTTCTTCCAAGTTGATTGAAATGAATTATCAGATGTAGTTTTTTTCCTTTTTTCCCACTAAAACACTATCTGTGTGACTGTACCGATCTGAACATCATGGTCCATGTCTTCTTCCAAGTTGATTGAAATGAATTATCAGATGTAGTTTTTTTCCTTTTTCCCCACTAAACCACTGTCTGCGTGACTGTACTGATCTGAACTTCATGGTCCATGTCTTCTTCCAAGTTGATTGAAATGAATTATCAGATGTAGTTTTTTTCCTTTTTTCCTACTAAAACACTCTCTGCGTGACTGTACTGATCTGAACTTCATTATCCATGTCTTCTTCCAAGTTGATTGAAATGAATTATCAGATGTAGTTTTTTTCCTTTTTTCCTACTAAAACACTGTCCATGTGACTGTACCGATCTGAACATCATAGTCCATGTCTTCTTCCAAGTTTCCAGTTTTTCCTCTGGAGGATTGGTAGGGTTCTACAAAACATATATATATATATTTTTAGTGACCTTGAATTCGGACACACAGAAATTTATAGCAAATTTAAATTTTGTCTCTTTATTTTAATAGTAGTTTTATGTTTTGAATGTTTAAAAAGTGTTATTACAATTATAGTTAATATAATCAATGATACAACAACAAATGTTTTTATTATTTACATTTTTATCATTTTATACCAATCAAAACTTGCGGATGGGATTTGTGCCTCCAATTATAGAATAACCATTCCACAACACATACCCTGAAAATTAAACAGTCTCAAGACGAAACTGGCCATGCCTTATTTTGAAAGATATTAATTGGTCAGCATTCTCGAACATGACTCCTGAAAGTTGTTTTATTACGAAAACATGAAATGGTTCACACTTCTTTAGTTTGAATATGGTGTTGCGTTATATTTTACACTTGTTTAAACATTAATAGAGATAACAACATTAATAAAGAAGTAATATTTATACAGATAACATTAATAAAGAATTGTTGGAATGGGATGGATGAACAGTTTCTTTTGGACCAACCACCATCTCAAGTTCTTAGATATGATTTTATTGTCCTGTATGCATCTGTATGCAAGATGTGGTCCGGAGAAGGATTTACTGTTATGTGCAGTAAACCATGAAAAGTAGGTCACAGTGACCTAGCAATAGTATGCGACACACTGCCATCCCAAGTTGTTCCTACATGTGAGGTTTGATAGTCCTATATGCACCTGTATGCAAGATACGATCCGGACAAGAAAAAGTTAACAGACGGATGGTGGTCGGACGGACAACGCCATACGATAATAGTATTATCATCACAAGTACGAGTGTGGCAGTCGACTACCTCTTGCAAACAACTTGTGTACCAGTATACCAAGCACACCTAAT
Source organism: Gigantopelta aegis (assembly GCF_016097555.1). Classification (NCBI taxonomy): domain Eukaryota; kingdom Metazoa; phylum Mollusca; class Gastropoda; order Neomphalida; family Peltospiridae; genus Gigantopelta; species Gigantopelta aegis. The sequence continues at coordinate 12,458,505 of NC_054703.1, forward strand.
CACTATGACAGGTAAAACACTTCCTAACTACTTAACAATGGACCAGTCGTCTGCTCACAATTGGTGTTTGGTAATTTTACCACATTTACTGGGATCGCTAATCGACACCTCAAACATAATAATACAAAATATTCAATTAGCATAATAGCGATCTCGCGACCGGTAACGAGAAACGGTGTTATCCAGAATACAGCGTATGCCTTATGATGTTTGCTAATTTTAATAATCAAGGTTATTAATTTTAACGGCATGCATTGACATGTATGACAGCAATGTGACGGTGATTCAATGTCTGGAAGATATGTAACTTGCTATTTTAATTTTGTGAAGTCTTTGAACCAAAGTAATGAAAACAAACCGACAATGCATGTCAATTTGAATACACATGCCAGTTCAGGGCCGAAAGACATGTCAGCTATCCCAAGGTCTGAGTTCAGCCAGACCAAGCGAAAACAAAACGTTCGCTACACTGGTTTGTGCGCTTCACGTTAAACCAAATGGACACGACGGACACCAATCAAATAGTTCGCAAACGTTAGGAAGAACGTTCGTTGGCTGAACTGAGGAAAGCTCTCGGCGTAATATACGTCACGCTTCAGAGTCAGCTGACACCCACGTGTCAAGAGACATCGTTGCGGACATTAAACAATACAATTACACAGAAGTAAATATTGATGTAAATTTGTAGAAAAACAATAGTTGTTTGCATCAATGAATACCTAACTGCAGTTTCGGTTATTTCCTTTGTCTTTGTTAATTTTGTACCTATGGTCGTGAGCACGCATGCAGATCGCGATCGCGGAAAATGAACATGCAACATTTATACAAACTGCAGTTATATGTACACTGAATTAGTTTACAATAATCATATTTGTTAGATAATGCTAGATATATATTTGTAAAACAGTGAGGTGACATTTAATAAGTTAGCTGATTTTAAAAAGACCGTAAAATGTTTATTTTATTAAGTTGTTTTTTTTGTTTTTTTGGGGGTTTTTTTTAAATTGAATATACTGTCAAGTCAGCATTCTTAGCTTAGGTATTTTACAAGCAGAGATCACAACAAGCATTTAACACGACGCTGAAATCAACAGCAACAACATGGCGCACATTATGAAATTGTTGGGGTGGGGAATTGATGGGTTATTTTAAAAAGAAGTTTTAACCCCCCCCCCCCCCCCCCCACACAAAAAACACCCCCAAACAAACAACACCCCCAAACAAACAACCCAACCCAACAACAAACAAATCCAACATGATTTGATGGATTGAAGGCAAACACTTAACTGTTTTCAACCCACTACCCCACTTCTTTTGGCTTGATTTTTGTGTTATAATGATGCTAAATATGTAAGCGCCTTAAAAAAATTCTGGGGAAAGGCCTGAATACGACCCATCACAGATGGCCATATTAAAACAGATTCCATGCTGCTTGCTTGCACTGTTTATATTGGTACTCAATGATTTGCTATTCTAAGTAACACACTGTTAGTGTAATGCAAACGGAAACCAGTCATGTACTGTATATCAGTTTCCAGTATGCCTGAACCTCTTTTGGTGAAACAGGTTTTTTGATTGTCGCCCAGCAGGTTATGACGTTGTCAATAGATCGCGTAATCATATTTGAATGCCACATTTCACATATGCACAGTATTTCCTTGAAAATTATCAAAATATGGTTAAATTAAACAATATTTCAGGGCTTCTAGATTATGGTAGCCACACTCCCATGGCTAGTGATATTCAATGTTGGGCTAGTGTTTTCCCTAGCTTGTTTTAGCATGGTGCAGCACCATGCCTCAATAGTGTAGCACCATCTTGCCTTAATCAGCGCCATGCTGTCCTGAGATTAAACAAGCCTTTTTCAGTAATAGAGGTATTTCGCATTCCTATTGCGCATGCGCGCGAAGAGTAACGTCCCTTGACAAAATAGACTGAAACTAGTCTATTTACAAATTGGGGGGCGTGACAGACAGGTTGTTATGGGTGACTTGAGTAGCTTCGTAGGAGACTTTTAAACTTTGGCAACTAACATATACATATTTCGAATTAGATGGTATAATGGCCGTAGAAAACGGTCCGCTGAAATTTACAGCGGAATGGTTCAAATTAAAGGGACATTCCTGAGTTTGCTGCATTGTAAGATGTTTCCGACTAATAAAATATTTCTACGATTAAATTTACATATTAAATATATTTTCTTGTTTAGAATACCAGTGTCTGTATATTCAATGTGTTTCTGATCGTCTTAATATTTGTAAGAAGCCCAGACTGGATTTTGTCTTCAAATAACTTCGTACATAAGAAAAAACAATATTTTAGGAAATAAGATGAAATTTAACATAGTACAAATATTAGAACGATCAGAAACACGTTTAATATACAGCCACTGATATTTTATGCAGAAAAATATATTTGATATGTAATTACAATCGTTAAAAAGTCTCTGTTAGTCGATAACATCTTAAAAAGTGAAGCAAACTCGGGAATGTCCCTTTAAAAAGCAGTGCAACAACTTGGACAAAGTCTCTGCGACTCGTACCCGAGGGTTTTGATAACGCCAGATTAAAAGACTATCTCGTAAAAAGTATAAACAAAACCGTTGACAGATTCCATAGGTTATGGCATCGACAGGTTATGGCATCGATCGATATATATATTTGAGAGAGAAAGAGAGAGAGAGAGAGAGAGAGAGAGAGAGAGAGAGAGAGAGAGAGAGAGAGAGAGAGAGAGAGAGAGTATACACACACACATATATATATATAGTCAAACCTGTGTTAAGCGGCCACACAAGTGAGTAGATAAACGTGGCCGATTAAGACAGGTGGCCGCTGAGTACAGGTTGCCACATATATAGTCTTTAAAACATTTGTTGTTGTTTCTTGTTTTACCGTCTGTACTGCTAATTAACGAATTTGTGCTTCATAGTTGACTATAAATCAACTTTTGACATGTTGTCTCCTTCAGAATAATGCAAATAGAATATATTAAATTAACCGTTCTCCACAATTTTGTTTTCTTTTTCCATTTAATTATTTAATTCCGACTTCATGCGATGTATTGTTATAGTAAGTGAATCTACAAATGTCAAGCGTAGCCTGCCCAGAGGCAATTAGATGCATGTCAGATTCATACTTCCTTAATTGATACACAGTGGAGATGTCGGGACTGAATGGGTACTAGTATTCCTGAAGGTGTGAAGATCAGTTATTTGCTGCACCTTATCGCTGTTGTTAAAATATCCCTTTTATATCAGAGTAAAACTTTACTGTGGCCGCTTAATGCAGGTATTTTAGCGATTTGGGATCCGATTTAGGTGGCCGCTGGCCGCGTTAGACAGGTGACCGCTTATTACAGGTGCATTTACATTATAAATCGTTTGGGAGGAAAAAAGTGGCCGCTAAAGGCAGGTGACCGCTGAGTACAGGTGGCCGCTAGGACAGGTTTGACTGTATATATATATATATATATATAAATATATCAGAAGGTGTTTTGTTGCATTTTTCTTAGTGTCTATCTAATTGGGAAAAGTTAAAAAAAGGAATTGATTTTATGCTGTTACATGTATATCCATAAAGTGGGAATTTAAAAAAAGGGGGATTTGAGGGGGGGGGGGGGGGTGGTTTGAAGGTAGGTGCCGTTCTGTTTACCCATACACACATTTTTATACAGTGTCAACATGAACGCATTGGGTATTATACCAAATATATTTATTTTCTTTACTGTTAATGTGTTTTCCACCATATCTAAGTATATAAAATACTAGACGGACCTGTGTAGGAACGTCCTGTACACAGCCGTCATCACTCTATATATATTCATATATCATTATTATTATTATTATTATTTAAGGAGTGTCTGTTATTTCTTTTACGTTCATCGGGGTATGAACAAAATAAATCATCCGTAAATTGTGTGAATCGGCGAAGCCGTTCTCACATAAGTTTGCGGATGATTTTTTTGTTCATACCTAGATGAACGTAAAAGTAATAACAGACAATACTTATAATTAAATTTGAAACACACTGAGTAATAATAACATTAAAAGTTCATATATATATATATATATATATATATATATATATATATATATATATATATATATATATATATATATATATATATATTCTGTCGAGTATTGTCCGAAATATACATATATTTTCTTTATATACAAAATATATATTTATTTTCTTTACTGTTAATGTGTTTTCCACCATATCTAAGTATACTAGACCGCCCTGTGTAGGAACGTCCTGTCAGGGCCGTACCCTCCGGGGGGGGGGGGGGTGGGGCAGGGGGGGCAGCTGCCCCCCCCCCCCCGAGAATCTTGTCCTTTTTTTTTTTTTTATATATCTCCAGTAATAGCATAGAAATGTTTAATCTTTATAGTATGTTAAAAATTATTTATAAAATTTAGCCCCCCCCCCCCCCCCCCCCCCCATGGATTTTGGTCAGGGTACGGCCCTGCCTGTACAGAACCGGTAAGGTTTTGGTCCCTTATGCGTTCACTGGCTTCCCTCCTACAAAATGTACCGAACAAACCCTCGTACTTAGAGTAACATTAAAATCGTTTTCTACGTGAAACGATTACCCACAAACGTTTCCGATATCCATTGGCTGGATATCGATGGAAGGATAACGAATTTCCCGGTCATATGCGATTGGAACAGTTAATAATTGAACAATGGTCGTGGCCTCCCATTGCTTTTGCCCCCCAATTTGCAGATAGGTCTATTTTGGCGAGATCTCGCGAAATCTCGCGGTTTGCGTCCTCGAGTAACTCCGCAACGGGCACATGCGCAGTGGAATGAGAAAGAGGTCTATTAATTCTAAAATTGCCTTTATAAAACACCCAAAGACGTATTATTAATTAATAAAATATGCCTTTTATATCTTTTGCCATTCATTTATTAAAGCAAGCACATAAATTACATTGATGTTTATTTTAATTAATTTTTTTGAAATTTTTAATGAAAAACAAGTGCCCCGAAAATGGTGAAAATGCCACAAAAGTGTTTGGTGTACCATGCCTTCCCTAATTTATAGGGAAATCACTATTGGCTGTAAATAACTATTATTGCCTGCCCGACGGCTAGTGAATTTTTTTAATAAAAGTCCAATATTGCAGTTAAGTTTATGTTGTAAATATGAATATCCTGCCCCTATCCCACCTCCCAATGTTAGTGTTTTATAGCTCTAATCCCTCTTTAGGTGACATATCCGATTATTACTATTTAGTAAAACTATTAAATAACGTAAAGTAGGGCTAGTGACCGTTTAATCGTGGCTAGTAATTTTTTAAAATACAGATCCCATGGCTAGTAGATTTTATAAAAATTCTAGAAGCCCTGTATTTCTTTAGCCAATGTTCAATGATGTGTCCACTATTTATATTTAGAAAATGGCTAAATTGATCATAAACATGACTATCAGGTTCTCTCCGTCTCTTTCCTTTCGGCTGTGCTGCAGGCTGATGTGGCTTGGGACAACAGATGTCCACTGAAGTTTCATCGCAAAACTCTCTAATATTGTCATACAAATATGTCTGTCTTTTGACATCAATGCCGGGTGGTGGAACTGTTGGTGGCATGTCAGCTGGGGGCAGCACGGCTGGGTTCCTCAACAGTTGGAATACCGTTTTTTCCTCTGAATCACAGTACTCCTTAGCAGTGACCTGGCCTGGAAAAGCTGAAAAAGTAGAATAGAAATCATGAACACATTGAGAATAATAATTCTACATTCAGTATGGGAAATGGACAAAATAATCTTCATTGCTGAAATAAATGTTGCTGAAAAAGATGTTTTTTTTTGTTATGAATGCATTAAAAATAAATTATTCCCATAAAATACAAAACTATTAATAGTTATTTCACACTGCATTTATTAACTAAAAAAATACCAACCCATAAATCTTTAATTTTGTGTTGATAGTTTGAAAATAAAGTTAAATTTTGTCTTCTTATATTGTTTAATTAAATTATTGTTTTTATAATTGGTTATACAGTTAATTTCACAAGTTCATACTATTTTAACTAACAAAATCTGACTAACCTAAAGTGCTGAAAGCTCTTGACACCAGGGAAGGGGCGGAAGTAGGGTTCCAGAAACATCTGCCAGTCGTATGATGGAACCAGGACTGTCCCATCTTCTCGTCTAACCATCTGGGGGATGTTGACACCTGTCACTGTGCTGTTCCTTACGACACCAGCAATGTCATCCAATTTGCATACCCGTGTACGCCTGTACTCTTGTTTCAGTAGACGGAAACACCAGTCGGGGGCAAATTTGGTGTGTCCTGTTATCAAGAAATTTAATGTTATCTCATGATGAAATTTATGCACTGTCCTCCATGCCATATACCACAGTACAAAACGATTCTTGTTCTAGCCAGCACAGTTGTCGCAATGAAGATCAGCTGCTGTTTCTCCAAGACTGAAATTTGCAAAGAAATGGTTCAGGTAGTTGATGACACTGTTTGAGCCTTTTCCAGCAAACCCCAAATAGGCTGCACTTTCTTGGAGTCAGGAAATACATTGGTCCTGGTTGAAGCGGATCCCAGGGGAAATGCACCTGAAAAATAAATTTACATTATTACAACACTGTTTTTGTATACAGTCAACATCTTAAATTAAAAGTTAACCAGAGTCTGTTAGGTGTATAACATAATTATGGTAATTGAATGATTAAACAAAGTTACTGTCACCACAAGACTACTTTTATTATCAACCAGCAGCTATAGCACCATCTCAGACAGGACACCACATGTCATTTTTTTTGCAAGAAAACATTGTCAGATGTAGTTTTTTTCCTTTTTTCCTGCTAAAACACTGTCTGTGTGACTGCCGATCTGAACATCATGGTCCATGTCTTCTTCCAAGTTGATTGAAATGAATTGTCAGATGTAGGTTTTTTTCCTTTTTTCCTACTAAAACACTGTCTGTGTGACTGCCGATCTGAACATCATGGCCCATGTCTTCTTCCAAGTTGATTGAAATGAATTATCAGATGTACTTTTTTTCCTTTTTTCCTGCTAAAACACTGTCTATGTGACTGTACCGATCTGAACATCATAGTCCATGTCTTCTTCCAAGTTTCCGGTTTTTTCTCTGGAGGATTGGTAGGGTTCTACAAAACAGATTAACAGAGTAATTAAAAGCTGAAACATCTTCAAAAACATTAGATGTCAGTGTTGTCCAAGTTCATAACCCGATTTTGGCATCCCACCATGTTGATGTGACATCGTGCAATCCTCATGATTTTCAAAAACCCATCAGGGGACAATTAATAGTTCAAAATTTTACGAAACATATATATTATTTTCTCCAGCTGTCTTTCGATGCGACTAGACGTGTCTTCGTGCGCTCTCGACCTGCCCCCCCCCCCCCACCTGGGGGGACTGATAGCCAGCTTTGGCTCTTTGTTGGAGTTTCGGGTCACCTATACCGGGTCACGGGCAACCGTGACTTTGGTATATGGTGACCCGCCTCCACAGAAGAGGAAAGGAGGGACTGGAAGAGGAAGGAGGAAGAAGAAACCTGTGCTAGGGACGGCCCAGGGGGGGACAAAGCTGGCGGCTCAACCGCCAGTGGCGGTCCCTTCTGTGTCGCCGCCCCCACCGACTTCTCCGGAGAGGACGCGAACGCCAACGGCTCCCGCACCCCCGGAACGGCCCTACACCACTCAGTACATCGAGATGTCCAAGCGGACAAGTGTGCCACCACCAACCTCCACCTCCACCCCAAAGACGACGACTCCGGTGCAGCGGTCAACTGTATCGACCGCTCCCGTTGAGTCGCCACATGGACTTGTTGTTCCGGTGACGAAAAGGAAGGCGACATCACCGACCACCCAGCCAGCCAAGACAAAGCCCCCCCCCCCCCCCCCCCAATGACGACGAATGGACCATTTCCATCAGTGGACTTCGTCGTCAACTCCATCAATATATGTAGGGGGACACGCTCGATCCACACCTACTTCGGGGAGGTTTTCTCAACACCAACTGGAAAACATTGGATGACGGCAGCAGTTATGAGCTCCACTCCAAGATCTTCAGTGGAACTAAGGGAATAGTCGTCACACACCGAAGGGACCGGACCTACAGGCAGTGCATCCTGTTTTGGAAGCTCGACAACAGATCGATCCACAGGATGCTCAAAGCGGTCTGCGGCCCCGACTACTCCCTGGTAATCAAGAATCTGCGCCAAATCAAGGAACAGCTGCCGTCACTCCGAGACACTCCAGGCTCCCCGAAGTAGACCAACCTTACCTAGGACAGGTATCCTCCTTTTTGGGCTTAGTTGGACTTTAAACTATTCGATCGAGCTTCAAAATTCTTATGTTTATTTTTTTTATAAATAGTCCAACGCATTTTACTTTGGCGCCCGTTCAATTGCTCAAATCACCTTAAAACCTTTTCGGCCGAGCAGTCAAACTTATTTTTGGGTTTAAATTCTTAGTCCGGACATGATGTTAGGCGCAGTTATTCTCCGTAGACTTAGGTTTTTCTAGTCAGATCCGAAGGAATCGAAATTCAGCCAATCAGAACATGGCCCATTTTCGGTGTCTACTAGTCGGTCCGCGCAGTCGCTGGACGCTACTAAATACTTATTCCACATTCCGACCATTTCAAACTCAATCTCCCCCCCCCCCCCCCCCCCCCCCCCCCCCCTTGTCCTGGACTTAGTCACTGGCAAAGGCCAGAGATTAAGCCCAGGACAAGCGTGTGTGAAACCTTCGTGGTATATACGCACGTTAAACCTTATACCTGACCTGACCAGATAACCAATTTGGTTATGTGAATTACAATATAATTTTATATATATATATATATTGCAAATTGGAGATCGCTGTTGTTCACTCACCAGAAAAGCTGAGAATAATGTACTTCTGTATTAATACGAGGGCCAACAATATGGTTAACGTAAGACACGTCACTCCCAGCCAGACTGGTATGGGTAAGTAAAATATAAAGAACAGCATCGCTGGATCCGTTTCCTGGAAGAATATCACACGTATTACAACAGAATCAGTACAGTCTGGCAATCTATGATACCAGGGCTTTAAAAATAAAAATCTTACCGATGGTAATTTTGAAAGGTTTTTGCCATAAGCAAAATGCTCACCTGTGTCAATTTTGAACCTGCCTACAATTTTAAATGATTTTAAAAAAGAAAGAAAAAAGAGCACTTATTGAATTAGACTACCGATCTGAACTTCATTATCCATGTCTTCTTCCAAGTTGATTGAAATGAATTATCAGATGTAGTTTTTTTCCTTTTTTCCTGCTAAAACACTGTCTGTGTGACTGCCGATCTAAACATCATGGTCCATGTCTTCTTCCAAGTTGATTGAAATGAATTATTAGATGTACTTTTTTCCCCTTTTTTCCTACTAAAACACTGTCTATGTGACTGTACCGATCTGAACATCATAGTCCATGTCTTCTTCCAAGTTTCCGGTTTTTCCTCTGGAGGATTGGTAGGGTTCTACAAAAACATATATATATATATATTTTAGTGACCTTGAATTTGGACACAGAAATTGATAGCAAATTTAAATTTTGTCTCTTTATTTTAATAGTTGTTTTATGTTTTGAATGTTTAAAAAGTGTTATTACAATTATAGTTAATATAATCAATGATACAACAACAAATGTTTTAATTATTTACATTTTTATCATTTTATACCAATCAAAACTTGCGGATGGGATTTGTGCCTCCAATTATAGAATAACCATTCCACAACATATACCCTGAAAATTAAACAGTCTCAAGACGAAACTGGCCATGCCTTATTTTGAAAGATATTAATTGGTCAGCATTCTCGAACATGACTCCTTAAAGTTGTATTATTACGAAAACATGAAATGGTTCACACTTCTTTAGTTTGAATATGGTGTTGTGTTATATTTTACACTTGTTGAAATTTGCCTTTTTGCCCTGCATTCTAGCTGTAAGCCAAATGGCCTCGCCTTCTATTATAAAGTTTACCCAATTCAAGACATGTGGGTGCCGGGCCCTACAGTTAGGTTTTTTCGGGGGGGTTTCTTTACAACATTAGTGTTTCATGTAAACATATTATGGCAACCTAAGACAACCCATGGAAGAAGAACTAACCTTCGTATGGTTTGATGAATTTACCACTGTTTCTATTGTTGAGATATCTGCATAACTCGTTGAATGACACAGATACAACCATACACAGACAAATGACACCTGTAATCACAGCTGTGATGAACCATCTGTAACAACATTAAGATTATAACTTAAAGTATTAATCAAAATGGTAACATTAATAAAGATAACACTACTAATAAACAACAACATTAATACAGATAACAACATTAATAAAGAAGTAATATTTATACAGGTAACATTAATACAGATAACAACATTAAATGCATACCCGTGTTGAGTCTCACCGCTAATTTCATCTAATAAAATTAAATTCCACACATAAGGCCCTCGCCTCTCTCTTCATTTCGGCTATTTTGTGTTGATCAGATATATTGTTAGTGCTTTATTAAATGGCGTATTTTAAGATTTGCTCAGTACGGTAAATCGGTATTGACATGATACCGATACCGAACAGTATATACGGTATAACGCCCAGCTCTACTTGCTTTTGAAATTTGCATTTTTATATATAAGTAATTAACAAAAAATCATTACTTTAGAAAAAAAATATATATATATTTTTAGTGACCTTGAATTCGGACACAGAAATTTATAGCAAATTTAAATTTTGTCTCTTTATTTTAATAGTTGTTTTATGTTTTGAATGTTTAAAAAGTGTTATTACAATTATAGTTAATATAATCAATGATACAACAACAAATGTTTTAATTATTTACATTTTTATCATTTTATACCAATCAAAACTTGCAGATGGGATTTGTGCCTCCAATTATAGAATAACCATTCCACAACATATACCCTGAAAATTAAACAGTCTCAAGACGAAACTGGCCATGCCTTATTTTGAAAGATATTAATTGGTCAGCATTCTCAAACATGACTCCTGAAAGTTGTTTTATTACGAAAACATGAAATGGTTCACACTTCTTTAGTTTGAATATGGTGTTGTGTTATATTTTACACTTGTTTAAACATTAATATAGATAACAACATTAATAAAGAAGTAATATTTATACAGGTAACATTAATACAGATAACATTAATAAAAAATTGTTGGAATGGGATGGATGAACAGTTTGTTTTGGACCAACCACCATCCCAAGTTCTTAGATATGATTTTATTGTCCTGTATGCATCTGTATGCAAGATGTGGTCCGGAGAAGGATTTACTGTTATGTGCAGTAAACCATGAAAAGTAGGTCACAGTGACCTAGCAATAGAAAGCGACACACTGCCATCCCAAGTTGTTCCTACATGTGAGGTTTGATAGTCCTATATGCATCTGTATGCAAGATATGATCCGGACAAGAAAAAGTTAACAGACGGATGGTGGTCGGACGGACAACGCCATACCATAATAGTATTATCATCACAAGTACGAGTGTGGCAGTCGACTACCTCTTGCAAACAACTTGTGTACCAGTATACCAAGCACACCTAATCACTATGACAGGTAAAACATTTCCTAACTACTTAACAATGGACCAGTCGTCTGCTCACAATTGGTGTTTGGTAATTTTACCACATTTACTGGGATCGCTAATCCGTCAGGAAGGCGCTTACGCGTAACGGGATTCCCGTGCCGAGCAACCGAGCTTCAAGGTCGATCAAAGAAGATGCCCATTGACAGAATCAGCTGTACTATTTAACTCAATAAACAATTGGTGAAGCACTTTTTAATAGTACAGTTAAGTTGGCAATCAGTAATTTTTATCCTAACACCCTCTTCCCAAAACACATACTGAAAATATCCAGGGCTCGCGCTGTCGGTAACCAATTTAGCCATCGGCTAATTAAAAATTATTTTTACAAAAAAAATACCTAATAAAATTTGCAAGTGGCTGAGCCATTTTCTATCTTCTGATGTGAACAAACGGTTACATAATCTATTCGACACCTCAAACATAATAATACAAAATATTCAATTAGCATAATAGCGATCTCGCGACCGGTAACGAGGAAAGACTTTCGTATCCCAAGGCCTGATTTCGCCCAGACCAAGCAAAACAAAACGTTGCTCATGGTTTTGCCTTCATTAACCAAATGGCCGAGGACACCAACAAAAAGTTGCGAACGTTAGGAAGAACGTTCGTTTGCGAATGAGGAAAGCCTCGGCGAATTACGCACGCTCGATTGGGACCCAAGTGCAAGAGAATCGTTTGGGACATTGAACTAAATAAATACCCACCCAATAATCTTTTAATTTTGTTTTAGTAGTATGAAAAAATAACTTAATTTTGGTCTTCTTATATTGTTTAATTACCTTATTGTATTTTAGAATTGGATATACAGTTAAGGTCACAAGTATCTATAACTATGTTTAAAACTAACAAAATCGTGACTAACCTAAAGTGCTGAAACCTCTTGCACGACAGGGAAGGGGGCGGAAGATAGGGGGTTTCTCTCGAAACGATCTTAGCGCAGTCAGTTATGGACACCAGACTGTCCATCTTCTCGTCTAACCATCTGGGGGATTTTTGACACACCTGTCCCTCGTACTTCGTAATCCTCTACGACCCAGCCATTGTTCAGCACAAAGATTTTGCATACCCGTGTACGCCTTGTCCTCTTGTACTTCATTAGTACGGAAACACGCAGTCGTGGGCAAATTGGTGGGGGTGTGTCCTGTATCAAGAAACTTTAAAAGTGTTATTTATCTCATAGATGGCATTTATGCACTGTACCTCACATGGCCATATACCACAGTACCAAACGATTCTTGTTCTACAGCCGCACATTTTGTCGCATGAAGATACATGCTGCATGTTTCTCCAAGACTGAAATTGTTGCAAAGGAAAGGTTTTTCAGTTAGTAGTTGATGACACTCAGTTTGAATCCCTCCCCTTTTTCCAGCAAACCCCGCTAGGCTGCACTTTCTTGGAGTCAGGAAATACATTGGTACCTTGATTGAAGCGGGATCCCAGGGAAAATGCACCTAGAAAACATAAATTATTCACAGTTACTTACAACACTGTTTTTGTATTACGAGATCCCAATCATCCCTATAAGGTAAAAGTCTAAACGCAGGAGTCTGGTTGAGGTTTTATAACACTAATTAGTGGTATTATGAATGCTTAAAAAAGTTAAAGGGTGACCAACTGTCAACTCGCACCAAAGATCTCGCCTTTTATTATCAACCAGCAGACATATAGAACCATCGCAGTACAGGAATCAACCACAATGTCAATTTTTTTTTGCAAGAACATTGTCATGTATTGTTGTTATTTTTCCGTTTTTTCCCTGCTCAAAGCCTGTCTGTGTGGACAATGCCGCTCTGAACATCTCTATGGTCGCATGTCGTCTTCCAAGTTGCTGTGAAAACTGAATTTGTTCTAATGTAGGTATGTTTTTTCCCTTTTTTCCTACTAAAACAGCCTGTCTGATTTGGACTAGCCGGATCTGAACATTCCTCGGCCCATGTCTTCTTCCAAGAGACTTTGAGATTGAAATGATTATCATAGTGTACTGTGTGTTTTTCCCTTTATTTTTTCCCTGCTAAACATCTCGATCTCATTGTGACTGTAACGTGATCTGAACATCATACGTTCCATGTCTTCTTTCCAAGCTTTTCCTATTTTTATCCTCTCTCTGGAGGATTGGTATCGGTTCTACAAAACAGATTAACGACACGTAATTAAAACTCTGGAAACATCATTCAAAACACTTAGATTGCAGTGCTGGTCCCTAGTTTCATCAACCCGGATTTTTGGCGTCCCCGACCATGTATGACTGTAGACATCCGTGCAAGATTCCTCATGCTACTTGGTCATAAAACCCATCTCGGGCCAATATGAGTTCAAACATTATAGTTACGACAACCTATATATGTTATATTTCTCCAGCATGCTTTCGTGTCGACCTAACGTGTCTTCGTAGCGCTCTCGACCTTGCGAACCCCCCCCCCCCCCACCCCCCCACCTGGGGTGTACTGAAGCCAGCTTTTGTGTGGCTGCTTGTTGGCAGTTTCGAGGTCACCTACTAAAAGGTACCGGGTCACGGGCACTACCGTCTGACTTTGGGTAGATGATTGACCCGCCTACCCACAGAAGAGGTGAAAGGCATGGACTTGGAAGAGGAAGGAGGAAGAAGGAAACCTGTGCTAGGTGACCGGCCCAGAAGGGGGACAACCTAGCTGGCAGGCTACACCGCCAAGTGGCGGTCCCTTCTGTGTAGCCGCCCCCACCGACTCTCTCGCGGAGAGCGTGGAAACGCGACCTGACCGTGCCAACGGCCTACGGCCGCACCTACCCTCCGGAATGGCGCCCACACCACTCAAAGGACATATCCAGATGTCCAAGCGGACAGTGTTGGCCACACCAACTTGTCCAAACCTCCACTCCACCCCACCCAAAGAATCTACAGACTCCGGATGGCACGGGATGTCAAGCTGTATTCGACCAGCGTCCGGTTTGAGTACGCCACATTTGGACTTTTAGTTGTTCCGGTGACGAAATAAGGAAGGCGAGCATTCACCGGACCAGCTCTCCAGTCCAGCCAAGTACACCAAGCGGCCACCCCACCTCCCCCCCCCCCCCCCATAGGACGACTATATGGCACCATATTCCATCAAGTATGGACTTTCGGTCAGTCACTTCCATCATAATATAGATAGGGTGGAATCCGCTCTATCCAGCACCTACTTCGGGAGGAGTGATTTTTTCTCCAAACCCCAACTAACGTGGAAAGACATGCTGATTACGGCGAGCAGTTTTCATGGAGCTCCACATCCAAGATCTTCAGTGTGGGAACATAAGGGAATAGTTCGTCACAATCACCGCAGGGACCCGGACCCCTACAGGCTTGCCTCCCTAGATTTAATTGGATAGCCTTCCTGACCAACAGATCGATTCCACAGGAGGCCATAAAGCGCCTGGCGGCCCCGACTAGCCTCCCATGGGGGCGGTTATTCAAGATAATCGCGTCACCAATACAAGTCGGAATATCAGCATGCCGTCACTCCAGATACCCTCTCCAGGTTCCCCGAATAGACCCAATCCTTACCCTAGGACAGTGGCTATCCTACCTTTCTGGGCTTAGTGTTGGGACTTTAAAGCTATCGAGGATCTGAAGCCTTCAAAAAAGTTCTTAATGTAAGTTTTTTTTTAATAAATAGTCCAACCACCATTACTTGTGGCGCCCGTTTCAAACCTTGCTCAACTATCACCTTAACAAAAAAACGACCTTTTTCGGCCGGATGCAGTCACTTATTTCTGCGGGTGTTAATTCTTAGTCTCCGGACAGATTATAGGACGCAGTTTATTCGTCTCCTCAACTCTCCGTAGACTCTTAGGTTTTTCTACGTCTAGATCCGAAGGAATCGAAATTCAGCCAATCAGAACATAGGCCCATTTTATCTGTTGTCTACTACCGACAAGATCCGGCAGTCGTGCCTCGGAGCGCTACTAAATAACTTATTTCCACTTCCCGACCATTTCAAACTCATCATTTCCCCCCTCCCCCACCCCCGCCCCGCCTTGTCCTGGACTTAGTCACATGGCAAAGGCCAGAGATTAAGCCCAGGACAAGCGGTGTGTGAACCTCCGTGGCTAATATTAACGCAGGTTTTAAACCTTATATCCTTGACCCTTGACAGTAGAATAACCAATTGGTGGTTATGTTAATTACAATATAATTTTTTATATATAATTAGATCTAGTTGACAAATTAGGACAGATCGCGCTGATTGTTCACGGTTCACCAGAAAGCTGAGAAATAACTAGTACTTCGTGAATAATACGGAGCGGCCAACAATATGTTTTAAACGTTAGAACACGTCACTTCCAGCAGACTGGTCTGTTGGTCAGTATAAAATATAAAGCACAGTCATCGGGGCGGATCCAGTTTCTCTGTTGGAAGAATATCAACACGTATTACAACAAATCCGTACAGTCTGGGAATCGTATGATTACCAGGGCTTTAAAAATAAAACATCCTTACCGATGGTACTTTTGAAGGTTTATTGCCATATGCAAAATGCTAACACCTGTGTCAATTTTGAACCTGCCTACCAATTTTAAAATTATTTTAAAAAAGAAAGCATAAAAGTCAGCACGTATTGAATTCCGACTACCCGATCTGAACTTCATTATCCATGTCTATCTCCAAGTTGATTGAAATGATTCTATCAGTTGCTAGTTTTTTTTTTTGCCCTTTTTCCTGCTACAAAACCTCCCCCCCACTGGTTTCCCGCCCCCCCCCACCCCTAGTGACTGTGAATCCACGATCGAAAATCATGGGTCCATACGGTCTCTCGTCCAAGAATTTGATTTGAAAATGAATTATTCAGATGTCCTTCTTTTTCACTTTTGTTTCCTGCTAACACACCACCACTGTCTTACTGTGACCTGTCCCGCTCCAGGAGACATCAATAAGTCCATGCCTTGCTTCTAAGTTCGCGGTTTTTTCTCTGGAGGATTGGTTAGGGTTTCTACAACCACATACATTTTATAATATATACATAATTTTTAGTGACCTTAGAAGTTTGGGACACATAGTGAAATTTATAGCAAATTTACATTTTGATCTCTTTATTTTAATATTTTTTTGTTTTCATGTTGTGAATGTTTAAATAGTAGTTCTTATACAACGTTAAATCGTTAATCTAATAAATCAATGACTCCATACACGACAAAATTTGGTTTTAATTATTATACTTTTTATCATTTATACCATCAAAACTTGGCCTGGATTGAGATTGTGTCTCTCCACAATTCTACATACGAAAACCATTCCACAACATATACCCTTGAAAATTAAATCAGCTCAAGCCGAAACTCTGTGCCCATGCCTTATTTTGAAAGATCTTACTCTTGTTCATCATTCTCGACATGACTTCCGTAAAGTTGGATTTACTCATCGAAAACAATGGAAAATGTTTTCGACACGACTTCTCTTTATAGTTTGAAATCTGTGTGTCTTGGCTGTTATACTATTTTCTACACTTTTGTTGAAATTTGCCTTTTGTGCCCTGCATTTCACACCCGGTAGCCTAATGGCCTCGCCTTCTATTTATAAAGTTGTACCCAATTCAAGACCATGTGGGCCGGGCCTACAGTTACCGGTTCTTTCGTGGGGGGTTTTTCTTTACACATTATGTCTTTATGTAACTATTATGGTCAACCATACGACAACCCCAGTCACGCGAGAGAAGAACTCACCTTTCCCCGTTATGGTTTTGATGTAATTTACCACATACTGTCGTCATTAATTGTCTGAATATCTGTCATTAACTCCGTTGAATGACAGCATGATACAACCATCACACAGACAATGACACCTGTTAATCCTACAGCTGTGATGACCATCCTGTTACCCTTACCGATTATAACTTAGTATAATCAACAATTAGGGGTAACATTTAATAAAGATAACACTTACTAATAAACAACAAACATTAATACAGCATAATCCCCACTCTACATAGAGAAGTAATTATTATCACAGGTTCATCATTAATACAGATAATACAACATAAACTGCAACGCCGTGTTGAGTCTCACCACTCTCAATTTCATCTAATTAGAACTTAATTTCCACACATAATGCGGACCCTCGCCTCCCTTCTCTTCATTTTCCGCCTTATTTTGTGTGTATCAGATCTATTTGTTCCGTGCTTGATTAAATGGCGTATTCTACGAATTTTGGCTCAGTACCGGCTAAATTCGAGTATTGACCTGAGTACCTAATCCTCCGGAAACAGGCTTATGATACTTTTACTAACGCCCTAGCTCCTACTTGTTTAGCGGAAATTTGCTTTTAGATATACAAGTAATTATCAAAAATCATACTTTAGAAAAACAATACTACTATATAGTTTCTTAGTGACCTTTGGAATTCGACACAGAAATTTATAGCAACCTATTTAAATTGTTGTCATCTTTATTATTAATGTTGTTTTTATGTTTTTGAATGTTATACAAACGTGTTAATTACATTATAGTTCCTATCTCAATGATTACAACAACAAATGTTTTAATGATTTTACATTTTGTAATCGCTTTATACCCAATACAAAACTTGTCAGATGGCGGATTTTGTTCAGTTCCTCTCCTCATTATAAATAGACCATTTTTCCACAACATATACCCGAAAAATTAACTACAGCTCTCAAGACGGAAACCATGGCGCATCGTGCCCTTTTATTTGAACTAGAATTATTGGTCATCATTTCTCACACCCATGACTTCCTGAAAAGGTTGTTTTAATTACGATAAATCATGGAAACCTGGTTTCACCCTTTCTTTTAGTTTGAATATGGTGTTGTGTTATATTTACACTTGTGTTAAAACATTAATAGAGAGCAACAACAATTTACTTAGAGAAGTAATATTTACATACCAAGGCGTAACATTAATACAGAGCACCATTAATAACTGAATGTTGGCAGGGATCGTGATAACATTTGTGTTTTGGACCACCACATCATTCCCAAGTTCCTTAGATATGATTTTTATGTCCTGTATTGGCGCACTCTGGTATGCAATGATGGTGGTCCGTAGAGGCTGTTACTGGGTTATTGTGCATCTGTAACATTGAAAAGAGGTCATTCAGTGTGACCTAGCAATAGAAAGCGATCAACACCACTGCCCATACCCAGAGTGGTGTTCCTACATGTTGAGTTTGATATGCTACCTATGCATCTGCTATGCCATGATTTAATCCGGACAAGAAAATATTTAACAGACGATTTGGTGGTCGGCACTGACATACGCCATATTAACCCATAATAAGGTATTACACTCATCACAAGTTAACGTAAGTGTTGGCAGCTCACCTACCTCTTTGCAAACAAACTTGTATTGCTTACCATTACTATGGCCCAAGCACCACCTAATGCCACTATGACAGGGAACTATACATTTCCTAAACTACTTAACAATGGACCAGTCTCTTCGCGTCACAATTGGTGTTTGGTAGATTTTAAACCACATTTTTTTTTGTGTCTTTTATTAACTCGGGATATGCTTAATCCGTCCAGGAAGCGCGCTCTCTACGCGCGACCGGGATTCCCGTGCCCGAGCAATCCGCGCTCAAGTTCCGATTCAAAAAAGATGCCATACATGACCAGAATTCAGCTGTACTATATTAACTTCATAACTAACCACAATTATGGTGAAGCAACTTTTTTATTAGACAGTACACTTCGTTCGGTAATCAGTAATCTTCTTAAACCTAACACCCTCTTCCAAAAACCCATACTGAAAACTATCCAGGGCCTCGCGCTTGTCTATCAACCCAATGTTAGAAGCCATCGGCTAATTAAAAATTCGTTTACATAACAACAATACCTAATAAAATTTCCAATGGCTGACTGCCATCTATTACGTATCTTCTTGATGTGACAACGGTTTTACATACATCGTATTCGACAACCCTCACACATACTAATACTAAATATTCAATTAGCAGAATAGCCTGATCTCGCGACCTGGTAACGGAAAACGGTGGTCATCCAGAATACAGCGTATGCTCTATGTATTGTCTAATGTTTAATAATCAGGTTTATTACTTTTTATAACGGCATGCAAATTGACCAGTATACCGTCATGTGCTGGTAATTCACATGTCCCGGAATGATAAGTAACTTTGCCTATTCTTTAACTTTTGGTAAAAGTCTTTTGAACCAAGTAATAGAAAAAACCGACAATTGCATGTCACATTTCTCGAATACACCAATGCCAGGTTCAGGAGCGGCCGAAAGACTTGTTCAGGCTATCCCAAGGCTGGTTTTCAGTCCCGACCAAGCGAAAACAAACGTTCGGCTACAAAAAAACAACACATAACCCCACAATCAAAAAAAAAAAAAACACCCAACATTCTCCAGACTGGTTTTGCGCTTCACTTAAAACCAAATGGACACGCACGGACACCCATTTTCAAATAGTTCGCTGAACCGCTTTTAGGAACAGAATCGTCGATTGGCTGATAACCTGAGGTAAAAGCTCTCCGGCGTAATATCACTACACGCTTCCATGACCGTTCCCTCGATCACCCAACCCGCTTGTCAAGAGACATCGTTGCGTGACAACTTCGACAACGAATACGACCGTCTACACAGAAGTAAATCATCTTAGATTCAACTGTGTAAAAGCAATTAGCGGTTTGCATCAATTGAATAACGCTAATGCATTTTCGGTTATTTCCTTTGTCCATTTGTTATCTCTGTACCTATGGATCTCTATGAGCACGCATCTGCAGATCTGTGCGAGTCGCGCAGGTAAAATGATCAGTCAGTATTTATACCAAATTTTTGCAGTTAGCCGTACACGAACTTAGTTTAGGCAATATCATTATTTGTTATAGCATATGCTAGACATTTATACTATACTCTTCAAAATAAGACCCGCAAAAGGGCTACAAATGGTTATAACTCCGCACTTTTATGTTCCTACCTTTTTCATGCTTCTTGTGTCAATATAAAGTCATTTGCATGTCCCAATCACACATTCTCCACACGGTTGAAACATTCGGCTAAAACAGCAGCTACTGGTCCATAAAAGTCCAAAATGTTGAATACTTCGCAAAAACCGCAATCCACGTGCCAACCATGTTCTCCTGACTTGGTCATTTCGGTTTTTCTGCACGGCAGTGCAACATGAACGAGCCAGACATTATAAATCCTGGTGCATGGTGTTCCGCCTTGCCTGGCCTCTGAGATCTGCCGAACAGTTGACAATCCCAGGACATGACCACAAACAGGCTCAGTGAACCGCAGAGAACAATCAATGCCTATCGGCTCGACTAGCGCAGGTCGAATCCATTAACGAGGCACCGCTGATTGCCAGGGCATTCCATGTGTCCCCAGCCCCATCTCCCAGACTGTGGACGTTACCCCAGCCCATGGATCAACCACGCATGACCGGGTTCCCTAAATCTCGGCTCGATCCACGGGTCACTTACCCATACTCCCAGGGCAGCATCCGCTACATTTCCGTGGTACGCACCTTCGGTAACCGTTGACTACTGCCACCATTACGACTCCACATCCGCAGCAATACCAGGTTTTTGCCACGGATACTCTCGACCAGACCGGCGGAACCTGCCATACTTGAGGTACGGAATTCCGTGATTGCGCAGACGTCCAGTTTGAGGGTTTCATCCTTAAAACACCACAACACCGAGTCCGACGCCCTACTGTCAGGTGTTTCTCCAGATTTCATCGTACTATGGGTCTCTCAACTTGCTATGTAGCAGCACGAGTCAGTGGTTCACGACGTCAGTGCCATGTCCGATTTCTGTCCGCCGACGTCGATGATAGGAAAGCATGGCGGCCTGCTATAGGCTGTCGTGGTTGATACGTTATGCGGTAAACCTGCGTGCAGGAAGCTGGAATCAAATTCTGGCAGGTTGTGGTAGTTGGCATGGAGTGTGGTGCAGCCCAATCTCACACACTGGCAGATACTGACCCTTGGAATCCCCCGTGGCAGGGGCACCTGAATGCACAGGGCCTCGACAGCTCAGGACCAGATCCTTCCGTGCCCCGACATCGCTTCTCAGTTATGGCCAACGCCAACGTCAGTGGATTCCAACATGACAACGCCAGTCCGCTCCACTAGCAGCACGTCTCCGACAAGCAGGCTTTTTCAGATTTTCCCTACAGAACAACAACATAATGACTCCTTCCTTGTGCCATCACTGAAATATCGCCCTCCCCCAGCCTCGGATTTTGAACCCCAATTGAGCATCCTATGGGACACAGTATTGACCGAACTGCCCTACGACAGTCGACAACTAACCCAGACGAGAAGACCCCAGACCCTTAGCCTCGCAGAGCCTGGTGCAGCAGCCTGCAGGCCGACGTGGGCCATCCATACCCCGGGACGTCATCCTGTACTCTGGTTTGGGTTCAATGGGCATGGCGGGCTCGCCTGTATAATGGCCAGTTGTCAATCATTCACGGCTAGCGCCGGCTCACCACCACTCGGGATACATTAGATCTCCAGAGCGTCGACCTTAACCTTTGGTGGGAGTGCTGTCCTAATCAACACTTACATCACAACTGACCTATGAGTGACTTGGTTGAACAATCCTGCACATTTGGTATTAGATCATGCTCACCATTCATAAATTAAATCTCAATTCTCACACATCGTATACTACAATGTGGTTTTGGCTGTTTTCTTCTTTGAAGAGATATGAAAACTGTGAGTGTGACTTTATAAGTTAGCTTCGGATTTTTTTTTTTTTTCATTTTTTTTTTTTTAGTTAATTGAATATACTGTGAAGATCAGCCTCGTCTGCTTAGGTCCTTTTACAACAAGCTCCACAACCACATTTAAGCCACGACGCTGAAATCAACGCAACAACATCGACGCAAATTATGAAATTGTTGGGGTCTGGGGATTGGATGGGTTATTTTTAAATAAGAAAGTTTTACTTTCCCCCCCCACGCACACAAAACAACCCCCGTCTCAACATCCCCAAACAAACAACCCTGCCGCAACCACCACACCAACATATACAACATAATTTTATTGGATTGAAATGCAACCCACTTTAACTTTTTCCTTCCACCCACTACCCCACACTGATCTTTTTTGGCTTGATCCAAGTTTTGTGTTATCATGATGCTAAAGTAGTGGTAAGCCGCCTATAAAAAAAACTTCTGCGGGAATAGGCTGAAGTAACAGACCCAGTCCACAGATTGGCCATCATCTAAAACAGATCTCCACGCTTCTAATTCTTGCACTGTTTATACTTGGGTACTCAAATGATTTTGCTAATTCTAATTAACACACTGTTATTGTGAATGCAAACGGTACCTCTCCAGATCTGTAATGATATATCATTTTCCATATTTCCTGAACCTCTTCCTTAGTGTGGCTGAAACAAGGGTTTTTTTACAACAATTTGTCGCCGCAGCATGGTTATTGACGTCTGTCAACTTGATCGCGTATCCTATTATTTGCGCGACCATAGTCTGGTTCTCGCTTAAAAATATAACTCACACAATCCCCTAAGTTGAAAGCTTTCAATGAAGATAATGTGTATGAAAAGTATTATGACGTACAGTGAAGATCCTCTGTGTGTGAAAAGCATTATGACGTACAGTGAAGATCCTGTGTGTGAAAAGCATTATGACGTACAGTGAAGATAGATGTATCAAATGTGAAGTCTCGTCCAAATGTTGTGAAATTAATAATGATTTGCAAGCACATTCACAGGAAGATTCAGATGAGAGAGCCTTCAACTGTGGGGTGTGCTTAAAGTGTTCTCTAACAAGAGTCAAATTAACCTGCATGCATGGTCTCACACTATTGAAAGATGATAGCAGTGTGACATGTACAGAAAAGGCCTTCTTCGGAATGGTGACTTAAAACAGCACATGTTATTCACACTGGTATGAAGGCATTTAAATGTTAGGTGTGGGAAAAAACATTTCTCTTACAAGACGAGTCCAACTTGAAACCGCATATGCCAGTTCACACCGGTATTCAGTCTTTTAAATGTGAGGTGTATACTAAAAGTTTCTCTCTCTGTGTCCATCTTGAAACAGCATATGTTGGTCCACACTGGTATAAAACGTTTTACTTGTGAGGTGTGTGCTAAATGTTTCTCTCTCATTTCCATCTTGAAACAGCATATATTGGTCGACACTGGTATAAAACGTTTTACTTGTGAGGTGTGTGCTAAATGTTTCTCTCTCAGTTCCATGTTGGAACAGCATATGTTGGTCGACACTGGTATAAAACGTTTTACTTGTGAGGTGTGTGCTAAATGTTTCTCTCTCAGTTCCATCTTGAAACAGCATATGTTGGTCCACACTGGTATAAAACGTTTTACTTGTGAGGTGTGTGCTAAATGTTTTTCTCTCAGTTCCATCTTGAAACAGCATATGTTGGTCCACACTGGTATAAAACGTTTTACTTGTGAGGTGTGTGCTAAATGTTTCTCTCTCTCTTCCATCTTTAAACAGCATATGTTGGTCGACACTAGTATAAAACGTTTTACTTGTGAGGTGTGTGCTAAATGTTTCTCTCAGAGCGCGAACTTGAAACATCGTATGTGGGTTCACACTGGTGTTAAATTATTTAAATGTGAGGTGTGTCCAAAATGTTTCTATCACAGTGCCAACTTGAAACAGCATATGCATTTTTTAAAATCCCCCGCAGTTCGAGCTTGAAACAACATATCTTGCTTCATGCTGACGTTAAACCTTTCAAATGTGAGGTATGTACTAAAGGTTTCTCTCAGAATTACAGGCTGAAAAAAGCATATTTCAAAATGTTTCTTAACGATGAATACCTTAAATGTACATACGTTGGTTCACACTGGTGGCAAGACATTTAAATGACATTCACCCTAAGCTTTTCAAATGTATGATGTGTGAAAACTGTTTTTCAAGGAATACTCATTTGAAAGCTAGTAATTTGATTCACATTGGTGTTATGTGAGCTGTATGCAAAGCCTTTATCTCAGAACTAACACTTAGAAAAATCATGTTGATTTATTACTGTTAAGGCGAGCACCAAATGTTTCTCTCAGTGATGTGAAGGCAAATGAAACATCATACTATTGACTCAAACTGGTGAGAAACCTTTCAAATGTTGTAGGTGCACAGAATGTTTTATACAACCAATGTTAGATAGAAGTAGCGCATGCCCATTCACAATTCAGACAGTTGTATGTAGATCAGTGGTAGTCTTGTGTGTCCTAGGGTCAACAGTCGGAAGATGCACAAACCTTTATCAGATTTGAGGCCTGGGTCATATGGTCAACACTCGTCAGTAGACAGGCCTATGGCAGATTTGAGGCCTGGGTTATATGGTCAACACTTGTCAGTAGACAGGCCTATGGCAGATTTGAGGCCTGGGTCATATGGTCAACACTCGTCAGTAGACAGGCCTATGGCAGATTTGAGGCCTGGGTCATATGGTCAACACTCGTTAGTAGACAGGCCTATGGCAGATTTGAGTCCTGGGCCATACGGTCAACACTCGTCAGTAGACAGGCCTATGGGAGATTTGAGGCCTGGGCCATACGGTGAACACTCGTCAGTAGACAGGCCTATGGGAGATTTGAGGCCTGGGCCATACGGTGAACACTCGTCAGTAGACAGGCCTATGGCAGATTTGAGGCCTGGGTCATACGGTGAACACTCGTCAGTAGACAGGCCTATGGCAGATTTGAGGCCTGGGTCATAGCCTGGGCCATACGGTGAACACTCGTCAGTAGACAGGCCTATGGCAGATTTGAGGCCTGGGCCATACTTGCTATTCCAAAATGCTGTCCATTTTCAATTTACCCCTTCCCACTTCTGTCCCGGACACAATCACTGTGTATAAGTCAAATATTGTGCCCGGGAGAGATGTGCTTGAACCTTAATTGGATATATAGTCACGTTAATATGTCATCCAATCCACAAACTTAAAATAGCTTGTTATTTTATATTGGAGACCCAGTACCCACTTAAAATAGCTTATTATTATTTTATATTGGTCAGAAGTTAATGCCAGATATATTTTATTTTGTTGGTTAACAGTGGCGGATCTTGTGGTCTGATTCCCCCCTAAATTTTGTGATATTTATATTTTATTTTGTTACATTGGAGAATCCAAGGAATCACTTCACTTCGGCCTTCGGCCACATGCCAATCTCTCCCCCCCCCCCCCCCCCCAAATGTGTTTTTTGGATCCGCCACTGTTTAAAGTGTATTTCTGTTCATATGCATAGTCTGCACTTATAGATTGTATCTTTGTATCAATATATTTTAATAAAAATTTTCAGTGATAATTTATAAACGTTTTTGCGTTATATGTAAATCAATTCTACATGTATAAAAGTTATCAATTTTGCTTGTCACGTCAACATAAACAATGTGTGTACTATTTGTACTAAAATAAAGTTCAGTGACGGATGAAGAATGTGACATTGTATCAAGCCGTCGGACATAAGGCTGGTAGGTACTGGGTTCGCAGTCCATTACCGGCTCTCACCCGGAGCGAGATTTAACAACTCAGTGGGTAGTTGTAAGGCCACTACACCCTCGTTTTCTCTGACCAACCTCTAACAACAATAAACTAATCCAGTCCTGGACAGACAGCCCAGCTGAGGTATTTTCCCAGAACATCGTGCTTGAACCTAAAGCACGAAAAATAAGTTGAAATAAAAAAATAAAAAACCCATTGTAGTAGATTATTACAAGTGCCTCTTAACAATGACAGAAGTAAGCTCGGAAGACTCCTCGAAGTGGTCTCACTAAGCCCACAGTTAAAATCTGATGGGGGGGGGGGGGGGGGAGGATAGCAGGTGCATGACACGGATGGTCACACATTTTTGTTGTTTAATGACACCACTAGAGCACATTGATTTATTAATCACCGGCTACTGGATGTCAAACATTTGTGGACCAATTAGGCTCATAGGCGTTGGGGATCATGTTTTTGATGGGGCAGGGGGCAGGATTCATATTTATTGGCATTGCTGCTATACAGCTATATATATATATATATATATATATATAAATATATATATATATATATATATATATATATATATATATATATATATATATATATATATATATATATACACACACAGTTTTGTACAAATGCAATATATCATGTTAAACAACAAAATGTTTCAAAATAAAACTGCTGAAGATATTTACTGTCAGTTGTGTGTGTGTACTCAGGTGTATATCATAGTATGTAGAGACAACAAAGATAGAGTACCACTACTCCTTTAAATAATTACATTAAAACACGTGCACTTGACTGGCCCCTATATTATGAAGACCTTAACAGGCACATTAAAGAAATATTAGTATTAAAACATACACTGTACCTGTATGAAGTAATGACTTAATGTCCTGAACATTAGTGTTGGAAGGAAATCCTGTATGCTGAGTGTGGGTGTCTTCAAGTTACCAGGTGTGGAAATTTCAAATCCATCGGCCATGCTGATTTTCATACTGAACCATCAAAACCATTGGCAGCCACCAATATTCCTGACTGTTTTATTTATAGCCTGCTGTAGTTGGAGGTTTAATATTTGTGATATCAGGAATTATCTTGTAGCTTTCACACATTTATTTTTGATTAATTACTGGGGAAAAAACCCCAACCTATTTTTAAATAACATAATTACCTGATCATCTATTTTCTTGCATTTTTTCTAATCCAGATGAATACAATATGTATATTGGATGTATTCCTACAATCTATAATCCATCATTTTATTTATCTAGCAACATTGGGTAATACAGCTTTAACAATAAAATAAATTATCAACTTACTCCAAGGCAGATAATTAAAGAAAACTGAAAAAATGTGTTCTGAATATAGTATAAACTAGATATTAACCCACTATTGGCACATGCTATTTTTAATATAAAAATAAATTGCTATTAAAATCTTATTTCAAGTTGCCTATATATAATACCACATTTAAGAGCAGTTGTTTTTGGCAAGTCAAATACCACGTACAAATAAATTATTGAAATCTTTACAGTATGAATTATAGGCCATAACCAACTTTTCCTCAGTGCTAACTTTGAATCAAACTCAATTCGAAGCCATGTACAGTGATTATTGTCAAGGTCAATGTCACTGTGAACTTGCATGATCGAGTGATGGCTAATTAATCAACCAGTATAGTTTAATTAAATAAAATGACAAAATGATGATATTCTTCATTATGCACTGAATATGTGCTATAGGGTGTATACTACTAAATCAAATACCATAGACGACGATAGTAACATATGTGGCTAAAACCTGCAGCGTATCAATCGACATAAACACCACGGATATAAATACTACTACCCTTAAAGTGAATCAGAAAAAATTTGGGTGTCAAGCTGCTCATTTATGACTGCCCTAGTTCCGCACAAAATTCGAGTACCATTTTTTACAGGCACCCCATACATGTTTCAAGCACAAGGCTACTTGACACTGTGGTCCCAGACGAAATAAAACTGAATAAATGTTTTGCCCGGCTGAAACTATCTTTTTTGTTTACAACCAACGCACTCACATTATCACCAATCACAGGACTCGTGGTGTTCACTTCTTTATCAAAAGTTGGGTGCCCCTTGACCTTTGACCCAGCCGGAAGTTATTTAGTTTTGTACTACCTAGTATCTTAACACACACTGTTATTCATCTCGAACAGTTTTTAATTGAGAACTTGAAATTTTAACTTGTTTACCTAACTAAAATGTTAACCTTGCAAATTAACTTCAGTGCGAGTGCGAATAATTTTAACATGCTCATATACCACTAGACTTTCGAGCATGTCCGTCCCGGGGCCTGTCTCTGGATAGCCAGTGACTTGCTCCGGGACAGAACAAAATTAAAGGGACAATTTTGAAATTTACATCCAAAAATTAAATACTGGGCCTTTAAAAGTTTGGTGCGCATCTCTAATTAATATAATTAATAAAGAAAATTCAACTCATTAAATTTGATCGCTAGATTAGATTGGGCAGTCAAAATGAAATTAGATAGATAACACGCCAGATTTGGGATGGGGGGGGGGGGGGGGGGGGGGGGGTGAAAATGGACAGAATTTTGAAAATAGCAATTAGTAAAAGAAATTAGTAGGATTAAAATTAGAAAGAAAAAAGTTACAAGCCAAAAATAAAAAGAATTGACTGCTCGGTCGAATATTTATATAATTTGGAGCATTTTCGAAAGAGTCCAAAAATAAATAAGAGAAAGAAGAGAGGATCGGACTATTTAATAATATTTTTAAAAAAAGAAGAAGTAATTTCGACATGAACGAAGGTCTAAAAGTTTTTAAAGTCCGATCTATACGTCCACGTGAGTGGCCTCGTTAAGGCCGTTAGGTTGTTACGTCGGCGAGGCTGGAGTGTCCCGGAGGTTCGGCAGCAGATGTTGGCGTCGTAACAGGGTACTGACTACCGTACCGTAGTCGGGGCCGCAGACCGCTCGGATCATCTTACGTAGATTCCGGTTGTCCAACTTGTTCGAAAGTATGGCCTGTGTATAGGTCTGCTCCCTCCGGTGCGTCACGACTACGGTGTGGTGAGTACCGAACATCTTGCTGTGAAGTTCGTACTCGCTGCCGTCCTCCAGGGGTCTCCAGTCAGCGTTGAGGTAACTGCCACGGAGCTTGGTCGGGACTGTCGTGTCCCCCTGAATGTACTGATGAAGGTGTTTCTTCAGTCCGCTCACTGCGACGGTCCACTCGGACTCTTCAGGGGGGGGGGGGGGGGGGGGACTACCGGCGACTACCGGCGCTGGTCTCTCGGTCTTGGCTGGCTGGTTGGTCGGTGATGTTGCCTTCCTCTTGCCAACGGCGGCTGATCGGGTCTGGCGTGCTGACTGGCTATACCGGCCAGTTCTGCCTGGCCACGTGACGGTCGGCGATGGAGGGTCGTCGTGGGGTGTCTCACACACCGCGGTGTTGAGTCGGTCCCTCTCGGTGGTCGACGGTTCCCGCAGGGCTGGTCTCGTCAACTCAGGATGGGCTGGGGGCGGCGTCGCAGAAGGGACCGCCAGCTTTGGTCCCCCCCCCCCCCCCCCCCCGTGCCGTTCCTGGCGCGCTTCTCCTCTTCCTCGATCTCCTCTTCTTCGTCAGTACGATCGCGTCACCGTACACCAAAGTCACGGAAGCCCGTGACCCAGTGTACGAGACGCGATACTCCAAAAGTTTTCCATAACTGCATAAATCCCCCCAGGTTGGGGGGGGGGGGGCAACTCGAGAGTACAAGGCAACACGTCTGTTCTCATCGTGAATCAGTTCGGAAGTCAATTAACTTCAGAGCAAACAACTCATTTTAGAACAATACTAAAATAACACTGATATATCTCTGCAATAACACTGTGAAATATCTTTGCACTTAGAGAGATTCAATCTGTCTGGTGAGTTTGAATGTCTAGTAGATCTGCCAACAGGAACTGGTTGGTTGACAGGCTCTGGTGCGGCCCGCTGCACAGGGTTGAGCACAATGTGTTGACTGTTTACCAGTGTGGTATCCATGGAATCCAAAATAACATCAGAATTGACAGTTTCATTTGTGAAATGGTGTTTCAAATGGTCATGGTGTCTACGAATAGTCTGACCTTCAAGTGTTTTTATGACGAATACCGAACTGGTTTGACTTAGAATGGTGCCTGGAATCCAGCGAGAACCTCTACCAAAATTTGTTACAAATACCTTTTCACCAACAGAAAGAGTCTCATCAGGCTGATGGAGGTCAAAATGAGTTCTCAACTTCCTCCCCATTAAAATTTCCTAAGGCGACTTGTCAGTCGTCGAGTGCGGCATAACTCTGCATCTGAAATGAAAGCGAGAAACTTTTTGATTCTACAAATTTAATCGCCCTTCGATTTTTTTCATTGCTTCTTTGAAGGTTTCTACACAAAGTTCTGCTAGTCCATTGGATCCTGGGTGGTAGGGAGCAGTCTTTATGTATGTGTTCGATATTGGTTCGAGCCATGAATACATCATATTCACTGCTTGTGAAAGAAGTTCCATTATCGGATACTGTGGTAGGCAAGCCGGCTCCTAATTTGTCAAATATGGGTTGAAAATCAATCTATCTACGCTTTTCTCCAGTTCCCTTTAGCGCCAATTTCGGGTAACACAGAAGGAACATGAGTATATAATGAGTAAATATCAACACTGTATCCTTGTTTACTCATTTCTGATGGAAAGAAGATTATCTTTGTGTTAGGTTCTTCATGGCTTGAAGTGGCTTTCACAATTTCACACGACTATATATCAAAATTACCAAATGGTTGATATCCAATAGCCGTTAAACAAAATACAACGTATGCCGAGAAATATCCTTTTGATTTGTCCTCCGTTGCTCTTATGAGGTTTACTGATAACTCCTTGCAGGTTAAGCTATAAGTAATATATGAAGAGTTCAGGCGCAAAACGCGATATAAACCATTTTCTTTCTAGTTTTTAGTTAAAGTCTTTATTGCATGTCAGTAAGGGCTAATCGTAGGCCCGCTCTTTTTCTGCAAAACGTGATTGATCCTTATGAAATTATATTGGGTAAATCCCGTTTTTTTTCTTCTTCAAAACGCGATATATGCCAAATTAAAAAATCACTTTTACTGATTTGCGCCTAAACTCTTCATACGTTTAACTATTGTTTGAATTACAAAACAATATTATTAAAGGCGCTGACCCGTTTTATGAGGATGTAACCTATTTTCGGATAATTATAGCCTTTTTTGCAGTTAAAAAGTATTGCTTACAATCTTCTTACATCTAATATGTCCTAGTGTTTATAATGGCCCATAAATTCTGATAATGCACTTACATAGTTATACGGGCTCCCATTTTTGTAGGGTGGGGGCTGGTTTTTGCCCGAATTAAAGAAAATCTGGATTACAACATTTATTTATATAAGCAATACTACCAAACATCTAAAGTTTTGCCGGTATAATGATGGAAATACATGGTAAAGAGGTCTCAGGTTAGCATATTTTGCCCGAATATCTCTACTCTTTTTGGCCGAATTTGAGGATTTGCTCCAGCACTAGGGAGCCAGTTACCCCACCACCTGGACTCTGTCTCGTACCCTTATGTACACTTGACCGAAAACCGCAAACGCATGTACCTCTGTTAAAAGTAGCAGAAGCCCATTACAAACACTAGGAATTTTAAAACATATTCGGTGTACGAAAATGAATATTCTATGTCAAAAATTAACCAATGTTTGTTTTACAGCACAATAATATATTAGGAGAAAATACCTTACAGTCATGCCCCATCGAAGACAGTCCTCTTAAAACTAGGGTGTTTGACTTTAGTACCATATTATAAAACATTTTGACTCCATTAAAACACATGTTACACTTTCTAAACACATATATGCGAAAATAATCCTTTTTTACATTTCGGGTACCATTTTTAAACATGGCTGCCAGATATTCAAGATGGTGGACAAAACAATGAAAACATCAATTTTTTTAACAATTTGTCATTCGAATTACACAAAAAAAATCGTACACTTTCTGACATTTATATGTGCAAATAATCAATTTTTGTTTATATTTCAGATAGCCATTTTTAAAAATAGCTGCCAGATATTCAAGATGGCAGATAAAAAAAATGGAAAGATCAATTTTTTTTACTATTTGGCACTCAAATTACACAAAACATGTTTTAAGAAATGTATATAAACTTTTCACGAAATTACACAACGGGATCTTGCAGAGAGAGAGAGAGAGATACACAGACAGACAGACACACAGACAGACAGTATAAAAATAGCACTGAAAGGTGTCTCGTAGCCGTGACCTGGAATTCCAACATGTGAAAAAACCCACACGTAACGGGTGGTGGGGGTAGGGATGGGGGTGTGGGGTGGTGTTAGAATAGCACATAGATGTGTTACACACCAGGGGCGGGATCTAGTTCGCAAGCCTCAGGAGTTTAGTGTTGTAGGATCGAATCACTAAAGTGGACCCAATCTATGATTCGGTGTTTTCCCCCATCCCAATACGTGCACCACGATTGGCATATGAAATGCCGTGGTATGTGCTCTCCTGTCTGTGGAAAAGTGCATATAAAAGACCCTAGCTACTTATTGTAAAATGTAGCAGGTTTTCTCTCCAAGATTATATTTGAAAATTACCACACGTTTTACATCCGTGCTCTAGTGGTGTCATTAAACAGAAGAAAGTTTTGATACACACCACTGTGATCTATGACCGACAAGGGAATATACATTTGAGCGGATAATACGTCCATGTATCTTCTAACACTGTGGCATAAAAATTAAATATGAAACTGTTAGATTCTACACACGAAGGGCGAGACGTAGTCCAGTAATAACGCTCTCGTCTAATGCGCTGTTGGTCTGGGATCGATCCCCGTCAGTGGGCTCTTTGGGCTTTTTTCGTCCTAGACAGTACACCACGACTAGTATATCAAAGGCCATGTGGTATGTGCTATCCTGTCTGTGGGATGGTGCATATAAAATATCCCTTGAGCTACTAATGGAAGAATGTACCAGGTTTTCTCTCTAAGGGAATATGTCAAAATTACCAAATGTTTGTCATCCAATAGCCTATGATTAATAAATAAAAACAAACTTTTAAAGTACTCATGTATTTCATTGTAGCGTTTTTAATTATATATAGCTCCAAAACATGTAATGCATAGGACAGAATTTTAATATAAAAATATGACCACTATGAAACCTGGCCACGTTAGATGTCTTTAGCGAAATAATGTATAGTATTAGCACAAATTATTATTCCTAACTATATATAGGCAAGACAGCAGCAGAAAATATTTGAATTGTGAACAACAGAAATAATGTATGTACAGGTAGTCCGCGTATCATTATATGCTAGTCAGAAGAAGTGTCGCATGAATAGCTGACGTTTTGACCCCCCCCCCCCCCCCCCAGCTTATTCGTCCCAGGTCAGTTCGCCCCACAAAATGCCTGTCAGCTGATATAATAATAGTACTAGTATTACCATTACCAAACACTAGTTTCAACCCATCAAAATGGATGCTAAATTTGATTAATTTACAAACCTGTAACACATTTGGATAACATTACAAAAGAGTGAAACAAGAGTCTGTGACATTAAAACGGTGGAATACCCTTTAAAATAGACTAAAACTCGCCCCTATATCCTTTCCTTCTCAGACGTACGTGCGTTTTTAAAAATATGAAAAAATCCATTTTGTGGTATTAAAAACGCCAGGATGGTCAGAAAAACTTTGGTTGTACAGAAATGGATCATATAAACAATAAAATATAAGTAATGTTTAATTTCAGTCATCATAAACAGCTTTAGTAGTGAAAAATATGCCTTAACTAGGGTCTGTCCCTTTAATATCTTAAATCCTAATCCTAATCATAGGCTTCGCCAACAGACGGTGTTGGGACATTCCTGAGTTTGCTGCATTGTAAGATGTTTCCAACTAATAAACTATTTCTACAATTAAACATTACATATTAAATATATTTTCTCGTTTAGAATATCAGTGTCTGTATGTTCAATGTGTTTCTGGTCGTCTTAAGATTTGTAAGAAGCCAAACTGGATTTGGCAAAAAATGTTAGGAAATAAAATGAAATTTAACCTACCGGTAGTACAAATATTAGAACAATCAGAAACACGTTTAATATACAGCCTGTAATATTTTATGCAGAAAAATATATTTGATATGAAATTACAATCGTTAAAAAGTCTCTTTTAGTCAATAACATCTTTAAAAAAGTGTAGCAAACTGAGGAATGTCCCTTTAATACCTTCCTAGCATCAAACACACACCTATCCCAACCCCTCTTACTGGCTCATCACGTTTCAAAATACAAATTCAAGATAAAACAATTAAAATATATAAGGTTTTATTGTTAATGTTTGGAAACTAGATGAACAAGGAAGGAAATGTTTTATTTAACGACGCACTCAACACATTTTATTTACGGTTATATGGCATCAGACATATGGTTAAGGACCACATAGATATTGAGAGAGGAAACCCGCTGTCACCACTTCATGGGCTACTCTTTTTGATTAGCAGCAAGGGATCTTTTATATGCATCATCCCATAGACAGGATAGCACATACCACGGCCTTTGATGTACCAGTCGTGGTGCACTGGCTGGAGCGAGAAATAGCGCAATGGGCCCAATGACGAGGATCGATCCCAGACAGACCACGCATCAAGCGAGCGCTTTACCACTGGGCTACATCTCGCCCCGACGTTTCAAAATGTTTTATTTAACAACGCACTCAACACATTTTATTTACGGTTATATGGTGTCGGACATATGGTTAAGGACCACACAGATATTGAGGGAGGAAACCCGCTCTCGCCACTTCATGGGCTACTCTTTTCGATTAGCAGCAAGGGATATTTTGTATGCAACATCCCACAGACAGGATAATACATATTACGGCCTTTGTTACACCAGTTGTGGGAGCACTGGCTGGAACGAGAAATAGCCCAATGGGTCCACCGACTGGGATCGATCCTATACCGACTGCACATCAAGCGAACGGTTTACCACTGGGCTACGTCCTGCCCCAAAAGAAGACAGTGTTGGGAAAGGTAAGAAACATTTTGTGTATGGAAGGGAACGAGAAAGTTTGTTTGTTTTGTTTAACAACACCACTAGAGCACACTGATTTATTAATCATCAGCTATTGGATGTCAAACATATGATCATTTTGACAAAGAGGAAACCTGCTACATTTTCCCATTAGCAGCAAGGGATATTTTATATGCACCATCCCATAGACAGGATAGCATATACCACGGTCTTTGATATACCAGTCATCGTGCTCTGGTTGGAACGACAAATAGCCCAATGGGCCCACTGATGGGGAAGGGTACGAGAGATACTGAGATAAGGGAATATTGTGAAAGACTATTAAGGTTTTCTTTGCACAAAATCCATTTCCAGACAAGCTAAATTTCATTATTGTTTTCCTATTGGTAAAAATAGTGGTATTGTTAAATTCTATAGTTCATACTTGCATCAACGTAAAACACGTCCAATTAAAAAAAAAACCCTAAATTCTAAATTGTCTCAATTTAAAAATAAAAAAAAATAAAAAATCAACATTAAGAAATTGTTAATATATATATTTACTGGCATAAATACATACTACAGATATACATGTAGACAGCCCATAATGTCAGAAGTAAAGTAAAAACTAAAATAGTTTGCGGACACCTTGCATTTGAAAATAAATTTTAATTTTAAAAAGATGCCGTGTTAAGTTTGTTTTTCTCTAACGACACCACTAGAGCACATTGATTTATTAATCATCGTCTACTGGGTGTAAACTATTTGGTAATTTTGACTTGTAGTCTTCAGAGAAACTCTGCTACATTTTTCCATTAGCAGCAGGGATCTTTTATATGCATTTTCCCAAGACAGAACAGCACTTACCACGACCTTTGATATACCAGTCGAGGTATACTGGCTTCACCAGCTTGAAGTGCCATGTATACATGTTAATATTAATGGAAGTGGTATGTAGCTCAGTGTGATGGGTCATAGGAACAGCTTTGCCCAGTAACAGACTTAATTAATATTAACCTGTATACGTGGCACTTCAAGCTGGTGAAGCCAGTATACCATGACTGAAATATCAAAGGCCGTGGTATGTGCTATCCTGTCTGTGGGATGGTGCATATAAAAGATCCCTTACTACATAAAGCTATATGTCAAAATTACCAAATGTTTGACATCCAATAGCCGATGATTAATAGATTAATGTTCTCTAGTGGTGTCGTTAAACAAAACAAACGTCTTCTTTTTCCAACGGATGATATCTGTTAAAACATTCTGTGCATGTTCAACATTTTAAACGTTTCGAAACAGCTTGAAGTGCCAGCGATGTCTGTTAAAACATTCTGTACATATTCCAACATTTTAAACGTTTCGAAACTACATGAAACATATGTGGTGCTTCAAGCTAGCGATGTCTGTTATAACATTCTGTACATATTCAACATTTTAAACGTTTCGAAACTACATGAAACATATGTGGTGCTTCAAGCTAGCGATGTCTGTTATAACATTCTGTACATATTCAACATTTAAAAAATTTCGAAACTACATGTACATGAAAAATGTGGCACGTCAAGCTAGCGATGTCTGTTATAACAGTCTGTACATATTTAACATTTTAAACATTCGAAACTACACAAAACATATGTGGCTATTCAAGCTAAAACTGTACTCCATAGCTGGTAAAACATTCTGTACATGTTCAAACTTTTAAACGTTTCGAAACTACATGAATCATATGTCGCACTTCAAGCTAGCGATGTCTGTTAAAACATTCTGTGCATATTCAACATTTTAAACATTTGAAACTACACAAAACATATGTGGCTATTCAAGCTAAAACTGTACTGCATAGCTGGTAAAACATTCTGTACATATGTCAAACTTCAAGCTAGCGATGTCTGTTAAAACATTCTGTGCATATGTCGCACTTCAAGCTAGCGATGTCCGTTAAAACATTCTGTGCATATGTCAAACTTCAAGCTAGCGATGTCAGTTAAAACATTCTGTGCATATGTCGCACTTCAAGCTAGCGATGTCCGTTAAAACATTCTGTGCATATGTCGCACTTCAAGCTAGCGATGTCTGTTAAAACATTCTGTGCATATGTCAAACTTCAAGCTAGCGATGTCTGTTAAAACATTCTGTGCATATGTCAAACTTCAAGCTAGCGATGTCTGTTAAAACATTCTGTGCATATGTCAAACTTCAAGCTAGCGATGTCTGTTAAAACATTCTGTGCATATGTCGCACTTCAAGCTAGCGATGTCTGTTAAAACATTCTGTGCATATGTCAAACTTCAAGCTAGCGATGTCTGTTAAAACATTCTGTGCATATGTCGCACTTCAAGCTAGCGATGTCCGTTAAAACATTCTGTGCATATGTCGCACTTCAAGCTAGCGATGTCCGTTAAAACATTCTGTGCATATGTCAAACTTCAAGCTAGCGATGTCTGTTAAAACATTCTGTGCATATGTCAAACTTCAAGCTAGCGATGTCTGTTAAAACATTCTGTGCATATGTCAAACTTCAAGCTAGCGATGTCTGTTAAAACATTCTGTGCATATGTCAAACTTCAAGCTAGCGATGTCTGTTAAAACATTCTGTGCATATTCAACATTTTAAAGGGACATACCCTAGTTTTTAAACAATAAGGTATATTTTTTACCATTAGAGCCGTTTTTGAAGTCATACTTTACTTAGATTTTATTGTTTATATTATCCATTTCCATACATTCGAAGAGTGTTTGGCCATCCTAGTGTTTTTGGCCATCCTAGTGTTTTTAATATCACAAACTGCATTTCTCATATTTTAAAAAATGCACGTGCGTCTAAGAAGTAACAGCTATGGAGTACAGTTTTAATCTATTTTTAGAGGGTATTTCACCATTTCAAAGTTACAGACTCATGTTTCACTCAATTGTAACTTTATCCAAATGTGTTACAGGTTTGTAGATTAACTAAACTTAGTGTTAATTTTCACGGGTTGAAACTAGGGTATGTCCATTTAAACGTTTCAAAACTACATGAAACATATGTGACACTTCAAGCTAGCGATGTCTGTTAAAACAATCTGTGCACATTCAACATTGTCAAGCTTTCTCACCAGTATGAATCAACTTATGACGTTTCAGCTGATGACATTGAGTGTAAGATTTAGTGCACATGTGACATTTAAAAGGTCTAACGCCGGTGTGAACCAACGTATGTTGTTTCAAGTCTGTACTTCTCGAGAAACATTTCTCACATATCTCACATTTAAAAGGCTTAACACCGGTGTGGATAAAAACATGCTCTTTCAAGTAGGCCTTGCGAGCGAAGCGATTTCCGCACACCTCACATTCAAAAGGCTTTTCGCCTGTGTGACTAAACACGTGCTGCCTCAAATGGGCAACTAAGAAGAACGATTTTGCACACACATCACATCTGAAAGGCCTGTCGTCACTGTGAGTTAACATATGCTGTTTCAAGTTGGCACGGCGTACGAAGTATTTCCCGCACACGTCACATTTGAAATCCCTGACTCCAGTGTGGACCAACATGTGCTGTTTCAGGTTACTGTTCAGACGGAAGCCTTTTCTGCACACCTCACACTGAAACGGTCTCTTCCCAGTGTGGATTAGCATGTGCTCTTTAATCTTAGTCTTGAATGAGAAGCACTTGAAGCACATCCCGCACTCGAAAGGCTTCTCGGCAGATTGTACATGCTCAGGTATTTGTATATTAGAGATACTTTGGTGGTGATCTGACCAGACCTCATGTTCCAAATATCTGTCATCGCTGGAACACATGTTTTTCACACAAGAGGATCTTCAGTCTGCATAATTAATTTTATATGTCTTGTTTCTGTGTGGGCTTCTACAAAACTAGTGTGGATACTCTCAGGTGTATCGTCAAAGTAACAGATCGAAGAGAAGAAGCCCTGAAATGGAAGCAGTAAATAATTAAATGCAAATGAAAGAAGGAATGAAGGAAATATTTTATTTAACAATGCACTCAACACATTACATTTACAGTTATATGGCGTCAGACATATGGTTAAGGACTACACAGATATTGAGAGAGGAAACCCGCTGTCGCCACTTCATGAACTACTCGTTTCGATTAGCAGCAAGGGATCTTTTATATGCACCATCCCATAGACAGGATAGCATAAACCATGACCTTTGATGTACCAGTCGTGGTGCATTGGCTGGAGCGAGAAATAGCCCAATCCCACTGACAGGGATCGATCCCAAACCAACCGCGCATCAAGCGAGTGCTAAATACCACTTGGCTACGTCTCGCTCCAAAATACAAATGGAGACTAAAGCTGTATTCTAACCGGCCGCGAGTGATTATGTTAGAAATCATTGATTTCAATTGCTGTATCCTAACCGTAAAGCAACATATAAATCTGTAATTATAATTATCTGTCGCGCTGTACGCGTGCGGTTAGGATACAGTGATTGAAATCAATGGTTTTTTGAAAACATCGTTCACATTGCACGCATCCGGTTAGGATACAGCTTAAGAGTTGAATGTACAACTCCAAGTTTAAGGGACGCTATTACCCTGTCACCCCATTATTAGGGACTAGTCTGCTTCTCTTACAGGGTTTCTTTGTCGGAGGGTACAATTGCGTACCCTAAAATCTTGAACATTAATGGATACATTTTTATAAATATTGTAGTAAGAGGACTTGTTTAAAATTTGACAAAATAATGAAATGCAGCGTCTAATTTTAAAAGATTTTTAAGTCCATAACCACCTAGTAGGGGCACTTAAGATCTGTTTTGTTTTTATTACCTGCCCTAAAATTACAACAGCAGGATTAAATAAATGCCAGTGCTCAGCAATATGGTAATACATGTATATTAAAGGCGCAGACCCTAGTTTCAATGAGTGAGAATGGACACTAAGTTTAGTTAATATACAAACCTGCAACACATTGGGATAAGGTTATAACAGAGAGAAGCTGAAGTCTGTGATGTTTAGAAAGAGATATACCTTGTACATCAATGAGAACCCAAACAAGTAAATGCTAAATTAGGTAGAGTATCATTAAATAGATATTTACAAAATATTTACTTGTTCGTTTAATATGAAAGAAATAATCAACGAAAATCAGTTTTATTCTATTTCCGACACTAGTTTAGGGTCTGCTACTTTAATAGTGAAAAATACGTCGTAGTGTTTAAAAATTAGGGTCTGCTACTTTAATAGTGAAAAATACACCGTAGTGTTTTAAAACTAGGGTCTGTCACTTTAATAGTGAAAAATACGCCACAGTGTTTAAAAACTAGGGTCTGTCACTTTAATAGTGAAAAATACACCGTAATGATTAAAAACTAGGGTCTGTCACTTTAATAGTAAAAAATACGTCGTAGTGTTTAAAAACTAGGGTCTGTCACTTTAATAGTGAAAAAATATGTCGAAGTGTTTAAAAACTAGGGTCTGTAACTTTAATAGTAAATAATACGTCGTAGTGTTTAAAAACTAGGGTCTGTCACTTTAATAGTGAAAAAATACGTCAAAGTGTTTAAAAACTAGGGTCTGTCACTTTAATAGTGAAAAATACGTCGAAGTGTTTAAAAACTAGGGTCTGTCACTTTAATAGTGAAAAAATACGTCGAAGTGTTTAAAAACTAGGGTCTGTAACTTTAATAGTAAATAATACGTCGTAGTGTTTAAAAACTAGGGTCTGTCACTTTAATAGTGAAAAAATACGTCGAAGTGTTTAAAAACTAGGGTCTGTCACTTTAATAGTGAAAAATACGTCGAAGTGTTTAAAAACTAGGGTCTGTTACTTTAATAGTGAAAAATACGTCGAAGTGTTTAAAAACTAGGGTCTGTAACTTTAATAGTGAAAAATACACCGTAGTGTTTAAAAACTAGGGTCTGTTACTTTAATAGTAAAAAAATACGTCAAAGTGTTTAAAAACTAGGGTCTGTAACTTTAATAGTGAAAAATACACCGTAGTGTTTAAAAACTAGGGTCTGTTACTTTAATAGTGAAAAATACACCGTAGTGTTTTAAAACTAGGGTCTGTAACTTTGATAGTGAAAAATACGTCGAAGTGTTTAAAAACTAGGGTCTGTCACTTTAATAGTAAATAATACGTCGTAGTGTTTAAAAACTAGGGTCTGTCACTTTAATAGTGAAAAAATACGTCGAAGTGTTTAAAAACTAGGGTCTGTCACTTTAATAGTGAAAAATACGTCGTAGTGTTTAAAAACTAGGGTCTGTCACTTTAATAGTAAAAAAATACGTCGAAGTGTTTAAAAACTAGGGTCTGTCACTTTAATAGTGAAAAATACGCCACAGTGTTTAAAAACTAGGGTCTGTCACTTTAATAGTGAAAAATACACCGTAATGATTAAAAACTAGGGTCTGTCACTTTAATAGTAAAAAATACGTCGTAGTGTTTAAAAACTAGGGTCTGTCACTTTAATAGTGAAAAAATACGTCGAAGTGTTTAAAAACTAGGGTCTGACTACGGGTCTGTTTAAAAACTTTAATAGTGTTTAAAAATACTGTCACGTAGTGTAGTTTAAAAACTAGGGTCTGTAACTTTAATAGTGAAAAAAATACGTCGTCGTAGGGTCTGTTACTTTTTGAAAAAACTAGGGTCTGTAACTTTAATAGTGAAAAAATACGTCGTAGTGTTTAAAAACTAGGGTCTGTCACTTTAATAGTGAAAAAATACGTCGTAGTGTTTAAAAACTAGGGTCTGTTACTTTGATAGTGAAAAATACGTCGAAGTGTTTAAAAACTAGGGTCTGTAACTTTAATAGTGAAAAAATACGTCGTAGTGTTTAAAAACTAGGGTCTGTCACTTTGATAGTGAAAAAATACGTCGTAGTGTTTAAAAACTAGGGTCTGTTACTTTGATAGTGAAAAAATACGTCGAAGTGTGAAAATACGTCGTGTTTAAAAACTAGGGTCTGTCACTTTAATAGTGAAAAATACGTCGTAGTGTTTAAAAAAAACTAGGGTCGTAGTGTAAAAACACTGTAACTTTGATAGTGAAAAATACGTCGAAGTGTTTAAAAACTAGGGTCTGTTACTTTAATTGATAGTGTAAAAAA
Organism: Gigantopelta aegis; assembly: GCF_016097555.1. NCBI lineage: Eukaryota > Metazoa > Mollusca > Gastropoda > Neomphalida > Peltospiridae > Gigantopelta > Gigantopelta aegis. The sequence continues at coordinate 12,500,687 of NC_054703.1, forward strand.
TACGTCGTAGTGTGTCGAAGTTTAAAAACTAGGGTCTGTCACTTTAATAGTAAAAAATACATCGAAGTGTTTAAAAACTAGGGTCTGTTACTTTGATAGTGAAAAATACGTCGTAGTGTTTAAAAACTAGGGTCTGTTACTTTAATAGTGAAAAAAAAATACATCGAGTGTGAAAAAAATACGTCGTAGTGTTTAAAAACTAGGGTCTGTCACTTTGATAGTGAAAAATACTAGGGTAGGGTCTGTTACTTTTACTTTGATAGTGAAAAATACGTCGTAGTGTTTAAAAACTAGGGTCTGTTACTTTGATAGTGAAAAATACGTCGTAGTGTTTAAAAACTAGGGTCTGTAACTTTGATAGTGAAAAATACGTCGTAGTGTTTAAAAACTAGGGTCTGTAACTTTGATAGTGAAAAATATGTCGTAGTGTTTAAAAACTAGGGTCTGTCACTTTAAAGCGACTGTCCTGAGATTGCTGCCATTTAAAAAAAAAATTGAGTTAAAGAACATTTTTAACAACTAAAATTACACATTTAAATACATTTTCTTCACATTTTCATTTAGAAAAGTTTGTTTTGTTTAACGACACCATTAGGCCAACAAAAAAAAATCGTTTGTTTCCAGTCACCCGACCGACCCTAAATTTTGCCACCGACCCAGAACTTTTTTTTTTCTGCTGGGGTGGGGAGGGGTGGGGGGAAGCGCACAGAAAAGTTGTGGTCACGGATCGACAAAGCAGACGACAGAAGTACTCAAGTAGGATAACTCTTACACGTCAGTGTGTGTGTTAAATGGAGGTTGAGGGGTGTGTGTGCGTGGGGGGGGGGGGGGGAGGTAGCAGCGATGGTTTTTATACACCCCCACCCCACTTTTTGGCACCTTCTTACGCCGTGCCCTGGACCCAATCACTGGCATTGTTAGAGACTGGACCCAGACTAGACATGCCTGGACGTTGAATGGATATGAGCATAACTAATTTGTTTGAAATTGGAATCATTAACACGTGCTCTTATTAGCTACCACGGTAATTGGTGACACACGAGATCGCATGACAGTACGGTAATGTGTGTGGCGATTAAACGGCTTTTATTACAAACTGCTAAATACTGTAGGCCTATAGAGGAAAATATATCGTATTATCGTTACTCGATAGTCATCTCATACATTGTACGTTTATTTTCCAAAACCAACAACGTGCGATCTCAACAAAACAATCAAGGATTTCTCGATACCACATGCACAGACTACAAGTCATCGCGTTTTTTTTCGCATGCAATGGTGAAGGTCATTTGAAGAAGACGTACAATTTTCGTTGTTGGCTACTGCTTAGGCCTAGTACCCAGAATTTGTTAATATACACGGGTGTAGCCTGTAGGAAGATACCAAAAAGTGGGGTGGGTGGGCACACACACGTATAAAATTAATATATAAACCATTGATGCTGCTACAAAGTACCCCCTTCCCCGCTTCCTACGCCAGTGATGTAGATAGGCCTATCAACTGCTGAGCATGGGTAATAATTAAATAAACGGAATATTCAAGAATAACCACAAACATTAAACAGTTCACATTTATTTCAGTGTTTCAGTTAATTGGGAATAAATTAATTTGGGTGATTTTAGCATGGGTTCGTTCAATAGGCTAATAAACATTAAAACTATAAGTCCATCCCACAGGGAACGCCTTAGCCCGAGTACTCTGACTGTAAGAGAGCTAGACGGACATTTGAACATAAACACGTTCTCATTATTTATGTCCAAATGTCCGTCTAGCTCTCTTACAGTCAGAGTACTCGGGCTAGGAACGCCTTTTTTATTACTATGAAATTTACTACAAGTTATTCATTTCTAAGCCGATTGATTTGTAAATTGCACACAAAATTAGTATTGTTTTGTTATTTCCAATACAAGTTGGACAAATCTGTGAAGTTTTTGTGCAGTCATCTACTGACTGGATAAATCTGTGAACTTTTTGTGCAAACATCTATTGACCAACTTGGACAAATTTGTGCAGTCATCCTCTGACAAAACTGGACAAAGCTGTGAAGTTTCTGTGCAGTCATCTACTGACTTTTATTGGTGAAAGGAATAGTTTGAACTTTTTTTGTTTTCCTGTCTTTTGAAAATGGCATGTGAAACTTAAAACTGGCATTGACAGTGAGATTGTTTTTATTTCTCTCTGGCTGCAAAGAGTAAACTAAGATTTTTCAGACAGCTTGCCTTCATGTCTTTCATCTTGAGACTGAGTTTTTCTCTGGCAAACACATTTAAGGTAGGGTAACCTTTCTTTGAACTAAAAAAAAAAAAAAAAAAAAAAAATCCTACCTACCTACCCTACTTTTTTTGGCCATGTTACCTGAAACAAACTTCTTCGTTTTTGGCCTTAGAGAACATTGATTAATTAATCAGCTAAATCCCACTCTGTTGTTTTTTTTAGAATATCAGTGTCATTTCATTTATGTTCAATTCAACTTATTTTTTCGTGCTTATATCCAATTAAGGTTCAAGCACACTGTCCTGGATACACACCTCAGTTATCTGGGCTGTCTGTCCAGGACAGTGGGTTAGCTGTTAGTGGTTAGTAGTTAGTGAGAGTGAAGAGGGTGTAGTGGTCTTACACTTACCCATTGAGTCGTTAAAACTCACTCTGGGTGGGAACCGGTACCAGGCTGCGAACCCAGTAGGCCTACTTACCAGCCGTATGTCTGAAAATCTAAAAAAAAAAAAAAAAAAAAAAAAAAAAAAATGAAATAGATAAAATATTATTAAAGAACACCCGCCCCCCCCAAAAAATAAAACACCCAACAACAACCCCCCCCCCCAAAAAAAACCCCACTTTGAACGGGGGTCGTTAACCATTACATATGGTCTACAGATGGTATCATGAAATGCGTTATGAAACATGGGGTGGGGGACGGGGATTATATTTGTCAACTGAAACAGAACGTTTTTCAAACATCTGCCTCATTTTTATCTGAGGTAAGCACAACTATTTTGTTATTTAAAGCTAAAAGTTTGTTTTGTTTAACGACACCACTAGAGCACTGAGCAATTAATCATCGGCTATTGGATGTCAAACATTTGGTAAATCAGATATGTAGTCTTAGAGAGGAAAGCTGCTACATGTTTTTCATTAGTAACAGGATCTTTTATATATATATACCATCCCACAGACAGGATAGCACATACCACAGCCTTTGATACACCAGTCATGGTGCACTGACTAGAGAGAGAAATAGCCCAATGGGTTCACCAACGGGGATCGATCCAAAACCGACCGTGCATCAAGCGAGCGCTTTACCCATTGGGCTAACCCCACCCCCCTCCACGTTCTTTAAAGAGACAGACCCTAGGTATTAGACCATTAGATTATTTAAATTAGAAGTTACTTACATTTTATTGTTTAGAATATACATTTAGTTATATCCGAAGTGTTTCTAGCCGTCCTGGCTTTTGTAATAACCGAAATACTATTCGTAATTCTAAAAACGCACGTACCTGTGAAAAGTAACTGCTATCAAATCATGCTCTTGTCATTTTTAGCCGATATTTCCGGGCCGTTTAAATATCACTCTACTGTATTTTTCACAGGCTGAGACTAGGGTCTGAATCATTAACAGATCGCTGTCTACCTAGTGAAAGGCATATATTAAAGGAACAGACCTTAGTTATTAAACACTACAGCATATTTTCACTATTAGAGCCGTTTATGATCACTGAAATCAAACATTAGGCTTACTTATATTTTATTCTTTGGATTATCCATTTCCATAGAACTGAAGTCTTTCTGGTCATCCTGGTGTTTGTAGTACAAAAAAAATTAACATTTTTTTAATATGTTTAAAAACGCACATGCGTCTGAGAAGTAGCGGTTTATTGATTCGAGTTCTAGTCTGTTTTTAAGGATATTTCCTGTTTTAACGTCACAGACTCTTCTTTCACTCTATTGTAACTTTATTCAAATGAGTTACAGGTTTGTAAATTAACTAAACTTAGTGTCCATTTTTTTTACGGGTTAAAGCTAGGGATTGTGCCTTTAAGTCAATACGTTTATTAATGTGCAGGGCGAGTTGCTTCCCTTTATTTAGCAAATTTAAAATGACGGGCAAAATTTTATGTTGTCGTTGGAACTTGGAAGATTTATTTTGTTAATAATGACGCAAGTACTTCAATCGGGATTTAGTGAGTACAGTAGCTTATACATTTATGGTTTGTGTGTCCATATATATAGGGTATGTAACATTATTCGGACGTAGAAAGAACCACACTTTCTACATCCATTCAGATTAGCTTTCTACCCAGTATTTATTACCAAACCAAGCCAGCACAAACACAAGAACTGATATTTCATAATTGGTCAATTGACCTAATGCAAACAAATAAGGTGATGATCAATATAAAAATTCAAGATTTAAATAAAAACAGTGTAAAGAATGGTGCAAAAATAAAAATATCACAGATAGATACTGACTTTCACTAAAAATTTTAATTTTGTGCTGTATTGTCCATTCTCAAAGAGAATGTTACACTCCTGCACCACGGTGAGGTTACAGCACGCGCAGGGGATATTATTTGAATAAAATCTAGTTGAAATATAATAATTTTCTTCTTTTTATGTATGCTATGTGGACATTTGTTTATTTGTGTGTTTTGTTCACTGCTTTTTGATGAGAGGGAGGGTTTTGGTGGGTTCGTCCTACCCCCCCCCCCCCCTTCATGGCATGATGTTTATTGGCGATTATTTATATATTAATTAATTTATTTTTAATCAATAATGTCACAAAACTAAAAGAAAAAGTGTTTTAGAAACAACACATTTAAAAAAATATATGTACAGGGCTAGCAGAGTGTATTTGAAAGTGGGGATGGGGTGGGGGTACTAGCAGTTTACTGTTAAAAGGTTGTGGTGTGTGTGTGTGTGAGAGAGAGAGAGAGAGAGAGAGAGAGAGAGAGAGAGAGAGAGAGAGAGAGAGAGAGAGAGAGAGAGAGAGAGAGAGAGAGAGAGAGAGAGAGAGAGAGAGAGAGAGGAGAGAGAGTGAGTGAGAGTGAGAGAGGCATGCTCACCCGGAATAAGTTTAAATATCAGATGTTAACATAGGGCCTATGACATCTCCAGACTTTTGAGAACAGTAACAGGGAAAAAGAGGAGACCATGGCCCTATTGGCCCTCACCTCTTCCGCAGCCCCTAATACACAATTTGAAGGAGAAAAAAAATTGTTCGAAACATGCAAATAGCATACATCCAATATAGACATAGAATAGTGAAGATGCTGTGTGCCCATTAAGGCGTAAAAAAAAATTGTTTCTTGAAACCGACCCTACCTAAAAAACAAGTGCTTACCATAATTATTTTTCCTTATTATTATTATTTTTTTTAATTAAAAAGAGTACAAATGTATTTTTTTTTTTTAAACTTTAGATTGGCCCTACCTAAATATTTTTTAGTCATGTTCCCAGAATTGTTTTTAGGCACAAGGAGGCAGAACAAAATGTAATTTTCTTAATTTGTTACTTAATTTGTTAATTTCTTAACTATATTTGATTATTCCTTTGTTAATCCGTCTATACGGGGCCAATCTAATTAAAATTAGCTCCACTATTACATGTGGATCTAACAGCAGCCCGTTGGAGCTCCAATCTAATTAAAATTAGCTCCACTATTACATGTGGATCTAACAGCAGCCCGTTGGAGCTCATGTCCAGTTAACCTTCCATTCGACCAGTCAAAACCTTACTTGCAAAATCATGCCAGTGATTTGAAAAGATTTTGAAAACATTCGGGTTTATGCCGAGGGTATACGAAATGATTCGAGTGAATTACGCAGTATGCCGGAAAATAATTTCAATATAAAATTTTATATAAAATTCGTTTCAAGACAAACAAAAAAAAACATGATGGTATAGCCATAAAATCTGTTTATACTAGTATACAATACAGGGTTTATTACTGCACTTTCCCCCTTGTTTTTTCGATGTTGAAACAGACCAACAAGTTCGCCTATTGCATAAATAGTCTCAACCGATATTTTTAGACTTTGTATGCTCCCGAATAACGTTATAAAAGGTGAAGTGTAATTGGTCGATATTTAAATTGTTATTTATAGATGAAATGTCACCTGGACATGGGAGTCCACGCAATGCTGTTAGATCTACTGGCGAGACCAGTAGAGATAATTTTAAACAGATTGATAGGGGGCCTACTAGTTGGGAATCTCTTTTGTAAGATATAATATGTATGTAGGATGCATTTTCTTTTTATACTAAACATATCTGAAATTACTGACAAAAATACTACCAAAGGATGCTGTGGTGGTGGTGTAAACAAATAACTCCAGTGAAAGTAAACATGCTAAAATTATAGTAATTGGTAGGAGTAGCCTGTGTGGTGGCCATGGGTTTACCTTCTCAGTGAGTCAGTATCTATGCCAAGTGTCAAAATGATCATGGGTCAAAATTATGAAGGCTGTTTTTCTGAAACACAGATGTTTAACACCAAATTTAAAATGTGCTGAGATGTTGTAATAAAAATATTAATTTTCTTTTCAATGTTGTTTTTTTCTAAAGATACTGCAGAGCTTGTTTTGCAATGCGAGATTTGATTAAATACTTGAGGCATAACAGAACAAACTGTTTGGTTTTTGCTACTGACCATAAAAAAATACTTTCCAAATTATAATCTAGAATTTATTTGCATAAATATCCTGAAATTGGAAATTTTAATATTTGTTCAGTTTATTTACTACCTTTTAAAGGCATATTGCCACAGACCACTGACCTATTTAATGGTCTAACAAAGTATTACCTGAACAAAAATAATTTAATTTGTCCCTAAATGTACTTTATTCAACCATCTTCCTCACCACCATACTCCATTTATTAACAATATTTTTTTTTAATAATTGAATTATGGCAATGGTCCATAATTCAAAAACTAAAATTGCCGAGAGGGTTGACATGGATTTCACTCCACCATGGTTCAATTACAGTGATGCAATAGCTAGATTTGGTTTCCAACAATTAATGTAATGTTTAGTTATTATCCATTTTTAGAGAAATAAGGTCCTTAAATCCCTGACAGTATGCCTTTAAAATAAATGGTGGTTGTTTTGTGTGTGAGGGGTTTTCTCATGCTAAGCAAGTAATTGTGATCATATATTGAATATGAAACAAGCCATGTGTTAATACTGCATGTAATGCATCTCTTGAAATTAATGTAATTAGCATTAAGTTAATTGGTATTGTACCTATATTCACTTTAAACTAGTAGTAAACCATAAGTGTATTTTTATATATAGAGTACACATGTACAGGTATGTTAAGTGAGTCATAATTATTTCTTGCTGAATCTGGTTTTAGAAATGCACATTTGTAAAATACCAGTATTTTGTTTCTTTAATTTATAATTTATTACTCTTACAGCCTTTGAAGAGAAACAATCAGAATTCCTCAGATTATGTCATTTTGTACGTGTACACAAATTAAATTATTTACATTAACAAATTATAAATATTGCAAAACTACAAACTTACCCACTGTAAAGACTTGACGATCTTCGTATTTAACAAAAGTCGCTTAGTCCGAGTCAGTGTTCTATTTTGAGTATTACATAGGCTCCATTATGCCAACAACAACAATAAAAATAAGTTTCCTTTTCTTTTTAAAATCAAGAATAGGTAATACGTACAAGTCCTAGTCTCATTTTCGTTACCGTGTCCATAAATATGAGCTTAAACTATTTATAAATGCAAGAAACATCGACAATTGCTGTAAAATTAAGTAAATCTACGAACAGCAATTAGGTTACAACAAAGGAAATAGACATGAGAAACCTATTCTGGCAAACAGTTCGAACTAGTAATTTACAATGAAACACGGAATGCGATTAATTATTTCTCTTGTTCACAACTGATATATTCTTGTCAATATAATTTATAGCCCGAGTACTCTGACTGTAAGAGAGCTAGACGGACATTTGGACATAAACACGCTCTCATTACTGAGAGCGTGTTTATGTCCAAATGTCCGTCTAGCTCTCTTACAGTCCGAGTACTCGGGCTATATAATTTATAGTTACAAAACACAATTCATTATAGGCATTTTGCTTCACGCTGGTAGGTACTGGGTTCGTTTTAGGCCACTTTATTGACTTCTCTTTCACTAACCACTAACAACTAATCCACTGTGCTGGGTACACAGCCCAGGTAGATGAACTGTGTGCCCAGGACAGTGTGCTTGAACATTAACTGATACAAGGTCAAAAATAAGTTGAAATGAAATGAATTGCCGATGCATTGTTATACATCTCACAAGACCGGCCTCGGTGGTAACTTGAAACTAATTCATTGTGAAAAGGGTGGCGCAGTGGTTAAGCCATCGGTCTACAGGCTGGTAGGTACTGGGTTCGGATCCCAGTCGAGGCATGGGATTTTTAATCCAGATACCGACTCCAAACCCTGAGTGGGTAGGTGTAAACCACCTGCACCGACCAGTGATCCATAACTGGTTAAACAAAGGCCATGGTTTGTGCTATTCTGCCTGTGGGAAGCGCAAATAAAAGATCCCTTGCTGCCTGTCGTAAAAGAGCAGCATATGTGGCGACAGTGGGTTTCCTTTCAAAAACAGTGTCAGAATGACCATATGTTTGACGTCCAATAGCCGATGATGAGATAAAAAAATCAATGTGCTCTAGTGGCGTCGTTAAATAAAACAAACTTTACGTTACTTTGATGCATTACATCTCACTTGGCAAAGTTTCACATCCGTCATATTTTTATATTTGAATCACATCAATCGACTTATTGATGATTCTTGTTCATTAGTAAAGCGCTCGCCTGTTAGGTCGCCGATCGATCCCCATCGGTGGGCCCATTGGGCTATTTCTCGTTCCAGCCAGTGCTCCACGACTGGTACGTATATCAAAGGCCGTGGTATGTGCTATCCTGTCTGTTGAAAGATGCATAAAAAAGATCCTTTGCTGATAATGAAAAAATATAGCGGGTTTCCTCTAAGATTATATGTCAAAATTACCAAATATTTGACATCCAATATCTGATGATTAATAAATCAATGTCGTCAATGATCCTAGACCGACCGCGCATCAGACGAACGCTTTAACATTGGGCCATATCCCGTTGCTTCGTAGAAAAGACAAAAATTTTGTTTTGTTTAATGACATCACCAGACCACATTGATTAATTAATCACTGGCTATTGGATGTGAAATATTTGGTATTTATAACTCGTAGTCATCAGAGGAAACCCGTTACATTGTTCTTAATACAGCAAGGGATCTTTTATATACACTTTCCCACAGACAGGAAAGCACATAACACGGCCTTTGACCAGTTGTGGTGCATTGGTTGGAACGAGCAAAAAGCCCAATCAGTTGAATGGATCCATCGAGGTGGTTCGATTGTGATGCAAGCACCTCAAGCGAACACTCCACCGACTCAGCTAAATCCGTCTTATTACGTCTTAGAGAGGAAACCCGCTACATTTAGCAAGGGATCTTTCATATGCACCATTCCACAGACATGATAGCACACACCACGGCCTTTGATATACCAGTTGTGGTGCACTGACTGAAACAATAAACAGCCTAATAGCCTTACCGACGGGGGTCGATCCCAGACCGACAGCACATCATCAAGCGAGCGTTTTACCACTGGGCTACGTCCTGCCCTTATTTATAATGATACGTTGTACAAAAGAAACATTCCTTGACGTGGTGAGGTAGCTTGCATATCTCAACAACTCGGATAGCTATGCCAGCTGGAGCATCAGTTCCTGGTAAGGTCACCCAAGCTGGACTAATATGGACCGAAAACACAGAGGACACGAGTCAAGAAACACAACTCTCTAGAAGAAGCAAACTCCAAAATTGTAATGAGCCACTCTACACTGAGGTATGTGAGACTATTCGCTAAACTTATCTAAAAGACAAATAAAGTAAACAACGCTTTATAGTACAGTTAAATCAATGGAAATTAAAAACAAATAAAACAATAAGATATATAAAGTTTATTATATATGGACAGGTGGCTGTTATATACAGGTAAAGAAAAAAACATATACAATAATTTACTGTAAAACCCCCCATTAACTTGGTGTGGATATTCAGTGACCCCACTAACCATAAGCAATCATAAAAAAAAAGTCTATTGCAATTTGTTCTCGGTTAAGACATTTTTGACATATTTCTACTGGACTATATCTGTCAGTGTTGACGAGTCGAATATATATGTAAGTTCAATGCAAGCCTTCCTTCAAGCAATAACAAATCGTCTTGTAATTTAAATAACCACCATATCACAAGATGTAAATACGATTAACGATGCACTGGAGCATGCATCTGTTTTGTTTCAACTTAAGTAAAACAATAACTTTATATTGTTACGGCGCAGGTCAATACATGTATATATAATCGTTATGGCAAGTTCAACTGTCCAATTTGTGACAAAATAGTGGTCATTGTAATTTTGTGGCCGTTAAAGCAGGTTCAACCATTCATTTTGGTCCACAAATAATGGCTGTTGGCCGCATTGAACAGGTGGCCGTTATATACAGGTAAAATAAAGAAGGAAATGCATTGGGCGGGATTTATGGTGGCCGTTATGGTCAGGTGACCGTTATATACAGGAGGCCGTTATACCAGTCTCGACTGTGTGTGTGTGTGTGTGTGTATATATATATATATATATATATATATATATATATATATATATATATATATATATATATACACATACACATTATCCATAAATAGTTTGCCACAGATTCAGACCACCAGAGAGGAGCTAATAGTAGAACAGTTTAGGTAAAGTATAGTTGGGATTGATCCATCGATCGTGTTCAACAAAGGAGACAATATTTGATCTATGAATATCCATCCAGAAGGACGAAATGTTTTTTAAAAATTACCAAAAATGCCAATGTTAATTATAACATCTGTGGTTGATGTATTGCGTGTCGTTGTGACCTTTGCGGAAATTAGCGTCGCGACAGTTATGGTTGAAGCGTTTGTGACATTTGTCGTCGATTGTGTGACATTTGTCGATGATTAAGACATATATGTGGCAGAAAAATTGCGAAATTTGTCGTCAAAATGACATTTGTTGCTTTTACAACATATGTGGGCACTACACGCGGTCAGTCTAGGATCGATCTCCGTCGGTAGAGCCACTGAGTTATTTCTCATTCCAGCTAATTGACCACGACTGGTATATCAAAGGCCGTAGTGTGTGGTATCCTGTCTGTGGGATGATGCATATAGTAGATCCCTTGCTACTAATTGAAAAATGCAGCGGGTTTCCTCTTTAAGACTATCTGTCAAAATTAGCACATGCCTGACATCCAATAGCCGATGATGTCACAGGCCGAAGACATTTAGTGGATGGACTAGAATGGTCAAGAATTTTTTTTGGTTAACGACACCACTAAAGCAAATCGATTTATTCATTTGGTAATTGGGACATAGTCTTAGAGAGGAAACTCCCTCAATGTTTGAATTATATGCTCCAGACGGCCTTTGATATACCAGTCGCGGTAAAATGGCTGGACCTAGAAATAGACCAAATGGGCCCACCGACGGGGATCGATCCCAGACCGACCGCGCATCAGGCGAGCGCACTACCACTGAACTACGTACCGCCCCCAAAATATTTAGCGCATGCACGCGAATCATCAAGAAGGCGCCGTGTTAATGCGAGTTTAATATAAACATGTAACCGATATAAAAATTGGCTAAGTGAGATGTTTTAAAGGGACAGACCCTAGTTTTAACCCGTGAAAATTGAACACTAAGTTTAGTTAATCTACAAACCTGTAACACATTTGGATAAAGTTACAACAGAGTGAAACACGAGTCTGTGACTTTGAAATGGTGAAATACCCTCTAAAAATAGACTAAAACTCGACTCCATAACTGTTATTTCTCAGACGCACGTGCGTTTTAAAAAATATGAGAAATTCATTTTGTGATAGTAAAGACACCAGAATGACCAAAAACATTTCAAATGTACGGAAATTTATAATCTAAACAATAAAATGTAAGTAAAGTATGATTTAAGTCACCAAAAACGGTTATAATAGTAAACAAAATATATGGGTTAGTGTTTAAAAACTAGGGTATGTCCCTTTAAGTGAAACAATGAACGATATCAACAGGGATTTATTTTATTTCAACTTATGTCACGCTGTCCGGGGCACATACTTCACTTATGCAGGTTGTCATTCAAGGTCAGTAGGTTAGCGGTTAAGGTGAAAGCCGGTAACGGGATACGAACCCAGTACCTATCAGCGTGAAGCAAAAAGACAAACAGCAATTATTATTAGTAACAATATATATATGGCAAGAATATGAGCTTTGAACAAGGGAGATAATTAATCGATGTCCGCGTATCATTGTACACCACTGGTCCGAACTATTGGTCAGAATAAGGTTTCTATACATATCCATTTCCTTTGTAGTAACCTAATTGCTGGTCCGTTGTTTTACTGAATATTACAGCAATTTTCTACGTTTCTTCCTTTATAAACAGCGGTCTAAGGTCATATCCTAGGACAATGTACCGAAAATAATTCCAGGACGTGTACGTATTACCTATTTTTTGTTTAAAGATGAAATGAAAAATGGGGCTTACGTGGAACTTAACTAGAACACTGGCTCGGACTGAGTCTTTGTTAAACACGGAAGTTATCGCAAAGTTTTAGTGGGGCGATGCACCCCTTTTTCTCGTTTCCCCGTCCCTTTCATGTTCTTCTGTCTCATTTAGGTTTTTTTCGGCCCTTTTTGTTTTTTCTTTTTCTTCTCTTTTTTCTTTTTTTACATTCCAGCCCTCTAGTTAACATTTCTGTCAAGGAGCCAGATGACGCCTACTTCTAAATAGCAAAATTAGGAGCCATGTTTATATACTGAGTGTGTGTGTGTGTGTGTGTGTGTGTGTGTGTGTGTGTGTGTGTGTGTGTGTGTGTGTGTATGTATGTATGTATGTATGCAGGGCTTCTAGATTATGGTAGCCCCACTCCCATGGCTAGTGATATTCAGTGTTGGGCTAGTAAATAACTACTATAACTAGCCCGACGGCTAGTGAAAAACAGAGTGGTCAAATGCTGCATTTATGTCTTATTTTGTAAATATGAATATCCTGTCCCCTCTTCCCATCCCAATCTATGGGCTTTTAAGCTCTATCTCCCTCTTTAGATGACATATCTGATTATTACTATTAGTACAATTGTATTTATTTAAAGTAGGGCTAGTGAATTTTTAATTAGGGCTAGTAAAGTTTTAAAGTCACTGATCCCATGGCTAGTGGATTTTTATAAAATTCTAGAAGCTCTGGCATGTATGTATGTATGTATGTAAATATATATGTATTGATGTATGAATATCTATATATTGATGTATGAATATCTATATATTGTATGTATGTCGAGGTTGACTATTACATACATAGATATTAACGCACTGGCGCAGGGGATAATTATATCCTTTCTGGCCTCACAAATTGTCCCATGCCGTTGCTGGGACTCGAACCTGTGGCAAGACTAACCACGATACGCTCTGAGCTATGTATGTATGTATGTATGTAAATATATAGGGATAACAACAAACCAACCGCTGAAAAGTGAACTGGTTTAGAGGCTTAGACGGCGGGTAGTCGGGTGGAGACTAAGATATTCTTGAGACTTGGATTTTTTTTGTATACAATAACCGGACGTGCTGTAATAGGGTTTTTCACAACAGTTTGCAGATTTAAAAACTCCTCCTTCATAAGTTTACCAATATCAACGCTACGTCGACTGTAAATTATTGGAAAAATTATTTTATCTCTTTTTACGGCTTTACCAGATTCAACGTTGATTCCAAACGGCTGTTTTGTCTGTAATGTACGAATACAGAAGGCCTCTCGTTCAAGTCTCAAGAGGTCTGTTTCGTCTTTTGAACCAAGTATCAGGGGTTGTTCAATTGGAATTATTTCAAAATTTTCATCTAACGAATGGTCAGGTAGATTGAAGTGATTGGCGACAGGGGTGTCAACTTCATGCCGAATATCATGCTTGTGACAAACTGCTCTAATTCTCATTTGGTTTTGCGTTTGTCCTACGTACTGTTTTTTACATAAATTACAGGTGATTAGATATACTACATTTTTCGAATCACAGTTCATGTCTTTCCGAATTTGATATTCAATTTTGGTCTGTTGACTTTTGAAAGTCGACTGCGTTTTAAGTAAGTTGTGAAGTCTACACCTGATTTTGGCACAAGTAGTAGAGGAGCCAGTGCTTATTTGAGGTGATTGGTTATGCTGAAGTTTGTATGGTTTATAGTCTTCAGTTGCCCTAAAGGGATTTTCTAATTCTCGAACAGTTTCAGATTTAAGTTTTCTTAAAAACCGTTTTGAATATCCCCTCGGTTTTAAAGCACTAAATAACAGTGAACAAGCCTCATTGAAATTGTGTGTGTTACTCGAATTTCTGTGAAATCTAATAATCTGAGATTTAGCAATGCCTTTAAAGGTGTGGCATGGGTGAAAAGACTTACAGTGGAGAAGTTGGTGTGTGTCTGTGGGTTTGAAAAACACTTTGTAGTCTAGGTAACCTGATGTTTCAAACTGTGTACCTTTATAAATTGTTACATCCAAAAAGTCAACTGATTTATCTGATATGGTGGCCTTAAGTTTGATATTGTCATCCTGTTGATTTAATAGCTCAAAAAAGTTACAAAATTCTTGTTTAGAATGTGGCCAAATGATAAGTATATTGTCGAGATATCTGAGGTACAAAAGAGGTGTTTTACTCGATTTCTTTAAAGCAGCCTCTTCCCATTCGGCGACATAGATAGATGCAAAGTTTGGACTAAAACGTTTGCCCATAGCACAACCACACACTTGCTGATACATTTCTCCATCAAACTCAAAATCATTTCCTTTTAGGCTTAATTTTAACAGCTCAATAATGTTCGTATCTGGTCTGTTTGGATCTGGGTACTTAACAAATGCTCTCTTAACTGAATCAATGCCCGCATCAATACCTATGTTGGTGTACATGGAGTCAATATCAAGGGTAACCAAGAATGAATCTTTTGGGATTTTGGTTTTTGATAATTTTGATAGAAGATCTTCAGTGTTTTTCACAAAACTTTCATGTCTATTTGCAATTGGTTTTAAGTGAAAGTCTATGCATTCTGAAATATTGTACGATTCTGATCCACAGTCTGAAATGATTGGACGACCGGGTGGTGTGTTAATATCGGTCCATGTATCGACTGGCTTGTGGATTTTTGGAAGTAGATAAAATTTCCGGGTTTGTGATTGTGACTTGGCTTCTAAATATTTTACTTGTTTTTTTATTAATATGTCCCTGATCTTTTAGACATTGAATAATTGCATTGAACTTTTTACAATTTTCAGGCCAACTAGCTTTGTCAAATTTTTTGTAGTACTTTGAATTATTAAGCTGTCGATGGGCTTCCCGGATATAGTTCTCCCTTGATAGAATGACTGGCTGACCCTTTATCTGCAGGTTTTATAACAATTTTGCGGTTTTTGCGTAGTTTGGTGAGAACACGACGTTCCAGGACAGAAAGATGTTGCTGATTTGTGTAAACTGTCATATCACCCACTTTTTCCACTATCCTTTTATGAGCTTTAATGATTTCAGGATCTACACTAGAGTTTGGGGGTAACCAGCCGGAGTTTTCCGTGAATGGGATTTTTTCTCCAGTTGAACGCCGAAAATAATCGACCAGTTTAATTTTGTGGTCAAAAATGCCGTATCCATTACACCATTGTCAAGTTTAGCCTCTAAGCCTGTTTTTGGTTGGGGGGTGGGAACAAAATTCAAACCCCTGTCCAGTAATGATTTTTCAGCGGATGTTAGAAGGTTAGTGTCACCAGTTAGGTTAACAATGTTAGTTCCTAGTCCTAAATCAGGGTGAACTTTCCCGGCCTTAGTTTAAATTTAAGTACCTCATCCAACTGCGATAAAGTTTATTGGCAGTTGTTTCTGTCCAGTGAATGTTGTCCTGCCCAACCTCAAAATCACATGCATGAAGCGCAGGTATAATTTTGATGTCCCTCATTGTTTTTGCAGCCAAATTTATTTGGTTGAGGCAGGTTTTTTGACTAGCCAAAAGTCTGTCCGAAAAGTTAAGCTCGATAAAAAGTATTTTTGACCTAGGGAAATGTTTCCGAATCGAGCTTATCATGTTTCGCAACTGATTTATTGCACTGGTTGGATTTTGATCTTTTGAGTTTATACCAATGTTAAGAACAATGGTTTCGGGTTGAGACTTGCCCTTATAATTTGAGGCCATGGTCCGAAAGTGATTAAAATTGGCGTCTGGGTAACATTCTACTTGCACCTCAGGATGCGTGTCCAAATTAATTCTGGAGAAATTTAGCATCCTGGTTTTAATCTTAACATCTAGGGGAAAACCTCCCAATTCACCATAAATCATAGGGAGTGGTGTACTCTTTCTAAGTCTCAGTATGTCTCTTAAGAAATTTAATTGAATTTGTTCATTATTTTGGCTATTACCAAATCCCCAGATTTGTGAGGAATACAGGAGAATTGGGACAATAGTACTATCAAAAATACGCAACTGGCAATCTATAGGTAGATTTAAATTTCTTATTCTAATGTTTAGTAACGTCATTGTTTTTTTAGCCTGCACTATAAGAGTTTTTTTGGCTTCAACAAATGATCCAGTTCTAGAAAATATAATGCCTAAATATTTGTATGTATCAACAATGTTCAATTTGATGTCTTTAATATAAAACGATTTATTTCTTGGTGGTTTTGAACCAAATATAAGGATTTTAGATTTCTCAATATTTATTTTTAATCTCCATTTTTCACAATATTCCGAAAAAACATTTAAAGATTTTTGTAGGTCCTCAGGGGATTCTACTAGAATAACAGTGTCATCAGCATATAGTAATAAAGTAATTACTATAAATAAATCAATGTTGTCTTTTTTGTACTCTAATTTAATACCAGTGCATTGTTCTCTTTTAATGAGTCCTCTAGATCGTTTAAATATATAGCAAATAAAATGGGTGAAAGATTTTCACCGTGACGTACACCGTTTTGACATAGCAAATAAGCAGAATATTCGTTACTATGACTAATGCATGATTTAATTCCTTGGTACATGTTATAAACAATTCTTAAGTATTTACTATTTACATCTAAACTTAACATCTTTTGCCATAAACCTGTTCGCTATACTGTATCAAATGCTTTAGAAAAATCAACAAAAGCACAATACAGTTTTTTCTTTCGTTGTCGTATGATTTCATATAAAGCATATAAGGAAAAAAATTGTACTATAATTTTTACGGAAACCGGCTTGATTTTCGTTGAGCTTTTCAGTAGATTCAACAAAAACAGTTAATCTGTTATTTAAAATAGCTGTAAAGAGTTTTCCAAAACAACTAACAAGTGTAATAGGTCTATACGACTCGGGTTCTTTTGGACTACCATTCTTCTTGTATATAGGTTTAATAATACCCTTTAACCAATCATCTGGCAGTATGCCACTATTTAGAATAAGATTAAATAATTTTGTAAAAACGAAGACATGAAAATGCACGTTTCCGCACTCAGATCATGTTAATAGAAAATGTTAAGATCTCGACTTATTACCATCACTTATTATGTTGACCTCTGAACCTTTTTATCTTGAGCTCTCAAATTATATTATCGAATGCTATACTTATCTCTTGCCCTTGTGTACGAACTTCATTTATCTAGAGTTCGAGATCTTTAAAGTTAAAAGTAAGAAAAATATACATTTATGTCCTAAATATACCACCGTATTTATTGGTAATCCATTAAAAAATATACATGTATATCTTTGCAGTAGGTTTGTATCTTACCAGACCAAACTTGCCAATGCATTAAAACATTTTATTTTATAAAATAAATAATTTGTAATGTAAAATTGATGACTGATTTAGTTGTTTAAAAATAAATTAAACACTTGAAATATTTATTTATATATGTATATATAATATATTGCAGCTGAGCAGTAGCGTAACCCGGCCCGTATTTATTGGTATGGTTCTCGGTACGGCGGCTGCATGAATAGTCTCGCCCGATATTTTTAGAGTTTGTATGCTCCCAAATAACGTTATAAAAGCCAAAATGTGATTTATGAATATTTAAATTATTATTTACAGACGGAATGTCACTTGGACATGGGAGTCCACGCAATGTTATCAATCTCAGATCTACTGGTAGACCAGTAGAGTTGATTTCAAATAGATTGAAACAAAACAAAACTGAACTTTAGAACAATTTTAATATATTTATTAATTAAACATATGCTATTAAAAGGAACACATTTGAAAATGTGTATTTCAGACCCCACGACCAGAGCTTGCATGAATCTTGAAGAGTTCAGGAGGTAGTGTGTAAAACGCCGATTGCCTAGCAACCACACAGTACTGGAGGCAACGTTTGCCCTGTACTTCTTCTTCGAGTATATGTGGAAAAGTCAGTTTAAGACAGAGGATAGGGCTTGGTCAAAACGCCGGTTGCCTAGCACCCACACAGTACTGGAGGAAACGTTTGCCCTGCATTTGTTCGAGTATATGTGGAGAAGTCAGTTTAAGACGGAGGAGGGGCTTGGTCAACTGGTTAACAGTAAAACGAAAGACTACTATTTCCAATGGTAAGTTGTTGTTTGTTTTGTTTTTCCCACAGTATATTTAACTGTTGAATGTTTATATTGATGTTGATCATTTATTTGCATTTACCATAGTTTGACACCCAATAGCCGATGTACTTTTCGTGCTGGGGTGTCGTTAAACATTAAGTCATTCATACATTTCCCACAATAAGAATCGTTGCTGAATAGTAGTGATTATTAGTCCCTTACTGGTCCAACCGTCTGTCGTCTGTCTGTCTGTCTGTCTGTAGTCTGTTTGTCTGTCCTTCTGTCGTCTGTTTGTCTGTCGTATGTTTGTATGTCCGTCTGTCGTCTGTTTGTCTGTCCATCTGTCGTCTGTCTGTCCATCTGCCGTCTGTTTGTCTGTCCGTCTGTCGTCTGTTTGTCTGTCCATCTGTTTGTCCGTCTGTCGTCTGTTTGTCTGTCCATCTGTCGTCTGTTTGTCTGTCCGCCTGTCGTCTGTTTGTCTGTCCGTCTGTTTGTCTGTCCGTCTGTTGTCTGTCCGTTTGTCTGTCCGTCTGTCGTCTGTTTGTCTGTCCGTCTGTCGTCTGTTTGTCCATTTGTCTGTCCATCTGTTGTCTGTTTGTCCATCTGCCGTCTGTTTGTCTGTCCGTCTGTCGTCTGTTTGTCTGTCCATCTGTTTGTCTGTCTGTCTGTCGTCTGTTTGTCTGTCCATCTGTCGTCTGTTTGTCTGTCCGCCTGTCGTGTGTTTGTCTGTCCGTCTGTTTGTCTGTCCGTCTGTTGTCTGTCCATCTGTCGTCTTTTTGTCTGTCCATTTGTCTGTCCGTCTGTCGTCTGTTTGTCTGTCCGTCTGTCGTCTGTTTGTCTGTCCATCTGTCGTCTGTTTGTCTGTCCATATGTCGTCTGTTTGTCTGTCCGTCTGTCGTCTGTTTGTCCGTCTGTCGTCTGTTTGTCTGTCCATCTGTCATCTGTTTGTCTGTCCATATGTTGTCTGTTTGTCTGTCCATCTGTCGTCTGTCGTCTGTTTGTCTGTCCATCTGTCGTCTGTTTGTCTGTCCGTCTGTCGTTTGTCTGTCCGTCTGTCGTCTGTTTGTCTGTCCATCTGTCTCATATATAGTTTTCTGGATGTTCTCTCCACACCCCCACACAAGAGCACAAGATAAGGAGCATAAATTTTGTACATACTGTATGATGAAGTTACAGATCAGATTTAAATTTTATGGGGATTTATTTGACAGTTATGGACAGATCAAATTTGACTTTCATTGGAAGTTATTCAAGGGCAATAACTGTTATGACCTTGGACTGTGTGGTGCCCAGGAGGGGACATGTATTGCCAATGGCGTAGCCAGCATGAAGCAGACGTCTGGGTTTGCCTCTGCGTTTTTTTGCTCTGTGGATATGCCCCAGATGGCTTTATCCGTACTGTCAGAATGCTTGTTCTTTTATAATAGATCTCTTTTACCTTTTATTTTATTGTATTTTATTGATTATTTAATTTATTTTACTTCACTTTTACTTTTTATTTTTTTTTACCAATTTCTGATTTTTGGCTACTTCTCTTTGGGGAATAAACATAACTAATGCTTAAGGGGGGGGGGAGGGGGGGACGTAGCCCAGTGGTAAAGCGCTTGCTTCATGTGTGGTCGGTGGGTTTTCTTCTCTCAATGGTCCCACACCATATGTCCGAAGCCATATAACGGTAACTGGCACCCCTCCTTTTGTGAATGTTTTTTCTGACACTCATCTCAAGAAAATAAATTCTTGGAGGTCGCTAAAGCTCTTGTCGAAGGGTTGATTTTCTTGAGACTTGTGTCAGATAAACGATCTGCAAATGTTATAGTGAGATATAGGTACATCCACAGCTGTATTAATCTCTCTCTCTCTCTCTCTCTCTCTCTCTCTCTCTCTCTCTCTCTCTCTCTCTCTCTCTCTCTCTCTCTCTCTCTCTCTCTCTCTCTCTCTCTCTCTCTCTCTCTCTGATATATCTACAAAAGTACCAAAAACTAGCAGTTTGCCTTAATGCAGTGTTACACGATGCCTTCAGTGGTACCTACAGCTCTTAGTCTCCGTTTTATTAAACCATTTACTGCTTCCATTCTAGGTCTTCTTCTCTCCATTCTACAACTGTGAAAATCGATAAGATAATATCCAGCCTGAAGAAGCATACTAGGAAACAGGACATATGAATTATACAATTCAAAACTTAGACTGAAGCAAGATATGTGAATTATACAATTAAAAACTTAGACTGAAGCAAGATATGTGAATTATACAATTAAAAACTAAAACTGAACCATTATACAATTCAAAACTTAGACTGAACCAAGACGTGAATTATACAATTCAAAACTTAGACTGAAGCAAGACATATTAATTATACAATTAAAAACTTAGACTGAAGCAAAACATATTGATTATACAATTAAAAACTTAGACTGAAGCAAGACATGTGAATTATACAATTCAAAACGTAGACTAAAGCAAGACATGAATTAATACAGTTCAGAACGTAGACTGAAGCAAGACATTAATTATACAGTTGAAAACTTAGACTGAAAAATCCTCCATTTGAAAAGCAATATGTCAAGCAGTGTTGATAGATGTGTGGAACGTGAGATCTCCTTAGGACATCAACGTAACTCTAATGTGGAAATACCTGAAGGTAGACATGGTGGTGAGAAACCTTTCCAGTGCGGGATGTGTTTAAAGTGTGTATCGTCTAAGTTTAGAATTAAACAGCATATGTTAATTCATACTGGTGAAACACCGTTTCTGTGTGAGATATGTAAGAAATGTTTTCGTCAAAGTACTAACTTGAAAGAGCATATGTCGGTTCATACTGGAATTAGAAAGTTCAAATGTGAGGTTTGTGCCAAACGTTTCTCTCATAAGTCCAAAATACATAGGCATATGTTGCTTCACACAGGTGTTAAGCCTTTCAAATGTGAGGTATGTGCAAAATGTTTCATATACAGCTCCAACTTGAAACAGCATACATTAACACACACTGGCGCTAAGCCTTTTAAATGTGAGGTGTGTACAAACTGTTTTGCACGCACTGGTGACTTGAAAAAACATATGTTGATTCACACAGGTGTTAAATCTTTCAAATGTGAGGTGTGTGCAAACTGTTTTGCACGCACTGGTGACTTGAAACAGCATATGTTGATTCACACAGGTGTTAGATCTTTCGAATGTGAGGTGTGTGCAAAAAGTTTTACACGCAGAGCTGTGTTGAAACGGCATACGTTGCTTCACACAGGTGTTAGACCTTTCGAATGTGATAGGTGTGCAAAAAGTTTTCCACGCACCAGTGACTTGAAACAGCATATGTTGCTTCACACAGATGCTAAATCTTTGAAATGTGAGGTGTGTGCAAAATGTTTTGCAGGCACAGGTGCCTTGAAACGGCATATGTTGCTTCACACAGGTGTTAAACCTTTCGAATGTGATAGGTGTGGGAAACGTTTTCTACTCCGAGATGGCTTGAAACAGCATATGTTTATCCACACTCGTGTTAGTCCTTTCAAATGTGATGTATGTGCAAAATGTTTTATAAACATGTCACTCTTGACGGAACATAATACAGTGGTTCACAGCGGTGTTAAACCTTTGAAATGCGAGGTGTGTGCAACATGTTTTACAAGCACTGCTGACTTAAAACAGCATATGTTGCTTCACACAGATGTTAAATCTTTCAAATGTGAGGTGTGTGAAAAATGTTTTGTACGCAGAGGTGACTTGAAACAGCACATGCCGGTTCATACTGGTATTAAATCTTTCAAATGTGAAATATGTACAAAACGTTTTGCACGCAGATCTCAATTGAAACTGCATATGTCGGTTCACAATGGTGTCGAACCTTTCCAAATGTAAGGTGTGTGAGAAATGTTTTGCATGCAAGTCCTGCTTGAAAGAGCATGATATGTTGGTTCACGCAGCTGATAAACCTTTCAAGTGTGACGTGTGCACTAAAGGTTACACACGGAGTCGTCAGCTGCAGCACCATCAGTTGACTCGTACAACTTTGAAATGCTGAATGTGCACATACTGTTTTAAAACAGGCACCGCCAGCTTGAAGCGTCAAAAGTACGTCCATACAACTAACAAACCTTTGAATTGCTGAATGTACACATAGTCTTTTAAAACAGGCACCGCGAGCTTCAAGTGTCAAAAGTACGTCCATACAACTAACAAACCTTTGAATTGCTGAATGTACACACAGTGTTTTAAAACAGGCACCGCCAGCTTGAAGCGTCAAAAGTACGTCCATACAACTAACAAACCTTTGAATTGCTGAATGTACACACAGTCTTTTAAAACAGGCACCGCCAGCTTGAAGCGTCAAAAGTACGTCCATACAACTAACAAACCTTTGAATTGCTGAATGTACACAGTCTTTTAAAACAGGCACCGCGAGCTTCAAGTGTCAAAAGTACGTCCATACAACTAACAAACCTTTGAATTGCTGAATGTACACACAGTGTTTTAAAACAGGCACCGCCAGCTTGAAGCGTCAAAAGTACGTCCATACAACTAACAAACCTTTGAATTGCTGAATGTACACAGTCTTTTAAAACAGGCACCGCCAGCTTCAAGTGTCAAAAGTACGTCCATACAACTAACAAACCTTTGAATTGCTGAATGTACACACAGTGTTTTAAAACAGGCACCGCCAGCTTCAAGTGTCAAAAGTACGTCCATACAACTAACAAACCTTTGAATTGCTGAATGTACACACAGTGTTTTAAAACAGGCACTGCCAGCTTGAAGCGTCAAAAGTACGTCCATACAACTAACAAACCTTTGAATTGCTGAATGTACACATAGTCTTTTAAAACAGGCACCGCCAGCTTCAAGTGTCAAAAGTACGTCCATACAACTAACAAACCTTTGAATTGCTGAATGTACACACAGTGTTTTAAAACAGGCACCGCCAGCTTGAAGCGTCAAAAGTACGTCCATACAACTAACAAACCTCTGAATTGCTGAATGTGCACAGTGTTTTAAAACAGGCACCGCCAGCTTGAAGCGTCAAAAGTACGTCCATACAACTAACAAACCTTTGAATTGCTGAATGTACACATAGTCTTTTAAAACAGGCACCGCCAGCTTCAAGTGTCAAAAGTACGTCCATACAACTAACAAACCTTTGAATTGCTGAATGTACACACAGTGTTTTAAAACAGGCACTGCCAGCTTGAAGCGTCAAAAGTACGTCCATACAACTAACAAACCTTTGAATTGCTGAATGTACACATAGTCTTTTAAAACAGGCACCGCCAGCTTCAAGTGTCAAAAGTACGTCCATACAACTAACAAACCTTTGAATTGCTGAATGTACACACAGTGTTTTAAAACAGGCACCGCCAGCTTGAAGCGTCAAAAGTACGTCCATACAACTAACAAACCTCTGAATTGCTGAATGTGCACAGTGTTTTAAAACAGGCACCGCCAGCTTGAAGCGTCAAAAGTACGTCCATACAACTAACAAACCTTTGAATTGCTGAATGTACACATAGTCTTTTAAAACAGGCACCGCCAGCTTCAAGTGTCAAAAGTACGTCCATACAACTAACAAACCTTTGAATTGCTGAATGTACACACAGTGTTTTAAAACAGGCACCGCCAGCTTGAAGCGTCAAAAGTACGTCCATACAACTAACAAACCTCTGAATTGCTGAATGTGCACAGTGTTTTAAAACAGGCACCGCCAGCTTGAAGCGTCAAAAGTACGTCCATACAACTAACAAACCTCTGAATTGCTGAATGTACACACAGTGTTTTAAAACAGGCACCGCCAGCTTGAAGCGTCAAAAGTACGTCCATACAACTAACAAACCTCTGAATTGCTGAATGTGCACAGTGTTTTAAAACAGGCACCGCCAGCTTGAAGCGTCAAAAGTACGTCCATACAACTAACAAACCTTTGAATTGCTGAATGTACACACAGTGTTTTAAAACAGGCACCGCCAGCTTGAAGCGTCAAAAGTACGTCCATACAACTAACAAACCTTTGAATTGCTGAATGTACACACAGTGTTTTAAAACAGGCACCGCCAGCTTGAAGCGTCAAAAGTACGTCCATACAACTAACAAACCTTTGAATTGCTGAATGTACACACAGTGTTTTAAAACAGGCACCGCCAGCTTGAAGCGTCAAAAGTACGTCCATACAACTAACAAACCTTTGAATTGCTGAATGTGCACAGTGTTTTAAAACAGGCACCGCCAGCTTGAAGCGTCAAAAGTACGTCCATACAACTAACAAACCTCTGAATTGCTGAATGTGCACAGTGTTTTAAAACAGGCACCGCCAGCTTGAAGCGTCAAAAGTACGTCCATACAACTAACAAACCTCTGAATTGCTGAATGTGCACAGTGTTTTAAAACAGGCACCGCCAGCTTGAAGCGTCAAAAGTACGTCCATACAACTAACAAACCTTTGAATTGCTGAATGTACACAGTCTTTTAAAACAGGCACCGCGAGCTTCAAGTGTCAAAAGTACGTCCATACAACTAACAAACCTTTGAATTGCTGAATGTACACACAGTGTTTTAAAACAGGCACCGCCAGCTTGAAGCGTCAAAAGTATGTCCATACAACTAACAAACCTTTGAATTGCTGAATGTGCACAGTGTTTTAAAACAGGCACCGCCAGCTTGAAGCGTCAAAAGTACGTCCATACAACTAACAAACCTCTGAATTGCTGAATGTGCACAGTGTTTTAAAACAGGCACCGCCAGCTTGAAGCGTCAAAAGTACGTCCATAAAACTAACAAACCTCTGAATTGCTGAATGTGCACAGTGTTTTAAAACAGGCACCGCCAGCTTGAAGCGTCAAAAGTACGTCCATACAACTAACAAACCTCTGAATTGCTGAATGTGCACAGTGTTTTAAAACAGGCACCGCCAGCTTGAAGCGTCAAAAGTACGTCCATACAACTAACAAACCTCTGAATTGCTGAATGTGCACAGACTGTTGTATTAAACTAGTTTGGGAGTGGCATCTTATTTAGCAGTATAATCGTGAAACTGTCGCCACTACATGGGCTACTCTTCCGATTAGCAGCAAGGAATCTTTTATTTGCACTTCCCACAGGCAGGATAGCACAAACCATGGCCTTTGTTGAACCAGTTATGGATCACTGGTCGGTGCAAGTGGTTTACACCTACCCAGTGAGCCTTGCGGAGCACTCACTCAGGGTTTGGAGTCGGTATCTGGATTAAAAATCCCATGCCTCGACTGGGATCCGAACCCAGTACCTACCAGCCTGTAGACCGATGGCCTGCCACGACGCCAGCTTGAAGTCTATGTGTCCATACTTACATGTACGAAACCTTTAAATTCTTTTAGCACATGCTACATTAGTTTTGTAGTTATCTACTGATATCTTTTTAAAACTTTATATCCTGACAATATGCGCTGTCTATAATATAAACAGAGTTCCGTGATGGTTTATTTATTTTTTTATTTGTAGTTTTTATTATTATTATTATTATTATTATTATTATTATTAAAATCAATTTGAATTTAGAATTTTGTAAAATTTTAAATATGTTTCTTATGAACTAAGCAATAAAAATGTGAAATCTGGGACAAAAAAGTTTGTTTTATATAACGACGCCACTAGAGCACATTGATTTTTTTATCTTATCACCGGCTATTGGACGTCAAATATATGGTCATTCTGACACTGTTTTTTTTTTAGAGGAAACCCGCTGTTGCCACATAGGCTACTCTTTTACGACAGGCAGCAAGGGATCTTTTATTTGCGCTTCCCACAGGCAGGATAGCACAAACCATGGCCTTTGTTGAACCAGTTATGGATCACTGGTCAGTGCAAGTGGTTTATACCTACCCACTGAGCCTTGCGGAGTACCCTCTCGGGGTTTGGAGTCGGTATCTGGATTAAAAATCCCATACCTCGACTGGGATCCGAACCCAGTACCTACCAGCCTGTAGACCAATGGGAAATCTTGGACAAATGCTCAAGTTGATTTTTTGTTCTTCTCATGAATAGCCACTATAATGCCTGGTTCAGGAAAAAAATTCCACTTTTAAAAGCTGAATAACCTTTTTGTTATGTTGATTATTGTGGATACAAATTTCACTTTGATAAATAGCATACTTTTAACATGTTGCTTGATATAACATCAGGGTTTCTGCCAGAGGGTAAAATGAGTATGGCGCCATACCTAAATGTTTTGCTGATTTTCTTTTAAAGTTTACCTTTTGACAAAATTAATTAGTCTTATCATTACTGTATTATTTTCTAAACCCTAAACTTAACCCATTTCCTTTCTGGGGGAGACCCCCCCCCCCCCCCCCCCACACACCTCCTGTTGACTGTGGTTGCATTCAATTCCATAGCGCCATACCCAAAAATATCTGAACACTGAACATGTAATGTATAAATGTATAAATGTAATGTATAAAAGACACCACCTTTGAACCCCTAAAAAAATCGAACCTCCCAAAAAAACTATAACAAAAAAAACCCCCAAAACCCCAAAACCCCACAAACAAATAATAATAATAATAAAAACCCCAACAAAAACCAACAAAAAACAAAAAACAAATAAACAGCCATCACAAAAACTTAATCGATTGTCTCCGAGGGTACGAAAAAACCGAAGTTTATTGGCTCACAAAGTTCTTGTATCTATCCACATATATATATATATATATAGAGAGAGAGAGAGAGATAATATATATATATATATAGAGAGAGAGAGAGAGAGAGAGAGAGAGAGAGAGAGAGAGAGAGAGAGAGAGAGAGACACAGACAGACAGACACAGAGAGAAAGACAGAGGGGGAGAGAGATAGTGTTTATTTCAGCTATCCAGTATTTCATTTCATTTCAACTTATTTTGGTGCTTATATCCAATTAAGGTTCAAGCACGCTTTCCTGAGGACACACCTCAGCTATCTGGGCTGTCTGTCCAGGATAGTGGGTTAGTTGTTAATTGTTAGTGGTTAATGAGAGAGAAGAGGGTTTAGTAGTCTTACACCTACCCAATGAGTCGTTAAAACTCGCTCTGGGTGGGAGCCGGTACCGCGCTGCGAACCCTGTATCTACCAGCCTTATGCTCGATGGCTTAACCACGACGCCACCGAGGCTATCCAGCAACTTGTGCCGTGTTTAAGAGGCCGAACACTCGCAACTAATTGGGTTGGGATGTAGCCCAGTGTAGCTTGATGCGCGGTCGGTCTGGGATCGATCCCCGTCGGTGGACTCATTGGGTTATTTCTCGCTCCAGCCAGTGCCACGACTGGTATACCAAAGGCCGTGGTATGTTTTATCCTGTCTGTGGGATGGTGCATATAAAAGATCCTTGCTGTTAGTCGAAAAGAGTAGCCCATGAAGTGGCGACAGCGGGTTTCCTCTCTCAATATCTGTTTGGTCCGTAACCATATGTCCGACGCCATATAACCGTACACAAAATGTGTCGAGTGTGTCGTTGAATAAAACATTTTCCTTCTTTCGCAACTAATTTGACTGGTACCATCGTCTTCTGTCACATCACATTCATCTAACATTCAACACAAAAACTAGTCTTGACAGCGACTGCGACAACTCGCCTCTGGTCCTTGCATTCGATTGATGACTGGTCACCTTTTATTAATCTGCTTGTTTCCGATATCATGCGTTCCTTTTCTACGAAGGGACAGGATGTGGTCCACTGTAAGGCGCTCGATTTGGGATCGATCCTCGTCGGAAAGCCCATTGAGCTATTTCTCGTTCCAGCCAGTGCACCATGACTGACATATCAAAAGCCGTGGTATGTGCTATTCTGTCTGTAGATGGAGCATATCAAAGATCCCTTGCTACTAACAGAAAGAGGGGGGGGGGGGGGGTTCCTCTATGAGACTTAAAGGGATAGTAAACTCAAACAGCCTTATGTGTTGGAAAGATGCACACACATGCTGACACTTTAACAAATGAAACACGTGTAATTTTAGAGTTAATAAAAAATATAAAAACCGTGATTATCATGCTAACTGGAGGCAGACATTTCTTTTGTTTTCGGTGCGTCCAGAATTCTAGCTTGGGGCGAAGTGACGTCAGCTCCGACCAACTCCTGTATGCACAGTGTAAACAAACGCAGTCATTTACGACAAGGCGCTTCGCTTTTATCAACCAGACTTGTAAAACAACATAAATAACTTGATAATATAATAAACTGTTTAACTAAATATATTTCAATTTGCATTATTAAAACGAAATGGGGTTATAGTATTTTTCTCTCTTAAAAAATCCAAAGAAATGCATATTATTAGTCCAGTCAAACTAAGTTTAAAAAAGGCCTAACATGGAACACATTGCAACAGAATTTATTTTTGTTGTAATTTGTTCTCAAAACCATCCTAGACAACATATCATAAATTAAATATGGCCGCCACAGTAATATTTTTCAACAGTATACACATGTATGTGTGCTGAAACAAGATATATTTAGTAAATGATATTTTAATTGCATTGTATTTTGTCTGTAATAACTTACTTGATGACTTAGAAATACCTCCCTTAATTTATAATTTAAAATGGTTTTTATTTTTCAAGATTACTGCCAACATTCCCATTGAAATAACAGTTCCTTAAAATTCCAAAGTGATCTGAGATCTTGATAACCTTGCAACATCATTAATTTTTGTTGTAACTTACTCTCAAAGCCATCCTAGACAACATATCAAAAGTGTGCATTTATGTATGTTGGGGAGAGTGACTAATTTACATAAATTAAAATTGCCGCCATGTTATGTTACAACAGTATACACTTGTATGTGTACCAGTACAAGATATATTTAGTAAATGATGTTTTAAATGATTGTATTTAGTCCATAAAGACCTATATTTATTTATGGTTTACGATGGTTTTCATTTTTCAAGATGGTCGCCAACATCCCATTGAAATAACCGTTCCTTAAAGGGACATTCCTGAGTTTGCTGCAATGTTTAAGATGTTATCGACTAACAGAGACTTTTTAACGATTGTAATTATATATCAAATATATTTTTCTGCACAAAATATTAGTGGCTGTATATTAAACATGTTTATGATAGTTCTAAAATTTGTACTTGGTTAAAATTCATATTATTTCCTAAAATATATTTTTTCGTACGTACGAAATTATTTGAAGACAAAATCCGGATTTGGCTTCTTACAAGTATTAAGACGACCAGAAACACACTGAATATACAGACACTGATATTCTAAACAAAAACAAAATATTTAATATATAAGTTTAATCGTAGAAATATTTTATTAGTCGGAAACATCTTACAATGCAGCAAACTCAAGAATGTCCCTTTAAAATTCGAAAATAATCTAAGATTTGGTGATCTTGCAAAAACATATTTTTGTTATAATGTACTCTGAATACCATCCTAGACAACATATCAAAAAGATAATATGATGTAACCAGGGCAAAGTGACAAATTTGCATAATTAAATATGACCGCCACATGACATATTTTACAATTTAGTAAACATATATGTGTGCTGAAACGAGATATATTTAGTAAATGTTATTTTAAATTCATTGTATTTTGTTTGTAATAACCTACATAATGACTTAGAAAGACCTCCATTAATTTATATCTTAAGATGGCTTTCATTTTTAAAGATGGCCGCCAATATTAAAATTGAAATAACAGTTCCTCTACAATGATCCGAGATCTCGGTAATCTATTCCATTTGTGTTTAAAAACATAAGTAAAGTAGTATGTCACTTTGTTGATTAATGAGTTCCACATATAGCATGGTCTTACAGTTAATCAATTAGCCTATCTTCTGAAGACAAAACTGAAATTCGTGTGCACAATTTATTTCTATTTCTTACATGCAAACATCCATTCTTTGCCAATTTCCTTTCAAGTGCACCATTGTGTCATAGTCTGTTTTGCCAGTGCTCCAATATGCATTTGAAATTACACATCAATGACGGGGTGAAACCTATTTGCCCTGAAACGTGTTTCTTCATTTTCACATAATGACTATCTGTAGAATAAAATAACACAAATGTGAAGAATCCAATCACAAAGTTACCCTACCTTACACTCTGGATCATTCAGGAAATTGTTAGTTTCACACATATATAGTAAAAGACAATTAATCTACCTGAAGCAACAATGAAAATTCTGTAGAAGATGTTTAAAAATCATGAAGCAATACATGTATGTACAGTCAGAATGGGATATGCAGACAAACATCAGCTTATTGGTTACAGACAATAGCTATTTTCCCATTTACATGTAGTTGAAAATCCAGACATATATCCGCACAAGTAGTCTGGTGTTTGGCTATTTCATGGCAGATAGCTTTGTAGTGGAAACTATTAGACGGAAGTTGACAGGAGAATGCATACAGTTTGCAAACTTGCTGACATTGAATTTTTTTTTTGTAGTAATTACAGCCAATTCAAATGTAATACTTTTACTGTAAAATGGGGGTACGCCGGCCAGGTTTAGTCGGTTTGTTTGTTTAAACCAATATCTTGGGAAGAGCTGTCCTTTTCAGGATATGTGCCCCCAGGCAGGCAAAGGAGCATAAAACCCCCACGGGCCTACTGATATTAATAAAAGTGCTATATAGCCACTAATGCTATATAGAGACATACCGTATATCATAAATAATTGTGATCTGTGCCCTGATATAGTCTCTATATGTCTACCATGAACTGTTTTGAAAGTTTTCAGGAGTCCTTGATTATTATAACTGTGATGAAACAACTTCTGTACAAGAATAATATGACATAGTGAAACTGGCATACATTGAGCTTGCCCTAAGATACAAATATAATACAGAAATTGTGATATGTAAATTGCAAAAGGTGATACAGAAGATAAATTGCTTCTGGAAAGCTGAAGCGTCCCTTCTGTCTTATAACAACAACGTCAGTTTGAATGTCTATGTATATATCAGATTTGACACATTCATTGGTTTCGTTTCTGTCTTTCAAATTTGTCTATCTTCAATCTAATTAAAATTAGCTCCACTATTACATGTGGATCTAACAGCAGCCCGTTGGAGCTCATGTCCAGTTGACCTTTCATTCGACCAATCAAAACCTTACTTGCAAAATCATGCCAGTAATTTGAAAACATTCGGGATTATGCCGAGGGTATACGAAATGATTCGGGTGAATTACGAAGTATGCCGGAAACTAATTGCAATATAAAATTTTATATAAAATTCGTTTCAAGACGAAAAAAACCCGTGATGGTTATTACTGCACTTTCCCCCCTGTTTTTTCAATGTTGAAACAGACCAACAAGTTCGCCTATTGCATAAATAGTCTCGCCCGATATTTTTAGAATTTGTATGCTCCCGAATAACGCTATAAAAGGCGAAGTGTAATTGGTCGATATTTAAATTATTATTTATTGATGAAATGTCACCTGGACATGAGAGTCCACACAATGCTGTTAAGACCAGTAGAGCTAATTTTAATCAGATTGGTCTTTCTTACTTTGTCTTTTGTCTAGCTTGTTACAATCTATTATATCACTTGTGTCATAAACTGTTTTTGAGTGTTTGCATTAAACCATTCACAGCTGCACATGCTAGACTTATTTCGACCTCCTGATAATCTTCTTATAACGTACACCCACCCAAAACCCCGTTTATTGCATTTAATATGTACATGTGCACTGTACTCTAACAAGTCAAATGTATACGTGTACTATAATCTGAAAGCAGTCAAAGG
Organism: Gigantopelta aegis; assembly: GCF_016097555.1. Taxonomy (NCBI): domain Eukaryota; kingdom Metazoa; phylum Mollusca; class Gastropoda; order Neomphalida; family Peltospiridae; genus Gigantopelta; species Gigantopelta aegis. The sequence continues at coordinate 12,533,042 of NC_054703.1, forward strand.
GACATTGGATATAATAATACTGCTACTATGAAGCAGCCATGTGCATTGTCTATAGGTAGTCTGCCACTCACGAGGACGATGTATTCTTCTTGACTGGTTAAACCTGCACAAGACAAAACGCCGTGGGTATATTTATAGACAGTTCGGATGACATGTACTTGTAATATCTTCACATATTTTCTTCCTATGCCAATTAAAGGATCAGGTTTAAGAACAAAGGAAGTAATGTTGAATTATATGGTCGATGACAGGTATTCAGGTAAATGTCTTTATCATTTTCAGTCCTGCTTACTCTCATTCTAATTCGTGGTTCATATATTGTATGTGTTACTCGCCAATCATTGAATTTACATTTTGTCCACAAGATGGTTTATAGGATTATGTCATCATTTTTCAACAGTAAAGAGGTAGATTCGTGTTTCGATAGTATACATGACTTAGTTACAAATTGTTGATACAAGCTGCATGCTGACAAAATAGTGAAATACCATGATAACCTATATCACAATATTTTTTATTATTTTAGAGCAAAAAAATGTAGGAAAGACCTCTTTATGATGGCTATACTATCTAAAAGTGTAATTTTCTTCCTGTGCGACCCACAGAACTCATACATTGACATATTACATGAAGGTGTTTGATCTAAAGGCGACAAAACTTGATCGCCATTTTGAATAAATTAAAATTCCGGTCTTAAAAAGTGGTCGTTAACAAAACATTCCACCAGATTCGTGTTTATTGATCAAAAGTGCCATAAAAATGACAGGGCATAATTATCTAATGTAAAACAAAATATTCATTTCCCCAAGCTTTTGATCAGTGGGACAACTTAAGTCAATTCAATCTGAAGCTAACGGTGGGCTTAATATATCATTTATGTCACTTTTGTAACTAAATAATTAGTTTATATTTACAGCTTTCTTTGACAATATTAGTAACACTAACAAAAGTACATTGTCTGTATATATTTATATTTGTGTGCGATTTGGGGGAATATTGGTACCAATTTTGAACAAAGGTGGCCATCTTGAATTTTCCTTTTCATCCATATATCTCTGAATGAATTTTAAAGAACATGTGTGAATACATTTAAGTCATAGCACTGATAATTCCATGCAACTGTCCACTGGATCTTAAGAATACATGTAGTTTGCCATTGTGTTTGCATATATGAGTTATGGCGGCCATTTTGAAATTATGCAAATTAGCATATTTGCCCCACCTACATCGATTTACATTTTTTTTATATATTTACACTTCTACACTATTATCAAGCAAATATAAATCAAAATATCCTACGTCAGTGACTATTATTGCTTTTTAAAAGACTGATGTGGACTCACTTCTTTTTAAACTCAGTTTATCCACACGATATTTCTTTATCACTAGCCAGTGTCCAGCGGCAGTTTTTAAGCTAGACACCACTAGATCACACACCCAATGTCTTTGTGAATATCCTAATGTTTGTAGTAAATAAAACTATGAAATTATTGGGAGGTAAAATCTAGTCTCGACTTCTTGAAAAATCCAGGCGATCAGAAACAGCTTAAAGTCCGAAACAAATTGTTAAATTACTCTACTACCTTTAATTACTGTTAGATTTCCTCCCAATTTTGTCCAGACACAAATCGTGAAAAAAGTATTACAGTGAAAGAGATTCCACATACGAGACTGTAACGACGTCACCTATGTCGACTTCGCTGAGATGGCATAGGGCAAAATACATGCCGTTTCCTTCCGTCTGCCATTTTGCTTGTTTATGGAATACTCTTCAAGAGGGGTGGGTCAATATGACGTAATCGAACGACGTCATGACATGCGCTAAGGTATAACGCACTTATCATTACATCAAATTAATTATTTGGCATACTTAGGAGGCTTCCACCCCTCATGAAGAATATTCCATAAAAATTCAAAATGGCAGACGGTGAAAAATTACATGTATTTTGCCCTATGCAATCTCAGCGAAATACCGGCCTCGGTAGCGTCGTGGTTAGGCCATCAGTCAACAGGCTGGTAGGTACTGGGTTCGGATCCCAGTCGAGGCATGGAATTTTTAATCCAGATACCGACTCCAAACCCTGAGTGAGTGCTCCGCAAGGCTCAATGGGTAGGTGTAAACCACTTGCACCGACCAGTGATCCATAACTGGTTCCACAAAAGCCATGGTTTGTGCTATCCGGCCTATGGGAAGCGCAAATAAAAGATCCCTTGCTGCTAATCGGAAAGAGTAGCCCATGAAGTGGCGACAGCGGGTTTCCTCTCAAAATCTGTGTGATTCTTAACCATATGTCTGACGCCATATAACCGTAAATAAAATGTGTTGAGTGCGTCGTTAAATAGAGCATTTCTTTCTTTTTTCTCAGCGAAATCGATATCGATGACATCGTTATAGTCTCGTATGTGAAATCTTTGTCATTGTAATGTTTTTTTCTCGATTTATGTTTGGACAAAAAGTGGAGTAAATTTAATGGTAGTTACAGGTAGGAGAGTAATTTATCGTAGTTGTTAACAATTTGTTTTGGACTTTAAATTAATTTGCAATCTGATTAAAATTTAGCTCTACTGGGTCTACCAGTAGATCTAACAACATTGCGTGGACTCCCATGCCCATCTATGAATAACAATTTTAATATCGACCAATTACACTTCGCCTTTTATAGCGTTATTCAGGAGCATATAAATTCTAAAATATCGAGCGAGACTATTTATGCAATAGGCGAACTTGTTGGTATATTTCAAAATTGAAAAAAATGGGGGAAAAGTGCAGTAATAAAACTCTGGAATATATACTAGTATAAACAGACTTTATGGCTATACCATCACGGGGTTTGTTTTTTTTCGTCTTGAAACGAATTTTATATAAAAATTTATATTGCAATTAATTTGCGGCATACTTCGTAATTCACCCGAGTCATTTTGTATACCCTCGGCATAATTCCGAATGTTTTCAAATTCTTTTCAAATCACTGGCATGATTTTGCAAGTAAGGTTTTGATTGGCCGAATGAAAGGTCAACTGGACATGAGCTCCAACAGGCTGTTGTTAGATCCACATGTAATAGTGGAGCTAATTTTAATTAGATTGAATCAATTTGGTTTAGTGGCGTCATTAAAGAAGAACAACAAACAAACAACTTAAAAACTATTTCTTGACGATTCTGGTTGATGGACTAAATTCTTATGCCTGTGACGATAAGATAATGACAATGGTGTGTTTTACAGTACATTTCAAGGCATATTGTCACAGACCACTGACCTATTTAATGGTCTAACAAAGTATTAACTGAACAAAAATAATTCGATTTGTCCCCAAATGTACTTTATTCAACCATCTTCTTCGTGATTACAAAAATTTCAATTTGGCCGTTTTGGAATTCATTTTCGTGCAAGTTTGTTTGGTCTGTGTTCTTGTAATTGCTAATAAAAATATATGGTATGTATTGTCACACTGTCACTAAGTAAATTATAGGACCTAATTGTATTTCAGTCGCAAGTTCATAACTGATTTACATTGAATACTCGTGTCTAGTATAGATAGTGCTGAACCAAATAAAATTTGGCTGTGTCAAAGTTCAAAGTTTGTTTTGTTTAACGACACCATTAGAGCACATTGATGAATTAATCATCGGCTATTGGATGTCAAACATTTGGTAATTCTAACTCGTAGTCATCAGAGGAAACCCGCTACATTTGTCCTAATGCAGCAAGGAATCCTTTATATACACTTTCCACACATACAGGGAAGTACATACATGGTATATGACCAACTGTGGTGCATTGGCTGGAACGAGAACAAACCTAATCAGTTGAATGGATCCATCGAGGTGGTTTGATCCTGCGACGGAAGCACCTCAGGCGACCACTCAGCCGACTGAGATAAATTTAGTTAATACCACTATTCCTGTCTTTAGTCAAACATATAATGTGATGAACAATTTTATTTGGGCAATAAATGTGTACAATTTTATTTCACGTGGTACCACTGTGTCATGTAGCCTTTGTCTTGAAATATGTATGCGAAAGAAGGGGTGTCGTACAAACATCCAGTTATATCGAAAATCAGTCGTCAAAGGTTTTACTTTCTTCAGTTAATACTTTAATACTTTACTTTAATGCTGTTTTTCAATAATGCGAATATGATTTTTTTTGTTTTTTCAATATATTTTCTGGGAGAGCATGTCTCTTTCCCCTATCAAGGGGCGAGGCGTAACCCAGTGGTAAAACGCTCGCTGTTTGCGCGGACGGTCTAGGATCGATCCCCGTCTGTTGGCCCATTAGGCTATTTCTCGATCCACCAAGTGCACCGCGACTGGTACATCAAAGGCCGTGGTATGTCCTATTCTGTCTATGGGATGGTGCATATAAAAGTTCCTTGCTGCTAATCGAAAAGAGTAGTCCATGAAGTGGCAACAGCGGGTTTCCTCTCAGGATCTTTGTGGTCCTTAACCATATGTCTGACGCCATATAACCGTAAATAAAAATGTGTTGAGTGCGTCGTTAAATAAAACATTTCCTTGCTTCCTTCCTATCCCCTATCAATATCGCTCGCCACAGTATAGAAAACCCCGCTAACTGGGCTCTGTCTAGGACAGTAGTTATAGTGGTTAGTTGTTAGAGGTTAGTGAAAGAGAAGTCGGTGTAGTGGTCATGCATCTACCCATTGAGTTGTTAAATCTCGCTTTGGGTGGGAGATAAAAACGGAGTTGAGAACCCCAGTACCTACCAACCTTTTTTCTGATGGCTTGACCACAACACCACCGAGTCCGGTGTGCCATATAACGAGAATAGGACTAGAGGTTGCGTTGTAGCAAATACAATAAAACGGTCCGTGTCAAACCAAAGGAGGCAAATGTTTTATTTAACAACGCACTCAACACATTTTATTTACGGTTATATGGCGTCAGACATATGGTTAAGGACCACACAGATATTGAGAGTTAAAACCCGCTGTCGCCACTTCATGGGCTACTCTTTTCGATTAGCTGCAAGGGATCTTTTATATGCACCATCCCACAGACAGGATAACACATACCACGAGCACATTGATTTTTTTATATCTTATCATCGGCTATTGGACGTCAGACATATGGTCATTCTGACACTGTTTTTAAAGAGGAAATCCGCTCTCGCCACATGGGCTACTCTTTTATGACAAGCAGCAAGGGATCTTTTATTTGCGCTTCCCACAGGCAGGATAGCACAAACCATGGCCTTTGTTGAACCAGTTATGGATCACTGGTCGGTGCAAGTGGTTTACACCTACCCATTGAGCCTTGCGGAGCACTCACTCAGGGTTTGGAGTCGGTATCTGGATTAAAAATCCCATGGCTCGACTGGGATCCGAACCCAGTACCTACCAGCCTGTAGACCGATTACTTAACCACGACGCCGGTCCATTTGCAATAAATAAATACACTTGTATTTGTTATACAGTTGTTATGTTACGCACTATGCACCAGAGGTTGTACTTATTGCAGAGTACCCCCTAAGAATGCAGCTGCGACTCTCAACCAAAATATGGGTTTCTAATAAAAACATTAATTAAATCTTTTAAATTGTATGTGAACCCTTCCCCCCACCGCCATTTTCTTACAGGTAGATTAAATGTTAGGTGCCGGCAGAGCTCGACCTTAGCGGTAGTCCGGTGTGTTTCGGCTAACGATTTCTCACTCGGGAGTACCAGTTGTCTAAACCCGGTAGTCCGCAGGGCTACCAAATTGTTTGGCATGTCCAGTAACTCCGCAATCAACAAGACGTTTACATTTTTTTCACTTGTCCACTGGACAAGTCCAACTAAAAATCTTCTTAGATAAATTGGCAATACCCCCAGATTTTGTTTACTGATTTAAACAAAATACTTTGTTCATTAAGGCCTGTAATGTTGTTTATGTTGTAATGTTGTGTGTATTTCACAGTATATTGGTCATGATTTAAAAAAAGCCAACCCTAAAACATGTTTCTAAATAGAAATGATTTTGCTTTTTTTTCTCTTCTCTTTTTAAAAAACAAAAAACAATTTATTAAAGTTATGGGGCTAACAATTTGTACTGAGGGCTACTAGATTTTATAACCTGGTAGCCCGATGGGTTACCACTGAAAACACTTACGGTCAAAGCCACACTTTATACTAGTGCACTCTGCCCGGGTGTTGATAGGTGCTTATATCAGATTTAGGGGCGGGACGTAGCACACAGCACAGTGGTAAAGCGATCGCCGTTTGCGCGGTCGGTCTAAGATCGATCCCCGTCTGTTGGCCCATTAGGCTATTTCTCGATCCACCAAGTGCACCGCGACTGGTATATCAAATCCCGTGGTATGTGCTTTCCTGTCTGTGAGATGGTGCATATAAATATACTAATGGAAATATGTAGCGGGCTTCCACATAAGAATATATGTCAAAATCACCAAATGTTTGTCACCCAGTAGCCGATGATTAACAAATCAATGTGTTCTAGACCGACCTGTTCATAAGGCAAGCGTTTTACCACTGTGCAGTATGCCCGCCCCTTCGCAGAAAGGAAAGGAAAGGAAATGTTTTATTTAACGACGCACTCAACACATTTTATTTACGGTTATATGGCGTCGGACATATGATTAGGGACCACACAGATTTTGAGGGAGGAAAGCCGCTGTCGCCACTTCATGGGCTACTCTTTTCGATTAGCAGCAGGGGTTCTTTTATATGCACCATCCCACAGACAGGATAGCACATACCACTGCATTTGCTATACCAGTCGTGGTGCACTGGCTGGAACGAGAAATAGCCCAATGGGCCCACCGATCGTAGAAAAGAAATGCATTAAATCGGAAATAAGCTGTGTAATAAAAAGTGACTGATCTGCAGTCCACTCGGTCACCTGTTGACCTACGCAGCTGGACATTACCAGTTATACATTAATGCAATTACCAGAGGCATATTTAGGAGGGAGAACGATCGCAGTCTCTTGCTAGACTGTTTTTGTTGCGTCGAATGTTAAATGAACGTGGCACTGATGTGAGCAATTACACCTCAGACGTCTGCTACTGGGCAATACTGTTCCAATAATACACAGGGTTGAAAATTAGCAGTCGCCCAGTCGACCTTTATTGGCTTAGGGCGACTAAGAATTTTACAAAGATAGTGTGTGTGTGTGTGTGTGTGTGTGTGAAAGAGAGAGAGAGAGAGAGAGAGAGAGAGAGAGAGAGAGAGAGAGAGAGAGAGAGAGAGAGAGAGAGAGAGAGAGAGAGAGAGAGAGAGAATGTTTAAATATTTTAAATGCTACAGTAGTAGGCTACTAATAAAATAAATAAGGATCACAACAAACATTTTACCAAAATATAGGGTGTCTTTTTTTTTTGTCTTTTTTTTTTATCATATTACAAAGCATAAAAACGTACTTATTGTTTAATATAGTAATCTTTGGGTGGTTATTGCATCATGCACGTCTTGGTGTCAAGACGTTAGATCTGATCTGTTCTTATTTCATGTTCTGTCTCCAGCTGCCAGATCTGTAGTTCACGTCAGCACAGACGCAATCATCTTCATAAATCAAGGCTAATATTCGTTCCTCGTATTCAGCCTTGATACATGTCGTCAAGAAATCGTGCCACAAAATGCTTAAATTTCATTGGATGCGATGAGATCTGATTGCAACGAATCGCAACGTTCCTTATAGATTCCCTTGTTATTGTAAACAAAGATGGCAGCGTCCGTGGAAACGTGTCGTGTTTGTCACGATGTTAAAAAAAAGGTTTCGGCGGTTAATTTTTGATATTGCTTTCAAGATTGTCACCGATGCTGTGATTGGTCAGCGATGTCATCGTGTAAGGGATATAATCGGTGTTACAAATTTTCTTCCAATAGAGGGCGCTAGTAGTGGATATCAGTAATCTTGACTACATGTATCAAGGCTGAATACGAGAAACGAATATTAGCCTTGATTTATGAAGATGAGACGCAATGTGTTTTGGTACAAACGATTCAGTTTAAGTGCATTTCTTTTTTTAACAGGCACCATATTCGCCAGACTCTAAAATCGATGGTCACCCAACGGACTATCTTTGTAAAATTCTTAGTCGCCCTTAGCCAATAAAGGTTGCCACAGGCGACTGCTACTTTTCAAACCTGAATATATCACATTACAAAAGTCTGACTCATATAACACTGTCATTTGTATGAACTGATTTGTGATGTGTCAAGCGGGTGTTGTCTGTTAAAACATTCTGTGCACTTTTAACATGTTAAAGGTTTCTCAACTGTTTCAACGAATATGTGGTGCGTTAAACTGGTATTGTCTGTTAAAACATACTGTGCACTTTCAACATTGTATAGGTTTCTCAAAAGTATGGAAAGATATGTGGTGCTTCAAGCTGGTTTTGTCTGTTAAAGCATTATGTGCACTTTTTAACATTTTAAATGTTTCTCAACAGAATCAACGGATGTGGAGCTTCAAAGCTCGATTCGTCTGTTAAAACATTCCGTGCATTTTCAACATTTTAAATGTTTCTCAACAGTTTCAACAAATATGTGGTGCTTCAAGCAGATGTTGTCTGTTAAAACATTCTGAGCACTTTCAACATTTGAAAGGTTTCTCAACAGAATCAATGGACGTGGTGCTTCAGGCAGGTGTTGTTTGTTAAAACATTCTGTGCACTTTCAACTTTTCGAATGTTTTTCAACAGAGTAAACGGACAGGTTGTGAATGAAGCTGGTTCTGTCTGTTAAAACATTCTGAGCACTTTCAACATTTTAAACGTTTCACAATAGTATAATTGGACAGGTGGTGATTCAAGCTCGTGTTGTCTTAAAATATTCTGAGCACTTTCAACATTTTAAAGCTTTCTCACCAGTATGAATCAACATGTGATGTTTCAACTGCTTACACTGAGAGAAACATTTTGCACACGTGCCACAAATGAAAGGTTTAACATCAGTATGAACCAGCGTGTGCTGTGTCAGGTGGGTACTGCGGGAAAAACATTTATCACACACCTCACACTTGAAAGGTTTAACACCCGAGTGAACGAAAAGGTGTCTTGTTAGGAGTGTCTTCTGAGAGAATCGCTTTTCACACAGCTCACACGCGAACGGCTTAACATTGGTGTGAATGACCATATGTTTTTTTAAATAGGAATTTAAAGAGAAACGTTTTGCACACACCTCGCATTTAAAGGGTTTCACCTCAGCGTGAATCGACATATGTTTCTTCAAGGTGTTGTTATGAGAGAAACTCTTTGCACACACCTCACATTTGAAATTCCTGTCGTCAGTGTGTGTTGACATATGCTCCTTCATGTGGGTTTTGCGTGAGAAACATTTTCCACAAGCATCGCACGTAAAGGGCTTAAAACCAGTGTGCTTCAACATGTGTATCTTCAGGTCGTTGCTACGTAAGAAACACTTGGCACACATTCCACATGTAAACGGCTTAGCTCCAGTGTGAACCAAGATATGCAGCTGCAGGCTGAAACGATGAGAGAAACATCTGGCACACACATCACATCTGAAGTCTTTAACACCGGTGTGGACCAGCATATGTTTCCTCAAGTAATCTCTCAGACGAAAAGACTTTCTGCACACCTCACACTGATATGGTCGTTCACCAGTGTGGATCCTCATATGCTGCTTTATCTTACTGTTGCACGAGAAACACTTTAAACACATCCCACATTGAAAAGGTTTTTCAAAAGAATGTTCCGGTGTAGGCGGCCGGTCGATTTCCAGATCAGAACTGTTTTTACAATGTTTTGATGTGACCTCATTGTCGACGCTGAATGACATATTCCTTTTTCGATGGGAGCCTCTAGTGAACGTTTTGAACAGTATATTCTCTATCAATGTTTTGATGGGGCCACCTTGTCAAATCTATCATTACTGAATGACATATTCCTTTTTTTCCCAGACGAGCTTTGAGTCAACACCTTGAACAGAAAAATGTCTATCAATGTTTTGATGGAACCTAATTGTAACCAAATCTATAGTTGTCGAAAAATCTGTTAACACAATCACAGTAAGGCATATTCTTTTTCATACAGGAGCCTGGAGTTAACGTTTTGAACAGTACTTTTTCTATCAATGTTTTGATGGAACCTAATTGTAACCAAATCTATAGTCACTGGATGACAGACAGAAGCTTGGGATCAAGTGTTTTGAAGAGTATGATGTAAATCACAATGTCTTTGTTTCTCGAGAAACAGTCTGGCATGAGCATTGTTTGATGGATCTTCAAGGTTGTAGAGGGAGTGCTGAAACAGAGACAGTAAATTCATAAATAAATTACAAGTTCGAGTTGTACAATTATGTATGTTTTAAAGTCACAGACCCTAGTTTCAATCCGTGAAAATAGACACCAACTTTAGTTACTCTAAGCTGTAGCATTTGGATATCGTTACAACAGATTGAAACAACAGCCTGCAACAATGAAACTGTGAAATACATTTAAAACAGACTAGAGCTTGTCTCCATAACCATTACTTCTCGAAGGTACGTGCAGTTTTGAAAATGTATTAGAAAAGTAGTATCACATGCACCCTGGGTTCATTTTTGAATTTGATGTGACTCCCCCCCCCCCCCCCCACACACACCTGTGTGTACTTGGTTGACCTAGCTGAGGGGTGACTCGGGGGGGGGGGGGGTCCTCACATCTGTGTGTCCTTGGGTGACTCGGTGCTCGCCCCATTTGTGTGTCGCTGAGAGTGACTCAGTAGTCGGAGTGACCATGTACGTTATGTATAAAACAATCCAGTATAAAATGGGTAAGTTTTAGCCTTATTGTCATTCACTTGTAGGAATCTGTACAACTGCTCTACGTTTTTGAAAAAAGAGAACTGTATTATTTCTAACTCTAAGGTAAGCTATTTTATTGTATCTATTGAATTATTATTTTGTCTTAGTTAAAAAAAAGGCCCAGACATTCTAATACTTACATATGACATATATTTTAAAACATATCTATATACCACTCTCCAGTGTGTCAATGAGAAAAACATTTGTCAGAACAAAACAGAACTTTATTACACTCAGGCCGTTATGCAACGGCGTAAGAGGATCATACATATTCTGATTCTGACAAGATGATTAACAGGGTGTCAACAGCCGTATGATAATTTTTAATTTTTAACAAAAGACGTGACCGTCGTGCGCCGCTTCATAACAGCAAGTCGAGGTCAGCAAGTTTCATTCATGATTTTAACAAAAGACGCGTGGGACAGATGACATTGATAGTCTGTTTTGACTCGAGTCGTGTGCCAATTGTCCCGTAACGGCTGAATAAAGCCCTTCATTGTACTTCAATCAACGTTTTCTTGAAAGGTTGGCACACTTTTTAATTATCATCTCTTACTTCTGGAGATTAAACTAAAACGTCTGACAGTCATTATACCAATTTGTTGCGTGGAAATCAATCTCTCTCTCTCTCTCTCTCTCTCTCTCTCTCTCTCTCTCTCTCTCTCTCTCTCTCTCTCTCTCTCTCTCTCTCGCCAAACAGACATTTAATAACTTGAAAGGTACAGGCAAGTATTACATGTGTTGGGTGACAAGACAATTTCGACAAAGAAAAGAAAAAACTATTAGAAACGGGTTTTATCGTACTCGTTTTAAAGAGTATAGCACCTCTATTAAAACAACAAGGCAACACTTGTCAAAAACCATTTTGATACCCGTGGAAATATACGAACGTCTCATAAAGACCTATCTATCAAGTCGACCTGAAGGTTCTAATAGACAAAATTAATTCCCATTGCCGATAATGTTAACGTTTACTAATAAAACTGATATAAGCAGCGTATCAACACACCCAGGAAGTACAGCAATAAAAAGTGTGGCACCTCACATCTAATCTACCTGCAAAAAAATGGGGGGTGGGGGGGGGGGGGGGGGGGGGGGGGGGGGGGGGGGGGGGGGGGGTGTGTGTGTTCAAATATCAATTAAGAGGTTTAATTAATGTCTTTAATAGCAACCGTCATTTTTGCTGAAAATTGCAGTTCCATTTTTGGGGGTACCCCGCATTAGTTTCAATCTCTAATATATACTGCAGAACAACTGTATAACAAATAAAAGTGTATTTATTTATTGTTGATGGATAATAGTATTTGCACAAATAATCAATGTCACATATTACTACCAATCACACCCACAGCTGCTTTTACTTCGTAAATATTTCACGGTGCACCTCGAACTTTAACACGGAACTCTCTTCTTTGGTACTGTGCAACCTGAAGAGATTCAAGAAGATTTTGAATTGCTGGATGCAGAAGTGATTCTTGGCGCCTTGTCTAAACCTTACAGACAGAAGGGGCGTAGTCTATTACAACACATACAGGATGATCCAGACAAAAACCACTTTCTTGGAATCGAAAAGTACAGGGTGTATACTACCAAATCAAATCCCATAGACGACAATAGTAACATATGCGGCTAAAACTCCTACCTGCAACGTATCAACCGACATAAACGCCACGGATATAAATACTACCACACCTTACACTTAAAGTGAATCAGAAAAAAATGGGGATCAAGCTGCTCGTTTCTGAGATAACGGGTAGGGTCTATGACTACCCTAGTTTCGCACAAAATTTTAGTACTTTTTTTTACAGGTACCCCATACATGTTTCAAGCACAAGGCTACTTGACACATTGGTACTAGATGAAATAAAATTGCACATTTATTTTACCCAGATGAAACTATTATTTTTTACAACCAACACACTCACATTTATAACCAATCACAGGACTTGTGGTGTTCACTTCTCTATCAAAAGTTCGGTGCACCTCGAACTTTGACCCAGCCGGAAGTTATTTGGTATAGTACTACCTACAAGTGATGTACAAAGTTTCGATCATTGAAGACCGTCACATTGCAGATATGTTAAAAGATTCACAATATCTATACAAACGGTTTCAAACCAAAAGGCACAGTGAATTTCACGAGGCCTTGAAAGAGATTAACGTACCAAAGGAACTAAATGAAAATACCCAGCGTCTGAATGACATGCAGTCAGATGACATCGCTAATAAGAACACCCAGAAATGTTTATTTACAAAAGAGTATCAAAACGACCTCCTATTATTATTACAAAACATTGCGATGCCTTAATTGTCCCTTCCTTTAAATGGATGTCATTGTAAAACAAACATTCTAAGAGTTAGAGCTGGGCGGTATTGAAATTTGAGTTTCAGTATTGAGATCAGTATTTTGTGGGCGATTTACCTCGGTAACTCTGTCAAAAATGGGTAAATGACCATGAACGTTAAACTTGATCTGTAACAGCACATGATAAAGCTATATACAAGCTTTCACCTCAGTATCTTTAGGCATTGTAAAACAAAAGTCTCCTACGTTCAAGGGCCATAACTCCGTCAAAAATGGGTAAAAAGATCTGTAACAGTACATGATAAAGCTATAAAGAAAATTTCAGCGTAATATCTCAAGGCATTAAAGGCATACTGTCACAGATTTAAGGACCTTATTAAAAAAAAAATGGATAAATAAAAATTACATTAATTGTTGGAAACCAAATCTAGCTATGGCATCACCTTAACTGAACCATAATGGAGTGAAATCCATGTCATCCCTCTCGGCAATTTTAGTTTTTGAATTATGGACCACTGCCATAATTCAATTATTTTTTACAAAATGTCATTAATAAATGGGAGTATGGTGGTTATGAAGATGGTTGAATAAAGTACATTTAGAGACAAATCAAATTATTTTTGTTCAGGTAATACTTTGTTAGACCATTAAATAGGTCAGTGGTCTGTGACAGTATGCCTTTAAAAAACAAAAATGTGGAAAAATATATGTAGGACAGACAGACGGACAGACAGACACAGACAGAAGGACAGAGATGAAACCTATAGTACCCTCCGGTTGGACCAATAGGGGATAATTATTATTACAGAAAAGTACCAAACAGTAATGTATTCATTATTAAATTTTAAAGGGACATACCCTAGTTTTGAAACACTAAGTCATAGTTTTTACGAATAGAGCCATTTTTGATAACTGAACTAATACTTTACTGAGATTTTATGGTTTAGATTATACATTTCGAAGTGTTTTTGGTCATCCTGGTATTTTTAATATCACAAAATGCATTAAAAACACACATGCGTCTGAGAAGTAATAGTTATGGAGTCGTGTTTTAGTCTATTTTTAGAGGGTATTTCAGCGTTTCAGTCAGTCCCATGTTTCACTCAATTGTAACTTTATCCATATGTGTTATAGGTTTGTAGATTAACTAAACTTAGTGTGCATTTTCATGGCTTGAAACTAGGGTCTGTCCCTTTAATTTAAATATTATTATAATTTATTTTAATCCGTTAGAATTATACAAATATTTTAATAATAGTCGACAAGCATATAGCTTACTAAATTTGTTGACTAATTGCAGTGTCGCCTCATATAAAGTTACTTTGTTTTGTTTAACGACACCACTAGAGCACTTTGATTAACTAACCATTGGCTATTGGATGTCAAATGTTTGTTAATTCTGACATGTAGTCATCAGAGGAAACCCGCTACATTTTTTCCTAATGCAGCAAGAGATCTTTTATATGCACTTTTCCACAGACAGTAAAGCACATACCACGACCTTTGACTAGGTGTGGTGCACTGGTTGGAACAAGAAAAAACCAAATCAGTTGAATGGGTATGCCGAGGTGGTTCCATCCTGTGACACAAACACTACAAGCGAGCACCCAACTGAATGAGCAAAATAACAAAATGTTTGACATTCAGTAGTTGGCGATTAATAAATCAGTGTGCTCTAGTGGTGTCGTTAAACAAAACAAACTATAAGTTTTGAACCGTGTATAAACTTCACTTGTCAGTCTAGACCCATCACTCCTGTGAAAATTTCTGACATGTAATGATTTTTAACATCATTCATTGTTGCAAATTTTGGGTAAATACATGAACCTTGTCAACAGGTCACACCAGACGGGGTAACAAATAAACAATTTTCATTAAAAATGTAGATTATAAAATATATTTCACAGTTATTTTATGTGAATTGTATGAAATAACTTGCCTATATGTTATTATCGGTAACGGACCGCTTTTCACAAAGCCACTCAGTCCGATCCCGTGTTCTGATTCGAGTATAAAGTTATTATGACCAACAATAGCAAAGAATAAAATACGTGTTTTGGATAAAACAAATACACAATACAAACGAGGTGTGAAGTAATTACCGTGAAACACACCAATCCCGTGAACATAATCTTTAGTTTATAAATGTAAAATGTGGGAAATTATTACAGTTAATTAAAAAATCGTACAAAACAAAAACCAGGTTATCACAAAGGAACTGGACACGAGAAACCTCGTCTGACCTGTTATTCGGACTGTAACATGCTTTGATACACGGACTGCGATTAATGACATCCCCCAGTTCGTGCATCTGTTATTTTGATCATTTAATTTGCTATGTTGTTGATGATGAAAATGTGTTAATGACAATAATTCCTTTTGATCGAAGGAGCTATTTCGCTCAGTAAAACAGAACGTTTTCGTCACAACTAGTCTATGTACCATGGGCGGACCCAAGGGAGGGGACCGGAGGACCTGTCCCTCCCCTAAAAACTTAAAGTGCCCCTTTTTGAACAATTTATTAACAAATTTCATTGAGGTGCTTTTTTCAGGAAGTTTCTACATGTGCCCTTTTTCTCTTGGACCCCTCCCTAAAATATTTCCTGGTTCCGCCCCTGCGAACTTAGAAGTGTCGTCTCAAGTTTATGTCAAAACATTTTGGAGGAAGGCGTTTATTTCTTATTAATAACACATTTATATTATTACAAGTATACACGTATTAGTCCCCTACAGGTACGACCGTAGGGGGCATATAGGTTTCGTCTCCGTCTGTCTGTCTGTCCGTCCGTCCGTCCGTCCGTCCGTCCGTCCGTCCGTTTCACATGTAGTTTTTCGGGGTTTTTTATTTTTTTAAATTATAATTAATTCTGTGTATAGCGTTTTCATATACTGTTACAGATCAAGTTTGACTTTGATTGCAATTTACTAATTTTGACAGAATTATGGCCCTCGAACTTAGGAGATACAGGAAATTGTTTTTCGGAATACGTAAAGATATAGCTCTAAAGAAGATAATATTATTTGCGCGGGGTTTACCTCAGTCGGTTGAGTGTTCGCCAGAGGTGCTTGCGTCGCAGGATCGAACCACCTCGGTAGATCCATTCAGCTGACTGGGTTTTTCTCGTTCCAACCAATGCACAACAGCTGGACAAAGGCCGTGGTTTGTGTTTTCTTATTTGTTGGAAAGTACATATAACACATCCCTTGCTGTATTAGAAAAATGTAGCGGGTTTCCTCTGATGACTACTTGTCAGAATTATCAGTTGTTTGACATCCCATAGCCGATGATTAATTAATCAGGGGTCCTGACCCCACTTTTTGAAAACCGACTATAACCTTTATGGGGAAACATGATTATATTAACTGTTCTGTGTAAAAGGAGAGATCAGTCATCACATTTGGACACCCCCTTTCAGAAATTCTGCATCCGCGCCTGGATGTAGTCCAGTGATAAAGCGCTCGCTTGAAGCGCGGTCGGTATAAGATCGATCCTCATCGGTAGCCCCCACAGGGTTATTTTTCGTTCCAGCCAGTGCTCCACAACTGGTGTAACAAAGGCCGTGGTATGTATTATCGTGTCTGTGGGATGGTGCATATAAAAGATCCCTTGCAGCTAATCGAAAAGAATAGCCCATGAAGTGGCGACAGCGGGTTTCCTTTCTTAATATCTGTGAGATCCTTAATGATATGTCCGACGCCATATAACCGTAAATAAACTGTGTTGAGTGCGTCATTAAATAAAACAACACCACTAGAGCACATTGATTTATTAATCATCGGCTATTAGATGTCAAACATTTGGTAATATTGACATATAGTCTTAGAGAGGAAGCCCGCTACAATTTTTTATTAGTAGCAAGGAATCTTTTATATGCATCACCTCATAGACAGGACAGCACATACCACTTCCTTTGATATACCAGTCGTGGTGCACTGGCTTGAAGTAGAAATAGCCCAATGGGCCCACCGACGGGGATCGATCCCAAACCGACCGCGCATCAGGCGGACGCTTTACCACTGGGCTACGCCCCGCCCCACCGCACGTTTTCGTTATAAAAGTTTTCTCTGACGGCAGCGAGCTATTATCACAGTAGTACGTCTGAATGTCCAACTTGCTCTCGAGGACAAACATTATTTTCTTGTCCATAATATCCAAACACGGTTCTGACATGCCTATGACCAGTGATTAATCCCACGGCAGGAGTGGGGGGAGTATTCAGGACCTTTAGAAACCGCGAGGTGGGGTGGGCGAGGGCTTATGCCCCCTCCCCCACTCGAGGACGAAATAGGCACGGCGGAAGATATTAGACATGGGGGGGGGGGGGGGCTGACTGAGATCGAGAGCGCGAAGCAAAGTTTATAATCCCCTATAACATAACAGCCCCCACCCCCACCCTACCCCCGCATCCCCGCTCCGCCGTGCCTATAAAAATAAATAGAGATAGAAGTCTAGCTTGTGCTCTCCCCACTAGAGATCGTGACTCTCCATCCACTCCGGATATCGTTCCTACGGGCCTGGGGCCCATTTCACTAAACATCGTAAGTTTACGTCTGCTACTAGCAGTTATACCGGTCGTGCGTTTACACGTGTTTGGCATCAATTCCACGCAAAACATTACATCATTACGGAAACTGGAGTATTTTAAGGACAAAAGAAAATGAAATATGCGTTCTTCAAACTATATTTGTTGAACTATAACAGTAAAAAGAATTGTATTTTAGTCGTAGATTTACGTTTACGTGCAAAACTAGGCTTACAATGTTTTGTGAAATTGGGCCCTAGTGTTATAGGCACAATTTACATTTATTTTATAATGAGTTGGTGAAATATTCGAATCATCAATCGAAAAGTAATACACTGGCGAAGGAAGCGATGGTGTGTAGCATCAACAATAGTTTGTGTGTGTGTGTGTTCAATGGACCCGCCTTTTTGGCACCTTCCTACGCCCGTGTATAGGCCTAATATGTGTGTTATTACATGTATTAAATATTTTAGTTATTAGTATGGCGCAATTTTGGAACGGGAAGCTAATCTATCTATCTATATATATATATATATATATATATATATATATATATGTATATGTATATGTATATGTATATGTATATGTATATAAAACATTAAATAATTAACAGGTAAGTGTTTAGCGGGAGGGTTTCGGAGGTCAAGCAATTTTTTCATCTCACAGACAGGGTAACGTAAAGTTCATTTTGTTTATAGCACCACTAGAGCACATTGGTTTGTTAATCATCGGCTGTTGGATGTCAAACATTTGGTAATTCTGACAGTCTTGGAGAGGAAACCCGCTAAACAAATTCATTAGTAGGAAGGGATCTTTTACATGCACCATCCCACATACAGGATAGCACGTACAACGTCTTGTGATATAACAGTTGTGAAAGATAAATTTCGCAATGGGCCCACTGACGGGGATCGATCCTGGACCGACCGCGCATCAGGCAAGAGCTTAACCACTGGGCTACGTCCCGCCCCCCACAGACAGGGTGATTCATACCAGGGCATTTCTTACACCAGTTGTAGAGCAGTAAGTCTCTGGGACAAGAAAGAAAGAAAGAGAATGAAATGTTTTATTTAACGACGCACTCAACACATTTTATTTACGGTTATATGACGTCAGACATATGGTTGAGGACCACACATATATTGAGAGAGGAAACCTGCTGTCGCCACTTCATGGGGTACTTGTTTCGATTAGCAGCAAAGGATCTTTTATATCTGGGACAAGAAAGGGATGTATGAATGTTTTCTTTAACAATGCAACTCAACACATTTTAATTACGGCTATAATATTATGACGTCATATGGACATTTGGTTAAAGACCATACATAATGATCTAGTAAATGTGTAACGACACCCCAGCACACAAATACACATCGGCTGTTGGGTGTCAAAGGTATCTGAATAGGGTTACATTAAAAATAAAACATATAATTACATTAAAAATAAAACATAATTAGTAAAAAAAAAAAAAATATCAGTAGCGGATCCAGAAAATCCATGGGGTGGGTGGGGTGGGGTGGGGGTGGGGGTGGGGTGGGGTGGGGGTTGGAAGAGCAATGCATGAGGCGGAATGCCAATGGAACTTTGGGGGAGATTTGGAGGAGATCGTAAAAAAAAAAAAAAAAAAAATATACTGTCGCAAAATTATGGGGGGAGGGGGCGGGCCCCTGCCCCTTAGATCCGCCTCTGAATATATTTTATATGCAGGATAATACATTCCACGACCTTTAACTAAATCAGTTAAGTGCTTGCTTCGAGTGCAAGCGTCACAGGATCGAACCTCCTCAGTCATCCATTAAGCTGATTGTTTTTCCCCGTTCCAACCAGTGCACCACAACTGGATAAAGGCCGTGGTATGTGCTTTCCTGTCTCTGGGGAAGTGCAGATAAAAGATCCCTTGCTGCATTAGGAAAAATG
>NC_054703.1:12557553-12631042 GCF_016097555.1 Gigantopelta aegis
GGAAAAAAAAGAGAGGAGAAAAAAAAGAGTATTTTAGACACAGTAGCTTACGACCATTTGGTTGTCGACAATTGCCAAATCATTACATAGTTTCCTCTAGCCTTCATTGTGTGACCGGCCTCAGTGGTACAGTCGTTAAGCCATCGGATTACAAGCTGGCAGGTACAGGGTTCGCAGCCCTATACCAGCTTCAACCCAGAGCGAGTTCTTAAGAGCTCAGTGGGTAGGTCAAGGCCATTACATCCTCTTCTCTCTCACTATCCACTAACCAACTAACACCTAACCCACTGTCCTGGACAGCCAGCCTAGATAGCTGAGATGTGTGCCCAGGACAGCGTGCTTGAACTTTAATTGGATATAAGCAGTGTTCGAGATTAACGGTATCCCGATATCTCGGGGACACCAGAATTTAATTTTGGATACCAGACTTCAAGAACCCAGTATCCCACCGGGATGCAATACAATATTAAATTCTCCGGTGGGATACCAGATTTTGACATGTTAGTATCCAACTGGTATACTGGCCAAACATTTTAATCTCGAACACTGATATAAGCACGACAATAAGTTGAAATGAATTAATAAATGAATCTAGATTTGTATCAAAAGTCGAAATTTATTTAATAATGTTCAACTCTTAGTTTTTGTTTCGTTTATGCATTTACTGGTTCTGTTTCAGTACTTTGGAGACCAAAAGTAAAAGGGCTCAAAAGCAAATGTTCCTTCCAGTCTGATTTCAAAAAGACACGTGACCAAAAACGACATTGTAAAACCGGTCTAAATCCTAAAGGTCCTCTGTTTTACAACAAATATGTCTAACAGTGACCATAGATGTGTTGAACGTGAGGTCTTGTCAACACATTGTGATTGAGGTCAAAGCATAAACGATATCCTCTGTGAGGTCTTGTCAACACTGTTTGAGGTCAACATCAAATATGTCTAACAGTGACCATAGATGTGTTGAACGTGAGGTCTTGTCAACACATTGTGATTGAGGTCAAAGCGTAAAGGATCCTCTGTTTTACAATATGTCTAACAGTGATAATAGATGTGTTGAACGCGAGGTCTCGTCAACACATTGTGATTGAGGTCAAAGCATAAACGATATCCTCTGTTTTACAACAAATATGTCTAACAGTGACCATAGATGTGTTGAACGTGAGGTCTTGTCAACACATTGTGAAACCAACCGTGATATGAAAGAACAAACGTCAACACATTCTTGTGAGAAACCTTTCAAATGTGGGATGTGTTTAAAGTGTTTCTCCTGCAGGAGCAAGGTCATGCGGCATATGTTAACCCACACCCTAGAAAGACCATATCGGTGTAAGGTGTGCAAAATGTCTTTCCATCTGAGTACGTATTTAAAGCAACATACGAGGATTCACTTGGGAGTCAAGAATTTCAAATGCGAGGTGTGTGAAAAATATTTTTGTCAGAGTTCCACGTTGAAAAATCATTCTGAAGACAGCCCTGACCTGAAAGTGCGAACGTCAACATATTCTTGCGAGAAGCCTTTCCAATGTGGGATGTGTTTAAAGTATTTCTCTTACAGGAGTACGATTAAGCGCCATATGTTGTCCCACACTGGTGAAAGACCATATCAGTGTGAGGTGTGCAGAAAGTCTTTTCATCTGAGTAAATACTTGAAGCTACATTTGTTGATTCACACTGGAGTCAAGAATTTCAAATGTGAATTGTGCAAAACTTATTTTTATCAGAGTTCTACGTTGAAAAATCATTGTGAAAACAACCCTGATCTGGAAGGACAAACGTCAACAGATTCTTGTGAGAAACCTTTCCAGTGTGGGGTGTGTTTAAAGTATTTCTCTTACAGAAGTAAGATTGAGCGGCATATGTTAACCCACACTTTTGAAAGGCCATATCAGTGTAAGGTGTGCAGGAAGTCTTTTCATCTGAGTAAATACTTGAAAGAGCATATTGTAATTCACTCTGGAGTGAAGAATTTCAAATGTGAGGTGTGTGCAAAACATTTTTTTCAGAGTTCCACGTTGAAAAATCATATGATGATTCACTCTGCCAAACGCTTTAAATGTGAAGCATGTGCGAAAATGTTCTGTAGAAAAGCTGACTTGAAGACACATACGTTGGTTCACACTGGCGTTAAGAATTTCAAATGTGGCGTATGTGCAAAACTGTTTGCTAAGATCTCCGGTTTCAAGCAGCATATGTTAATTCACAATGCCGTTAAACATCTCAAATGTGAGGTGTGTACGGAGCGTTTCTCTCGGAAGCAAGAGCTGAAAAAACACACGCTGATGCACGCTGGTGTCAAAATGTTCAAATGTGAGACATGTGCAAAATTGTTCTCACGGGAATCGTTCTTGAAGGACCATATGTTGGTTCACACTGGTGAGAAACGTCTGAAACCTTTCAAATGCGAGCAATGTGCAAAGTGTTTTCAACGCAATTGCCAATTGAAAGAACATAAGTTGACTCACTCCAGTGTTAAATCTTACAAGTGTGAAACATGTGCTAAATGCTTCTGGGTAAGATCATGCTTGAAACGACATATGAACG
Organism: Gigantopelta aegis; assembly: GCF_016097555.1. Classification (NCBI taxonomy): domain Eukaryota; kingdom Metazoa; phylum Mollusca; class Gastropoda; order Neomphalida; family Peltospiridae; genus Gigantopelta; species Gigantopelta aegis. Next base: position 12,560,095 of record NC_054703.1, read on the forward strand.
TTCACCATTCACACTGATGTTAGGCCCGCTGTCTATTAACTAGATTCTGCTTAAAAAAACATATGACCGTTCAGCATTCACACTGATGTTAGGCCCGCTGTCTGTTAATTAGATTCTGCTTGAAAAGACATATGACCGTTCACACTGATGTTAGGCCCGCTGTCTATTAATTAGATTCTGCTTGAAAAGACATATGACCGTTCACACTGATGTTAGGCCCGCTGTCTAGTAACTAGATCCTGCTTGAAACGACATATGAACGTTCACCATTCACACTGATGTTAGACCCGCTGTCTAGTAACTAGATTCTGCTTGAAATAACACATAATATAATTGAAATTCAGAAAATAATGTCGAAAATATCGTCTGACCATTAAATTCTTTTGAGTAGTATATATATATATATATATATATATATATATATATATATATATATATATACACACACACACACACACAAACACACACACACACACACACACATGTATATATATATTGGTTAGTGTGCTTAAATACAAGAATTCTCGCGAATTACAAAGTAAAATCAGACACTGGATTTAATTAAGGCATTTGTCAGCATAAGTAGCAGGATATTTTCTGAAATGTGAGCCTGTTACGTCGTTAAGTGGTTCTTGGGTCGGGGGGTGGGGGGAGGGGAGGGGTGGGGGTGGGTGGGAGATAGATACACACAACCAAAAATTGTCAGTAACGTGTGTTGTGGCCCATTTTGTAATGAACAACCCATTTTGTAATATGTAACCATTTTGTAATATAAAAGCGATCCATTCTGCAATACATATAGGTACCCATTCTGTAATAAAAACCGACCAGTTGTGTAATGAAAAATAGGTGCCCATTTTGTAATAAAATACTTTAAAACGTTGGAATATGAACCAGGTATTGAATAGATACAGTGTATTTATAAATTTAAATAATTTTAAACATTCCGTTACCGAGAGTCTACCGGTGGTACGAGACATCTAAGGTCGATCCCACTAAGTAGATATCTGTTAATTCCACTGAAAAATATGTGCATTGTTTTTGTTTCCGAGTCCAATGTCGGATCCAGAGAATCCATTTAGGTGGGCCCCAATCACATGAGGCGGAATGCCAAGGGAACTTTGGGGGAGGTTTGGAGAGGGAGTAGCGATGTTTATATATATATATATATATATATATATATATATATATATATATATGTTATATATATGTATTATGTATTTATATATATGTGTGTGTGGCCCCCCCCCCCCTTTTGGCACCTTTCGACGTCCGTGGTATGTACTATGCTGTCTGTGAGAGGGTGCATATATTCCATTTAGGGGGCCCCAATGGCATGAGACTGAATGCCAAGGGAACTTTGGGAGAGGTTTGGAGGGGGATCGTAAAAAAAGAGAAAAATACTATATAATAAAATTATAACTGTCGCAAAATTTAGGGGAGTGGAGCGGACCCTGGTGAAGGCGAGAACGTACATTTCTGTATCGTTAGTTTCATTAGTAACCACTGAATAGGTCGTAGCTAATAATGCAGCTATCTGTACAGAAAACCGCAGCTAGTCATTTAGTCAAATTAATGTACACTTCCGTTCGTACACAGTGATATATACAAAGACACATGCATATTAGTTGCAAATATCAAGACATTATTAAGATGCCGTTTTAACGAGTCGGTCATCAATGAGCCCCTTTTTCTTGCTTGGTCTCCCCAAGACGTGGTCGTAAGTATTTCTGTTGAGCACAAAAATAGTGTACATTTCCGTTTCTGTATTGCGCACAATCCGACAAACAATAATAGAAATAAAAAACTTTATTAACGTCAAAAAATAAAAGAACTACTCCACGATTCAGTAGTAACAAAGGGCCTTTGTTGCAAGCGACTGGAGTGTGAACGCGCCGGAAGTAATTTAGTGGATGTTCGTGCCGCTTAACGCATATGAAAATCAAGGACAGATAAGTATGTTTCTAATAGAGGCTATTGTTAAGCGGCAGGATTGATAATGCACATGATATTAAGTACATAAAAATATTCGTGCAGTCAGTTATTTGTCAAATTCAAAATGTAATTAAATGTCACGTCTGTGACCCCCCACCTCACCCCATGGATCTGCACTTGAAATGTGCCGAGATGTCGTTAAACAAAGGCTATTTTGCTCTCGTTTAAAGGTAGCCGTACAGCAAATAATATCGGAGTGGGTTAATGTTCGAGTGGAATCGAACTTTCCTTTATCCCACAGTTGGTGATAAATGTGCGAGTGTTGGTTGTGATAAACTGTTGATTTATCCGACCAGTAAATTCCTGTTACTTAATTTGAACTAGTTTCAGTGTACCAACTAGCATTGTGCTGGAAACAGGTGCGTGGGCCTACTAAAAATATCATGACAATTTTTGTGTGGAACTTGGGTAGACGCTACTCGTTATGTCTGAAATGAGCAGCTTAACACCCTTTTTTTCTGATGTAGTTTAACAGTGAGCGTTGGTAGAATTTTATATATATATATATATTATAATTTATATATTTGTATATGTCGCTTGATAAGTTGCATGTAGGAGTTTTAGCCACATATGTTACTATTATCGTCTATGGGATTTGATTTGGTGGTATACACCCTTAAAGCGCTGTGTTCCTTTTTACGAAATTAATTAATTAATTAATTAATTCATTCATTCATTTGTAGTTATTTTCTTGCTTATGTCTAATTATTAAAGTTAAAGCATACTGTGCTGGGCACACACAACTTGTCCACGATGCCATATAAACAGGAGAGGGCTAGGGGACACTCGAACTAGTGGTTCGTGAGAGAGACGTCGGTGTAGTGGCCTTACACGCCTACCCATTGACATAAGCGTACGAGACGGGAGGCGGGGAAGAGGGAGTCCCCCACAAGTTCTGGTGCAAAACCTCTCAATTCTGGCAAAAAGGATGGAGATATCCGAGGAAAATGTGCTAACCTGAGACCTTTTTACCATGTATTTTCATCATTAGTTATAACCCATATAAAACTGCACAGTGATTCGTTTGTAACCCTATATAGCTGTTTGGTAGTAATGCTAATATGAATAAATGTTGTTATCCAGATTCGGGTATTTTAATTTAGTTCGGACAGAAACCAGCCTGCAGACTACAAGAATGTGAGCCCGTATGTCTATGTCTATTGAATTATTAAAGCACGCTCTGGGCTGGTTGTAACCCAGATTTAAGTCCGATGGCTTATTCATTATATCACCGATGCCGGGCCACGAATAGAAATTAATTCCCGAAGAGTTTCAGAGAAAGACCACGGACCAATGAATAGTCGACAAATCAGAACACAAGCCACAGAAAAGCTTTAGCCAATCAGAACACGACACGCAAATTGACGATAGAGCTTAAAAGGCTTCGACTTAATTTTGCAGCAGAAGTGACTTGGCGCTGATATAGCAGGTAAGCGCAGACTTAGTGTATAGCTAGATGTCACCATCCATATATATATATATATATACACTGTATATATACACTGTATATATATATATATATATATATATATATATATATATATATATATATATATATATGTATATATCAGGGTTTCTGCCAGAGGGTAAAACTGCTATGGTGCCATACCGAAACAATTTGCAGATTTTTTTTTTTAAGTTAACCTTTTGACAAAATTAATTACCGTTATCATTACTGTATGATTTTCGTAACCCTATCCCTAAACTTAATCCATTTTCTTTCTGGGGGAGCTCCTCCCCCATTGCCCCCTGTTGACTTGATTGCATTCAAGTCCATAACGCCATGCCCCAAAGTTTATTTTATTTTATTTACACCCAAAAATTTACTTCTGGCAGAAACACTATATATAGGTTAATAGTGTGTTTCGGTATGGTCAGTATCATATATTAGGAAAAAACCTTTTGTTATGTCTCTGGCGAGAATCATACATTTGTTTTATTCATAATAAATAATATTGACGATACCGAACCACACAAGGGTAATAATCTCTTTATAATCTAATCTAAAGCTTTTTGTAAACTGTATACGCACCTTTAATTACTGTCAGCCATTACTCGATATTAAAATGCTGTATAAATATGTGACGTTGTTACTTTTTAAATATTCTTATATAACTGTAAACTGGTACTTGTGTATGTGTGTGTGTGTGTGTGTGTGTGCGCGTGTGTGTGTGTGTGTGTGGGAGGGAGGGGGGGGGGGGGGAGGTGTCAGGCCGATGTTTGCCCGAATTAAAACTAAAAACGTGCCCAATCTGGATTACAACGTTTATTCATGTTAGCATTACTGCCAAACAGCTATATAGGGTTGTAAACAAATCGCTACGCATTTCTACGTGGGTTACAACTAATAGTTTGGGTAGAATAATGAAATTAATTCAGGCCAACTCATTTATCCCGTTTTTCTCTCTTATTTTTGCCCGAATTTAAGGATTTGCTGCCCCGTCCCCTCTCTCGTACGATTATGTGTGGACGCATTTGTTTGACCAGCCACTTGTATGAACGAAAACAAAAAAAGAAGAAAAAATAGAACTCTAAAATCTATCAATCTGATTAAAATTAGCTCTTCTGGTCTCACCTGTAGATCTAACAACATTGTGTGGACTCCAATGTCCAGGTGACATTTCATCTATAAATAACAGTTTAAATATCGACCAATTACACTTCGCCTTTTATAACATAATTCGGGAGCATACAAATTCTAAAAATATCAGTCGAGACTATTTATGCAATAGGCGAATTTGTTGGTCTATTGCAACGTTGAAAAAACAGGGGGAAAAGTGTAGTAATAAACACTGGATTATATACTAGTATAAAAAGATTTTATGGCTATACCATCACGGTTTTTTTTTCGCCTTAAAACGAATTTTATATAAAATTTTATATTGAAATTAGTTTCCGGCATACTTCGTAATTCACCCGAATCATTTCGTATACTCTCGGCATAATCCCGAATGTTTTAAAATTCTTTTCAAATCACTGGTATGATTTTAAAAGTAAGGTTTTGATTGGTCGAATGAAAGGTCAACTGGACACGAGCTCCAATGGGCTGCTGTTAGATCGACATGTAATAGTGGAGCTAATTTTAATTAGATTGAACATCTATAAACATCACATGGCTCTTTATTTCAGATACACGTTGTGACAGTACAGATTGTCCTGTATACAAAGACCAGAATGAACGCCTTGTTGATTTCGTTTTTAGTGATAGCTGCTGTTCTGATAGAGTCTACATATGCAAAAGGACCTGACCGTAATATTTTAATACTCTCTCTCTCTCCAGTGGCGTAGGCTCTCTCTTTTTTTTTTTTTTTAGGGGGGGGGGGGGGGGGGCAGCTGTGTAGTGGGATATGACACAGGAACCTTTTTAACGTTATTAATAAGCGAAAAGGTAAACATTTCCCGGAATTTCTCTCTCTCTCTCTCTCTCTCTCTCTCTCTCTCTCTCTATATATATATATATAGAGAGAGAGAGTCTTCAAACAAAGCAGGGGAACCTGAAATATTAATGTTAATATCAACTATTAGACTAAACATACGTTTTGACCACAGACGTCCTAGTAAAGAACGTTCATGTCTGTTTATCAACACACTGAAACACATAGTTTTCACATGTATCACGCAGTTGCCCCGTACAAGTACGTGGGATGTCATTCTCGAGTTTGATAATTTCCAGGAAGGTCGATTCTTTTCCATTCTGTGATCCTACAGTTGTTATTGGTTTGTTTTTAATCATTTTTATTGTTTGAATTTGCGATTTACTGACAAAAAACCGTCAACTTTCAAATTTCACTTGTGACCCCAATCGTCCTTTGTGGTGGTAATAAAAATTACTGTAATACTGAACTACTGGTTGTAATGTTTGCCCAGTTAATTCACTATTAACATATAACCATTCCCCACAGCTAATATACCTTACAATTTTGGCAATTGTAAATTCTACTTAGACTTCCCCTACCTTTATATGTATATATATACTACTCAAAAGAATTTAAGGGTCAAAAATTTATAACCAAATAAGTTTCAGAGTGTATTAGATTGATGATGTAAACTACACCAAAAATTTAATTTATTGTTCCATATTTACAAAAAACCACAAATAAACGTCACTGTATACAGACATGCTGTCAAAGTTGAAGGTTGTCAAACATGGATTTTACACATTAGAACATTCGTTTAATAGTGTGTGAATCCACCCCTGGCGCGAATACACTCGACACATCGTTGCCTCATGCTGTTGATCAGACGTCTGAAGAACTCTTGGGGAATGGCCTGCCACTCTGACATAAGAAGTTGACCCAGATCATGAAGGTTGCCGGATATGGATCCCGAACTCTCCTGATTCGTCCCAGGCGGACTCTATGGGGCCAGTAATATGCTGGCCAATCCATCCTGGCGATACCTTGTTGTCGGAGGGGCACCCTGGCGCGGTGGGGTCTGGCATTGTCCTGCAGAATGCCCCGCCGAATCTGCTCCTGGGAGAACCAACGGCCGGAGATAGCTAGATTGCCATCCACCACAAAGAGGGGGTCCTGTGGTGGATAGAGATGCCGCCCCACACCATGACGCTGCCACCCCCGAAACGGTGACGTCTAACGTTAACGTCAGCGAAGCGCTCCCCAGGACGTCTGTAGACACGAACCCGACCGTCGTTGAACTGGAGACTAAACCTTGACTCGTCAGTTAACATCACTCGACCCCACTGAACACGTTGCCACCGCAGATGAAGTGTGCACCAGTGACGTCTGGCCATTCTGTGACGTGGTAGGAGTGGTGGTCGAACAGCCTGGCGACGGCAGCTTAGATTATTGGCTCTCAGACGATTGCGTATGGTTTGATTCCAGTCGCAGTCCGCAGATTGTCACGTAATCGGCGTGCAGTGGTTGTGCGTTGACGTAGAGCCATATTGGTGATGTAGCGGTCCTCTCTATTTGTAGTGCTTCGGGGTCTTCCCGAACGTGGACGATTTCGAACAGAATTCGTTGCTTGGTACCGTTGCCACAGTCGGCGAACGACACTCTGACTGACACCCAAGTCTCAGAGCAACATTTCTTTGCGTATTGCCATCCTGAAGCCAAGCAATAGCCCTTCCTCGCTCTTCGATAGTCAGTTGACGTCGTACCATTGTCGAATTTGGAGTGTGCACCGTACACGAACGCAAGCTCCAATTATACGGAAATTCAGCATTGGGAACATGGAATACACATGCAAAGCATGCAAATGAAGCGCTTTGTGAAAAAGCAAGTTATGGGCACTTAGCAGACCTTTCGCTATCGCCCTAATTTACGTGCAAATGTAAGCATGTTTTCGCCATTAGAACTAGTCGACAGTGTCAATGACAGTGGATTTTAATTCATTTATGGGTTGCTTAGACCCACTTTCGTCAAAATGGAACAATACCACGCGTGACATTATGGTCTAGCTAATATAATTGACATTCAGAAAATAATGTCGAAAGTATCGTCTGACCCTTAAATTCTTTTGAGTAGTATATATATATATATATATATATATATATATATATATATATATATATATGTGTGTGTGTGTGTGTGTGTATGTACATATATATATACACAAACACAAACACACACACGTATATATACCGTATATATATTATAAATCAGTTTGGAATATTTATAATCAACACTAATCAGTTTCTAATAACATGGGGTATGAGCTACTGCTGGAGTAAAATAAAGCAACACAATATTCATTCAAATCCACACTTAGATCGCCTTTCAACTGGGTGGGGGTGTGGGTGGGCGAACATACTCTGACGACCCCTGCACCCTCCCGCTTCCGACGCCTATGAAAAGTGTGTAGTGCCTTTAAAGAAACATTCGTTCCAGCCAATGCACGACGACTGGTGTATCAAAGGTCATGATATGTGCTGTCCTGTCTTTTGGATGGTGCACATAAACAATCCTTTGTTAATAACTGCAACAAGTAGCGGTTTCGTCTCAAAGACTGTATGTCAAAATTATTACCTATCTGTGATATTTGTATTTTTGCACAGTTCTTTACACTGTGTTTAATTGTTGAATTTTTATCTTGATGTGAATCATCATTTAATGTTTTGCCCTTACCACAGTTTGACACCCAATAGCCGATGTATTTTTTCGTGCTGGGGTGTCGTTAAACATTCATTCATTTATTCATTTATTCATTCATTCATTCATTCATTCATATGTCAATATTGCCAAATGTTTTTAATCCAATGATGATGATGAATCGATCAATATGCGCTAGTGGTGTCATTAAACGAGCACATTCCTTTCTTTTCCATTCAGCGGTCTGCACAGTTTGTACCAACTCTGCAGTAACCTCGTATTGTAGATGTGGTTACAAGCTTGACGACGATGGATGTCCTACTGGTGACTGTAAGACGTGTTCAGGTGAAATTTCCATTCAGCCGTCTGCACAGTTTGTACCAACTCTCCAGTAACCTCGTATTGTAGATGTGGTTACAAGCTTGACGACGATGGATGTCCTACTGGTGACTGTAAGACGTGTTCAGGTGAAATTTCCATTAGTTTTCTTTTCGTCAAGGGGCGTGACGTAGCCCAGTGGTATTTAAAGCGCTTCCTTGATGCGCGATCGATTTTGGGATCGATCTCCGTCGGTGAACTCATCGGGCTATTTTTCGTTTCAGTCGGTGCACCGTGATTGGCATATTTACTGCCGTGGAATGTGCTATCCTGTGTGGGATACCTTCCTACTAATGGAAGAATATAGCTGGTTTCATTTCTAAGACTATAATATAAAAATTATCAAATGTTTGACATCCAATAGCCGATGATTAATAAATTAATGGTTTTTTTGGGGTTTTTTTCACGAATCACAAACTATACTGAATGAAAATAATTTTTCGTTCCAGCCAGTGCACCACAACTGGTATATCAAAGGCCGTGGTATGTGTTATCCTGTCTGTGGGATAGTGCATATCAAAGATCCATTGCTACTAATGGAAAAAATGTAGCGGGTTTCTTCTCTAAGACTATGTCGCAATTACCGAATGTTTTGACATCCAATAGCCGATGATTAATAAATCAATCTGCTCTAGTAGTGTCGTTAAACAAAACCAAACTTTTCTTTGTCTATGAGCTGCATGTACATTTGCTCATATAGATGTGTGTGGGGGTGGGGGGGGGGGGGGGGGGCAAAAGGACCTGACCGTAATAGTTTAATACTCTCTCTCCAGTGGCGTAGGCAGGATTTTGTAAGGGGGGGGGGGGGGGGCACCTGTGTAGTGGGATACGACACCCATGCAATCCACCTTAATATGTTTTTTATCTTTCAGTTCACAATGAAATCTGCAGAAAACGAAATTGTCACTTCACCTATGAACACGGCTTCTGTCATATCCCTAACACAGGATGTACGGTTTGTGACTGTCGAGAATAGCGTAATGACAACCTACCAAGCTGATTTGATCAAGGAGACACTGGAGTTAGATAACCAGTGTATTGTTTGATCGTTTAATAAAAATGAAACGTCGACCAGCCTTATGTCATTAGTCCAGTCTTAAGGTGCTCGCCTGATGCGCGGTCGGTCTAGGATCGATCCCCGTCTGTGGACACATTTGGTCAAATCCAGCCAGTGCACCACGACTGGTATATGTAAGGATATCCTGTCTATGGGATGACGCTTATAAAAAATCCCTAGCTACAATCGGAAAACGTGTAGAAGGTTTCCACTCTAAGATATATGTAAAATTTACCAAATGTTTGACATTCAATAGCAAATATGACCGGCCTCGGTGGCGTCGTGGTAGGCCATTGGTCTACAGGCTGTTAGGTACTGGGTTCGGATCCCAGTCGAGGCATGGGATTTTTAATCCTGATACCGACTCGAAACCCTTTGTGAGTGCTCCACAAGGCTCAATGGGTAGGTGTAAACCACTTGCACCGACCAGTGATCCATAACTGGTTCAACAAAGGCCATGGTTTGTGCTATCCTGCCTGTGGGAGGCGCAAATAAAAAATCCCTTGCTGCTAATCGGAAGAGTAGCCCATGTAGTGGCGACAGCGGGTTTCCTCTCAAAATCTGTGTGGTCCTTAATCATATGTCTGACGCCATAAAACCGTAAATAAAATGTCTTGAGTGCGTCGTTAAATAAAACATTTCTTTCTTTCTTTCAATAGCAAATGAGTAATACATCAATGTGCTTTAGTAGTGTCGTTAAATAAAAACAAACGTTATCTGTAGTAGCGCACAAATACATACACATGCACACAGATAGACACATAATGTATTAGCATTTGTGTTTACATATGTTAAAGGAAGTATGTATTATCAGGAAATATGTACAATTTTTTAAACTTTCAGAAAATATGTGTAATGTCTGATTCACTCTGGAAATATGGGTATTTCCTGAAAATTCAAGGAAATATACATATTTCCTGAAATCTGATGGTGAAAACTATACATATTTCCTGAAATCTGATGTTGAAAATTATACATATTTCCTGAAATCATTCTGATGCGCCACGAAGAGTAAACCAATATAGGGCACGATATTTCACGTGAACCGTCGTTCTGTTCGCGTGTCGGTTACGCAAAATTAAATTTACGCGAACCACAAATCGTTTACGCCGTGATCTTTAGACGTTCAGAAATTAAAACTTGCAGACTTCACGATTACAAGACGTGTATTCATGCAGACATACTACTAGTATTCTGACTAATGTTTTAGACTGATTTTTAGATACTTGATGCGCGGCAAACCAGTAGACAACGGTATATTGCATGGGTTGTGACTTGCGACCAAAGGCTCAGTATAGAGTCGAGCCAAAAGTTTAAAAAACATGTGCATGGACCGCTAAGGCGCCTAAATTATCTGGAGCTATTCTATTGCGTTTGGTAGCACTAATACGCTTCCGTACTAAAGGAATATATGTAGACATACTATTGGATTACCTATAATTCTACAAAGTTTGAAAATGGTTTTAACGTAAACAAAAATGTCACAAAAGCTGAAAAATACTAACATCGAATAATGAGCTTTAAATAACACATATTTGGAACGTCACTGCAGGGCTAGAAATTTAAAAAAAAATCTAGATGCACCAGGTGCATGCTGAAAAAAAAGTTACATGCACCATTAAAATTCTGCATGCACCAAAAATAAGGTAAATCGGAATTATTCGGCAATACCTATATTTATTTATTAACAGTACCGGAACGTTATACAACTGCGTTTATTACTGATTCTTGATCAAATTTAAAAATTTCACCCAACGTAAACGCCTTACAGAAATCTATAATAGACCTATTACAAAAACGTACGAATATTTGTGTTTTGTATTAAGCAAGTTATCAACTTTTGTAACTCGATAAGATCTGTTGGTATAATATAAATTAGCCTACGGAATTCGACGAGAAGTTGCGACTGAAATAATCACTGGCTGACTTCGAATCAACTACGCGAGTAACGCACCTGCACGTTCGCAATCATTTGATCAAGTGCCCATATCTGAGGTCGAAAATTTTCAAGGCAGTTACGGTACTTTGTATTGATCACAGATCTGGCGGAGTTCAATTTGTCAGTGACGACAATAACTGTGTTATGCGCAAGGATACCCCAAAGTCGGTCTCGACCACCTTCCCTAATACCGTTCACGGATATAACCGAGATATTGCCGGCAATTTTCCCAAATATATTTCACGGAAATGACCGAAAGGGCGTCATTGTTGTAAGTAGGATTATGGGATACAAAATGGATGCGCCCATAAAATAAAAGTTATCGTTTTTATGTGGCGAACAGATTACGAAATGCATACGCAAAATTCAACAACTTGAGTCTGAATCTGGTAGACAACAGGATACTAGTATACGCAATACATAGTACTTGAAAAATATTAGCATGCACCGCGTGCACCCAGTTTTAAAAGTTAAATGCACACGCAAAAATCAGCATGCACCGGTGCATGTACTAACACTGCATTTCGAGCCCTGCACTGTAGTATAGAAGTACCATCGGGAAAGTGAAAGTTGCATCACCACTGCAAAACATCAGTGTCAAATTGTGATCTTTCTTTTTATGTTATTATAAGATTTATTTTTATTAACCTAATCATGCACCAATGAGTAGCCTGTTTTATAGTTCAGAGGAACTGGACATTTGTTGTTTGATTTTTTTTTTTTTTTTTTTTAATCTGTTGTATACTAAATGTTACATATCAGTGACAAATGGTAGCCTTTATTTGTTATTTATAAAAGAAAATTATTAGTCTAATCATGCATATGGGCATTTTCCCTCCAAATGTATCTATTTTGTTTCAGTACTGGGCTGATATTTAGTCCTTTTACAATAGTGTTAACTTCCGCAAGCTGCAGAGAGGTTCTGGAATACGGTGGCCCGATGCACGAGGACAGTGGTTTTTAGATTCGGGCAACTAAAAATTACTTTTTGCGATCCCGATGGCAAGTGCTGAATAATAATAATAATAATATTAATAATAATAAATCTACAACGCTACGATCGTAAGAAAACAAAAGAAACGTCTACAAGTCACTTCTTTCGATTTTCAATCATTAAAGAAACTGTTTTATAAAACGTTTTCTTTTGTACTTTGTTTAATGTTTGTTTGGGCTAAAAATTATGTATTTAAAATATATTTTCAACGTAACTTTGAGGTAACCGATCAGGTAATCCACAGGTTACGGAAATATAATTCACGTAACTGAACAATCGGTTACCTAGGTAAAAACCACATGAACCGACTTCCGGTTTCCTCAGATTTCGAAATATTGTCCCCTGCAATAGTAATTAAAAAAGGAAGGAAGGAAATGTTTTATTTAACGACGCACTCAACACATTTTATTTACGGTTATGTGGCGTCAGACATATGGTTAAGGACCACACAAATAATGAGATACGAAATACGCTGTCGCCACTTCATAGGCTACTATTTTCGATTAACAGCAAGGGATGTTTTATATGCACCATCCCACAGACAGGATAATACATACCACAGCCTTTGATATACCAGTCGAGGTGCACTGGCTGGAATGAAAAATAGCCCATTGGGCCCACCGACGGGGATCGATCCCAAACCGACCGTGTATCGAGTGAACCTGCTACATGTTTTCCATGAGTAGTATAAGCTAATTTATATGCACCCTTCCAAAGTCAGGATAGCACATACCACGGCCTTTGAAATACCAGTCATGGTGCATCGATCCGGAAAACAAATGTTCAAGTGGAGATAATTCTGTGAACAATTGGTAAATTGACAGGAAATATAAATGTGGTCTGTAACAGTACATGATATAGCTATGCTAAACATGCGGTCTGTAACAGGACATGATATAGCTATGCTAAACATGCGGTCTGTAACAGGACATAGCTATGCTAAACATGCGGTCTGTAACAGGACATGATATAGTTATGCTACATATGCGGTCTGTAACAGGACATGATATAGTTATGCTACATATGCGGTCTGTAACAGGACATGATATAGCTATGCTAAACATGCGGTCTGTAACAGGACATGATACAGCTATGCTATACATTTCAGTTCAGTTTCTTGAATCAATGAGAAGAAAAAGACCGGAAGAAAAAAAAAATGTTCTTATCTCCTAAGTTCAAGGGACATAACTGTGTCAAAAATGGGTACATCGCCATGAAAATCAAACTTGACTACCTGTATGATAAAGCTATTTCAAAAATATAAGCTCAGTATCTTAAGGCATTACGAAAAAGACGTCCGAAACACTATAATGTGGGACAGACAGACAGACAGGCAGAAGGACGCAGATGAAACCTATAGACCCCTCTGGTTGGACCGGAGTAAAAAAACGTAAAAAGGTAGTAACAGATAAAAAACAAACAAAAAAACAACAACAAAAAAACAAAACAAAACAAAAACCCACCAACGAAATACAAACAAACAAAACCCCTCGATTACCGAATCTAATATTGTTTTCGACTCATATCTGGAAACCATTTTTAGACCTAATTATGAATATTTTATTCTTCAAAATACTCTGTAGTTGAAGCATGTATATTTAGAGCATTTTCAGCCATTTAAAGGTTTCTCACCACTATAAATCAACAGGTGACTTTTCAAATTTCGTATACTTTTAAGATCTTAAATGTTGCTTGCCAGCCTGAATCAACTCAATCTGATTACAATTAGCTCTACTGGTCTACCAGTAGATCTAACAGCATTGCGTGGACTCCCATGTCCAGGTGACATTTCGTCTATAAATAACAATTTAAATATCGACCAATTGCAGTTCGCCTTTTATAGCGTTATTCGGGAGCATACACATTCTAAAAATATTGGGCGAGACTATTTATGCAATTGGCGAACTTGTTGGTCTGTTTCAATATTAAAAAACAGGGGGAAAAGTGCAGTAATAAACTCTGGATTGTATACTAGTATAAACAGATTTTGTGGCTATACCCTCACGGTTTTTGTTTCATCTTGAAACGAATTTTAAAATTAGTTTCCGGCATACTTCGTAATACACCCGAATCATTTCGTATACCCTCGGCATAATCTCGAATGTTTTCACTTTCTTTTCAAATCACTGGCATGATTTTGCAAGTACGGTTTTGATTGGTCAAATGAAAGGTCAACTGGACATGAGCTCCAACGGGGTGCTGTTAGATCCACAGGTAATAGTAATTAACCAGTGGAGCTAATTTTAATTAGATTGGAATCAATTGATGGGGTTTGAAATTAAAAGGCCGAGAAAAACACTGTGCATATGTCACACGTGGAAGGCTGAAAACCAGCGTCACGTGTGAACTGACAGATGACGTTTCAATGATCACACCGAGAACAATATTTTGAGCAAATATCACATTTGAACGGCCATTCGTGTGTTTTTTCAAGTAGGTCTTAACACCAGTATGAATATGCATAATATTATGACCTTTCAAGTAGGTCTTAACACCAGTATGAATATGCATATGACCTTTCAAGTAGGTCTTAGCACCAGTATGAATATGCATATGACCTTTCAAGTAGGTCTTAACACCAGTATGAATATGCATATTTTAGTTAGAAATGTTTTGCACATACCTTACATTTAAAAGGAAGGAAGGAAGGAAATGTTTTATTTAACAGCGAACTCAAAACATATTATTTACGGTTATATGGCGTCGGACATATGGTTAAGGACCACACTTACTTAACCCTGATAAATATCTAAAACATAAAACCTTCAAAGCAGTATATCAATTCGTCCAGTCCACCAAACCAACACTATAAGTGCCACGTACTGCCCGCCTTGCCAGCGTTCGGTCGACGCGGACCACCAACCTGACTGGTCGCAGGCAGGATGGGAAACCGTAGAACACCCATCGGGCTCCTGACAGTCATAAAGTTAAAAACTAAAATTAGCAAATGATCGCAACTACCCGCCTGTACGTCTGCCGGAGGGAAGAGCGACCTTCTGCACTCGAATCCGGGGGACCAACGGAGGGAAGGTGGCGATCCATAATTAAGATAAGTAATTAATACGCTGCTTAACTCGTGACACCCGTGACTCCCTGGATGGAACATCCACCCTACGCACTCGAACAGACCACGTATTCCAACCTGGGGGAGAGAACGGTGAAACGACAAAAGTAAAAGCATATACCTAGCCAAATTAGCTGGCACAAATTCAGCAATAAATTAACAAATATTCAAAACCACCCGCCTGTACATCTCTCGGACGGAAGAGCGACCTTAAGCACTCGACCAAACAAGCACTCCAACCCGGGGATCAACGGCGGGATGGTAGCGAATGATTTAATAACCGCTAGATATGACAATGCTTGAATCGTGACATCTGTGACCCCCTTGGTGGAACATCCACCCTACGCACTCGAACAGACCATGTATTCCAACCCGAGGGGAGAATGGTGAACCGACAAAAGTAAAAGCATATACTCAACCAAATTAGCTGGCATAAATTTAGCAATATAAATTAACATTACTCAAAACCACCCGCCTGTACATCCCTTGGATGGAAGAGCGACCTTAAGCACTCGACCAGGCACTCCAACCTGGGGATTAACGGCGGGACGGTAGCGAGTGATTAATAACCACTAGATATGCCAATGCCATCCAGACCTAACCACGATAACCATATTATTCTACTGTAAATATTTTCATGTTCTGAAGCTCGTGATTGACAGAACAGAACAGAACAGAACTTTATTACACTCAGGCCGTTATGCAACGGCGTAAGAGGAACATACATATTCTGATTTTGACAAGATGGTTAACAGGAGGATACAAATAATAGGAATACATTGCTTGGTACATATATGAATACAAATACAAATACATGACATTACATTACATTATAAAGATATGTGTATATAATATAAATACATGATATTACATTATAGAGATATATGTATTAACCATATAGATGCATTCTGCGATGTAACAAAGTAGAGGTATATTGTAAAATATAATTATTCAGAAAATTTCAGTTACAACTGTGTACTTTATAATTATTGGTATTACAATAGGTATAAATAAAATAAATAAATAATAAAAATTAATTTTCATAAAATAAGACATAAAATAATGTAATACGATTTAAAATATATCAAGTATAGTTCTATGTTGACCTTTAGTTTCATTAACTGGTTAATGTATGGTAATTTTGGTTGTTGTTGGGTATTGTTGTTATGGGCGTTTAAATACTTGAAAAATTATATTCATGAATTTGGCTAATTTTTTTAGTGTGCTTATACTTTTACTGCTCATAAGTTCTCTAAATTTATATATATTTGGTCGTATATAATAATATGGACGTAAACATTCTTTCCGGGTATTATTGAAAAAACTACATACAAATAAATAATGAAATTCGTCTCCTATGTCGTTTTCATCACAAATAGTACAAAGTCTATCTTCTAATAGAACTGTATTCCAACATCCAGTCTCAACAGGTAAATAATGGTTAGAAGTCCTAAATTTTATCATAACAGTCCATAATTTTTCAGGAATAATATTAAGATAATTTTCAAAATTTAGTTGGTCTTTGAAATATTCGTAGGTTTTACCTCTCGATGATTCTGAAATATAATTTTTCCATGTTTGTAAATACTGGTCGTTTTGTCGTATGCTAATTTGTTGTGATAGCCATTTTACCGATAGAAAGGTTTGTGATAGCCATATATTACTCATTCCTAGATAATCTAAACAATTTTTAACAGCAGTAATCCAGTTATTGTTAGTTCCATTGCTAATATGGTCTCTCATCATTGATTTGTATAATAATAGAGATAGTTTAGATTGTTTCTCCGAGATAACTCGTGCCCAATAACAAATTAATCTTTTGTGGATAGTCAACTCGACTGGCATTCTATCAAGTTCACCATATAACATGCAAATTGGGGTAGCTTTTTTTCACAGGGAGAATATGTCTAATAAAATTGATTTGAACAGAGTTATAGATGTCATTGTTTTCGAACAACTGGCATACACCACCCGCTAACGACACATTAGTTGGGTTTTTTTTGGGTTTTTTTCTTTCTTTCTCACTAAGACATGATCGAAGTCGCACAATCTAATTAAAATTAGCTCCACTATTACATGTGGATCTGGAGCTCATGTCCACCAATCAAAACCTTACTTGCAGAATCCTACCAGTGATTTAAAACTAATTTGAAAACATTCCGAATTATCCTGAGGGTATACGACATGTTTCGTGTGAATTACGAATGCCTTAAAACATGTTTTATTTTATAAAATAAATAATTTGTAATGTAAAACTGAAGACTGATTTAGTTTTTTTTAATTTTATAAATAAATAAATAATTTTTAATGTAAAATTGAAGACTGATAACCCACCCCGTACGTATTGGTATGGTTCGCTGTACTGCGGCCACTAAAATAGATTCGCCCGATATTTTTAGAATTTGTATGCTCCCAAATAACGTTATAAAAGGCGAAGTGTGATTGGTCAATATTTAAATTATTATTTACAGACGAAATGTTACCTGGACATTGGGGACTACGCAGTGTTGTTAGTTTTACATCACTGGCAGGATTCTGCAAGTAAGGTTTTGATTGGTAGACATGAGCTCCAACTGGCTGTCTTTAGATCCACATGTAATAGTGGAGCTAATTTTAATTAGATTGGAAGACGCAGTAACCCAATTGGCTAATTAACCAGCCAATCAACATCGTTAGATAATCAACCAAGATAGGACACTAATTATCGCCTATTTTTTGCAGCACTCTCATTGGTTCAATCCAGCCCCCACTACACCTAACTGTAAATAAACTGCACAAATTTGTCTTTGCACCCGCACCATGTTTTTTTTATTTTATTACTGATGCATTCCATCCTAGCTAACTAAGGTAAGTCAACTAGGGTTCCAGAAGCAAAGACATGCAGGGAAAACCGATACCCAACTATCCAGATAGCCTGAAGACAAACCAAGTAAGCCCACTAAAATCCTATATTTAGGGGGCGGGAATCAAAACTCTTCAAACTAAGTACCTAGATTGGTGCATATATGTATACAATTGCTACTTGCCACCGTTAGTTTCGTTTTATTGCATTGGTAATAAAGTTAAGTATGCCAAGCACTAGACTTTTTAAACCAATACCTACACTATAAGGGTTTAACCCTTCAAATTAGATAGCTAGGCTAGTTTAACTCCCCCTCCGTCATTGTATTCAATGCTATACAAGGACGGAGGGGGATGGGTGGTCATGAATGACCGTTGAACTCACTAGAATAGGGACTTAAGACAATAGGTACAACCTTAACACAAAACTAGGATTCACACACAGACTACACGCTCACTGCATCAGTACACATGGTGCATTGACTAATGATAACAATGCACCCGCCCCCATTTAATGGCCTAGCACGTACTCTAATAAGGAACCGGTCAAAAGAATACCGGTCCGAGTAAACAACTGCAATGCATCCAGGGGAAGCTGAACAAAAGAATATCGGTCTCCCCCACCCAAACCCCCAATACTTGCTGCTGGTAATAACTTAGTACTTGGTGATGCCTCGACCAGAAGCGGTCAGGCCCTTTATAAGGGCCCTATGGGCAACCTAGGGAGACACCACAGCATCGTAGAGGTCTAAAAGTAACGAGCTACTCTCAATTCACTAATATCAAAACCTATATTAGCTAGGCCATTTACCTTTCGACCTACCGTTCAAAATTGCGCCAAATTCCCTCGATCAAAATTGCGCACCCTTTTCTCTTTGGCATTTAACTGCTCCATTCAAATTCCATAGCACCACCACCACCCCCACCCGCCTGCTACCGATTTGATCGGGCTACTGGTGCTCCCTTGCACCTGCCAGTGCAGGCGGTCCCTCCTCTCCCCTCCCCCCACCTTTCCTGTCATGGACAGGCGTGCGTACAACAGCTTGTTCTGAGTGCAGGTACAACCCTATGACATGACATGACAAGGACCACACAGATATTGAGAGAAGACACCCGCTGTCGCCACTTCATGGGCTACTTTTTTTCGATTAGCAGCAAGGGATCTTTTATATGCACCATCCCACAGGCAGGATAGTTCATAACACGGTCTTTGATATACCAGTTGTGGAGCACTGGCTTTGAGTTTGATTTATGACTTTTCAAGCTTCTGCGACTATTAGAAAAACGTTTTGCACACACCTCACATTTAAACGATTTATAAAGAGGATGAGTTTGATTTATGACTTTTCAAGCTGCGACTATGAGTAAAACGTTTTGCACAAACCTCACATTTAAACGATTTATAAAGGGTGTGAGTTTGATTTATGACTTTTCAAGCTGCGACTATAAGAAAAACGTTTTGCACACACCTCACATTTAAAAGGCTTAACACCAGTGTGGATCTGCATATGAGATTTCAAGGTAGTACTCCGAGCGAAACATTTTGCACAGACCTCACATTTGAAAGGCTTGACACCAGTGTGGATCAACATATGCCGTTTCAAGGCAGACAACGATGAAATACATTTTGCACACACCTCGCATTTAAAAGGTCTAACACCAGTATGAACCTGCATATGTTTTTTTAAGTTGGAATTGAGTGAACAACATTTTGCACACACCTCACATTTGAAAGGTTTAACAGGGTGAATCAACATATGCTGTTTCAAGCTTCTATTCCGAGAGAAACCCTTGGTACACACCTCGCACACAAATGGCTTATCAGTGTGTATCAACGCATGTTCTTCTAATACAGAAGGTAGCCAGAAACGTTCGTCACAAACAGGAGACTTGAAAGTTTTTACAACAGTATGAATCGACATATGTTTGTTCAAGTTGGACTTGAGAAAGAAACATTTTGCACACACCTGGCATTTAAAAGGCTTAACACCAGTGTGCACGACCTGGTGTAGTTTCAAGTGACTGTTATATGTGAAACGTTTTGCACACACCTCACATTTAACAGGTTTAATGCCAGTGTGAATCGTCATATGAGATTTCAAGGTGGAACTCAGAGCAAAATGTTTTCCACACACCTCACATTTGAACTTCTTAATTCCAGTGTGAATCAGCATATGTTGTTTCAAGAGAAAATTCCGATGAAAAGACTTTCTGCACACCTCACACTGATATGGTTTTTCACCAGTGTGGATCCTCATATGCCGCTTAATGTGATACTTGTTAGAGAAACACTTTAAACATATCCCACATTGGAAAGGTTTTTCAGAAGAATGTTTTGATGTTTGAACTTCCAGATCAGGGCTCTTTTCACAATGTTTTGACGAGACACATATCTCATCACTGCTAGTCATGCTGCTTTCTACTTCCAGATCAGAGCTCTTTTCACAATGTTTTGACGAGACACATATCTCATCACTGCTAGTCATGCTGCTTAGAACTTCCAGATCAGGGTTCTTTTCACAATGTTTTGATGGGACACATATCTCATCACTGCTAGTCATACTGCCTAGAACTTCCAGATCAGGGTTCTTTTCACAATGTTTTGATGGGACACATACCTCATCACTGCTAGACACACTGCCTTCTACTTTCAGAGCAGGACTCTTTTCACAATGTTTTGACGAGACACATATCTTATCACTGCTAGACATACTGCCTTGAATACAGATGATCGTCAATGTTTGGAATAGTACAATTTATATCACAATGTCTTGTTTTGTTACGACTGTCCAAATCCAGCCTGGGATAAACAGTTGCTGCTGTCTCTCCAAAGTTGTAGTGCAAAGAGAAGTACTGAAACAGAACCAGTAAATATAAAAATGAAATACTAACTAAGAGTTGAGTAACGAGCCAAGACATGTCTTTTTGTAACAACTTGAGATATGCCCATTTCTGTTAATGTTTTTTTTTTTTTCCATGGCAAGCTTATTTTTGTTAACTAACACGTCTGGAAGCCCACCACTTTCAGTGCTCATTTAAGTTTGATACTAATCATACAAGAAATCTGCGAAGTTAAAGTTCAATATCCAAAGTGAAAAAACAATTAAAGAAACACAGAGGAAATGTGTTTACAGAAATGAATAGAGAAATCAATATTTGAGAGAAATACTTCTGTGAGATAATGCACTCTAATTTTTATTCAGGCCCGTAAAGCGCGCGGGGGGGGGGGGGGGGGGGGGGGGGGGGGTCACGTGCCCCCTCCCCCACTTGTGAGCCTTTTTCATCACATCAATGTTTGCCATTATAACCAAAATTAGATATAGAGTTTTTACCCGATCCGTCAGTGCCCCTACTCCCAAAGTCATTCCTACGGGCCTGTTATTATAATATGTTACACAGGTACAAACAGATCTATACACAGCTGGATAGAGACAGGTAGTGATGTTCCAGTTATCCATTATAATCGAAATTTGTGTCTATTCCGTGGAACATGGTCTTTATAATTCAAATCATTCTCATATTCATATAATTCTAACCATCTGTGTAATTGAGAATTGATCAGTTGGTGCACACGTATTGTAACCGACTCCAGCTGATTCCCAACACCAGGCAGACCAGACATCCACAAAGTAGCACCATTCTCCTGCCACTCCTATCTCATTATCTTTCCTTGCTTTCCACACCAGGCAGGACAGACGTCCACAAAGTAGCACCATTCTCCTGCCACTCCTATCTCATTATCTTTCCTTGCTTTCCACACCAGGCAGGACAGACGTCCACAAAGTAGCACCATTCTCCTGCCACTCCTATCTCATTATCTTTCCTTGCTTTCCACACCAGGCAGGACAGACACCCACAAAGTAGCACCATTCTCCTGCCACTCCTATCTCATTATCTTTCCTTGCTTTCCACACCAGGCAGGACAGACACCCACAAAGTAGCACCATTCTCCTGCCACTCCTATCTCATTATCTTTCCTTGCTTTCCACACCAGGCAGGACAGACACCCACAAAGTAGCACCATTCTCCTGCCACTCCTATCTCATTATCTTTCCTTGCTTTCCACACCAGGCAGGACAGACACCCACAAAGTAGCACCATTCTCCTGCCACTCCTATCTCATTATCTTTCCTTGCTTTCCACACCAGGCAGGACAGACATCCACAAAGTAGCACCATTCTCCTGCCACTCCTATCTCATTATCTTTCCTTGCTTTGTGCAGGACAGACATCCACAAAGTAGCACCATTCTCCTGCCACTCCTATCTCATTATCTTTCCTTGCTTTCCACACCAGGCAGGACAGACATCCACAAAGTAGCACCATTCTCCTGCCACTCTTATCTCATTATCTTTCCTTGCTTTCCACACCAGGCAGACCAAACATCCACAAAGTAGCACCATTCTCCTGCCACTCTTATCTCATTATCTTTCCTTGCTTTCCACACCGAGCAGGCCAGACATCCACAAAGTAGCACCATTCTCCTGCCACTCCTATCTCATTATCTTTCCTTGCTTTCCACACCAGGCAGACCAAACATCCACAAAGTAGCACCATTCTCCTGCCACTCTTATCTCATTATCTTTCCTGCTTTCCACACCGAGCAGGCCAGACATCCACAAAGTAGCACCATTCTCCTGCCACTCCTATCTCATTATCTTTCCTTGCTTTCCACACCAGGCAGGACAGACATCCACAAAGTAGCACCATTCTCCTGCCACTCTTATCTCATTATCTTTCCTTGCTTTCCACACCAGGCAGACCAAACATCCACAAAGTAGCACCATTCTCCTGCCACTCTTATCTCATTATCTTTCCTTGCTTTCCACACCAGGCAGACCAAACATCCACAAAGTAGCACCATTCTCCTGCCACTCTTATCTCATTATCTTTCCTTGCTTTCCACACCAGGCAGACCAAACATCCACAAAGTAGCACCATTCTCCTGCCACTCTTATCTCATTATCTTTCCTTGCTTTCCACACCGAGCAGGCCAGACATCCACAAAGTAGCACCATTCTCCTGCCACTCCTATCTCATTATCTTTCCTTGCTTTCCACACCAGGCAGGACAGGCGTCCACAAAGTAGCACCATTCTCCTGCCACTCCTATCTCATTATCTTTCCTTGCTTTCCACACCAGGCAGGACAGGCGTCCACAAAGTAGCACCATTCTCCTGCCACTCCTATCTCATTATCTTTCCTTGCTTTCCACACCAGGCAGGAAAGGCGTCCACAAAGTAGCACCATTCTCCTACACTCCTATCTCATTCTTTCATTTTCGTTCCTTGCTTTCCACACCAGGCAGACCAAACATCCACAAAGAAGCACCATTCTCCTGCCACTCTTATCTCATTCTGCCATTTTCTTTCCTTGCTTTCCATCTAGTGCACCACGACTGGTATATCAAAGACAGTAGTATGTGTTATCCTGTTTGTGGGATGATGCAAGTAAAATATCCCTTGCTACTAATTGAAAAATGTAGCAGGCTACCAAATGTTTGACACCCAATAGCCGATGATTAACAAATCAGTGTGCTGTAGTGGTGTCTTTCATTTAGTTTCAGGTTATTTCCATGCTTATATCCAATTACTGTTCCAGCTCGCTGTCCTGGACACACACCTGTCCTGGACACACACACCCTTCCTGGACACACACACGCCTGTCCTGGACACATGCACACCTGTCCTGGACACACACACGCCTGTCCTGGGCACACGCCTGTCCTGGACACACACACGCCTGTCCTGGACACACGCCTGTCCTGGACACACACACCCCCGTCTTAGACACACACCTGTCCTGGGCACACACACACACCTGTCCTGGACACACACATGCCTGTCCTGGGCACACACACGCCTGTCCTGGGCACACACACGCCTGTCCTGGGCACACACACGCCTGTCCTGGACACACGCCTGTCCTGGATACACACCTGTCCTGGACACACATACCTGTCCTGGACACACACGCCTGTCCTGAACACACACGTCTGTCCTGGACACACACACGCCTGTCCTGGACACATACCTCAGCTAGATATTAATGGGCATAGTGATTTGGCTCTCACTAAAAGTTTGTTTTATTTAATGACACCTCTAAAGCATGCTGATTTATTAATCATGGGCTATTGAATATCAAACATTCAGTGATTTTGACATATACTCTCACTACATTTTTCCATTAGTAGGAAGATATTTTATATGCACAGTACCATATACAGGATAGCACATACCACGACCTTTGATACACCAGCTGTGGTGTACTAGCTGGAATTAGAAGTAACCCAATGGGTCAACCGATGGGAATCGACCCCAGACCGACCACGCATCAAGAAAGAAAGAAAGAAATGTTTTATTTAACGATGCACTCAACACATTATTTTACGGTTATATGGCATCAGACATATGGTTAAGGACCACACAGATTTTGAGAGGAAACCCACTGTCGCCACTACATGGGCTACTCTTCCGATTAGCAGCAAGGGATCTTTTATTTGTGCTTCCCACAAGCAGGATAGCACAAACCATGGCCTTTGTTGAACCAGTTATGGATCACTGGTCAGTGCAAGTGGTTTACACCTACCCATTGAGCCTTGCGAAGCACTCACTCAGGGTTTGGAGTCGGTATCTGGATTAAAAATCCCATGCCTCGACTGGGATCCGAACCCAGTACCTACCAGCCTGTAGACCGATGGCCTACCACGACGCCCCCGAGGCCGGTGACCACGCATCAGGAAAGCACTTTATCACTGGGCTACATCCGGACCTTGGCTGCTACTTCTACACCTAATGACTCACTAAACCTCGTTCTCCCTAACTTAACCGTAACCTAATCATAAACCTAAGCCTGGGACAGTGTGTGTTGTGACTTGGTGTTTACGATATAACCAATGATTCATTAATACTCACTCAACCTTTCTTATGGGGCTTTGGGAAACCTTTCCGCCTAAACTCCTTGAGCCTAAATTTACTGTGATCAGCTATCAATATAATTTATAAATAAATTAATTTAGATTTGCACAACAAAATATTGCGCTACCTATGTCAAAATTGTTAGTTTAGTATAGTTATTAATGGCAAATATTTTATTTATAGGCGCAGTCAAATTTTTTAATTCGCCTACACCCATATAAGTAAGAAAGTGTTGTCCCGAGTCAGACCCTCGATGTTATCGGAGGTCGAACACGGGATGGGCGTGTTTGAAACCCTAGTGGTATATGAGCACATAAGCTACTGCATAACATGGTATGTTAAGTATTTATTATTTACAGAAAAGTACACTTATAACGAATATGCTTAGAATAAACTACTGCATAACATGTTAAAGGAGAGGACAATTAAGGCATTTGGCCTGGTATGCATATTCAACGATATATAATGCACATTATTGCTTAATATCAACACGTATAATCGTATAGTTAATTAATAAAACGGTTAAATGTGACGACTATTATATGTAACGGGCGCAGCCATTTTGTACCATCTCAGTGAGTACGCCCTCTGGCGAGCTGGTGGTTACGTAATACTTAACGCGTCACGTCAGGAATGAGCCTTAGAACTAGAGAAACACAATCTACCTGGTTTTTGCAGGATGATAAATAGTCATACATTGCAATGTTCTGTAATAATACACATCCCAGTAAGCCAGCAATAAGTATATCTAGCACTATATATATTATTTTTCAATACAAAATAAAATACCATTGTCAAAGTGGCTACACAACAAGTCGAAACAGTTAACAATGTTTTGCCCATGCATTAACCTACGTACTGAAATGATACACGGAGTGTTTTCTTAGTTAATTGGTTTATGCTGTTAGTTGCTTATACCTATGATTCCTGATTGGCAGGTGTGTATTTGATTGGTAACCAGACGAGCCAATTAATTGACGCCGTCTAGACACAAAAATACATACCGGTATTGTGGAATATTACCTGTCGCCCCTAAAATTGTAATGGACATGGTTTATTACTGCAAATAGTTCTGTAAAACTATTGATTAAGTAGACTTTTTCATCTAAAACCACAGAACTGACCAATTACGTAGTCCCAAAGAAAAGAAAATTATCATTTGGGTATCGTGGGTTGTCGTTTTTGCTCCAACGTACCATATCAATAGGCGTAATAGTGTACATTTTTCCTTTGGATTATTAAACAGAGAAAAATACTATAACCCCATTTTGTTCCGTTAATGCAACTTGAAATATATTTAGTTAAATAGTTTATTATATTATTACATCATTTATGCTGTTTTACAAGTCAGGTTGATCAAAGAGAAGCGCCTTGTCGAAAGTTACTGCTCTTGTTTACACTGTACATACAGGAGATGGTCAGGAGCTGACGTCACTTCGCCCCAAGCTATCCCACCGGACGTCACAAAAACGAAACAAAATGGCGGCCCCCAGTTAGCAGGAATAATCATGTGTTTTTTTTATTAACTCTAAAATTACGCGTTTTTCATTTGCTAAAATGTCAATATGTGTTGGTGGTCCGGGTATGCATCTTTCCAACACAAGGCTCTTGTTTGAGTTGACCCTACCTTTAAGGACTGGGGAAGGGGGTTACTTAATTCAAGCATATGTACAATGACAGATTCCAGCCAATTCTACGGGGGTCAGTTGTTTTTCAAGGGGTGGCGACGTGCTCCATGCAATCCTTTCCCACCCGGACTATTTTCCTGAACTAACCGGATTTTACCGAACGTCCCGGCGTGTCACAACAATGAGGGACCGCGCCCATGTTCTATTTCGAATATCAGATATTGAGACTGTAACATTCGCCGAGAGTGAAATGAATTTTTGTGGGCAAAACTAAGCAACATGTACAAGTTATACATTAGTATACATGAACCCCAAGATATACCATATCATAGTTTGTAATTTATAAATGAAAAACATACCGAATTGCTCTAATTAAATGAATAAACATACCGAATAACAACCAGGCTATCACAAAGGAAATGGTCACGAGAAAGCTATTCTGACCTGTTGTTCGGACCATTACGTACCATAGTTATTCGGATAAAAAAGAAAGTAATGTTTTATTTAACGACGCACTCAACACATTTTATTTATGGTTATATGGCGTCAGACATATGGTAGCGACCGCAGCCGCCGCTAGGGGTGCAGCTGCGCCCATATTCCGAAATGTCACGAGTTTGGTTCACAATTGGTAGTGTTGTTCAAGGCCAGAATACGCTTATTTTGATGACGATTTTGTACGTTTTTTTTGTTGTTATGACAAGTACACACCTTCCGATTGATGTATATCCTGTTTCCGAAGTTGAACGGCTACAAATACTTTTTTTGATGCAAGTGAAACTTTGAATACGTCTTATTTTACCCAAAAAGGGCGATTTCACTGAGATATTGATAGATATATATAGTAATATAATAAAACAGCATAAAAATATTTTTTTGGTAATTTAAAAAAAAAAGCAATTTAGTTTAATTCGACATCGAAAATATTTCAAGGGAGGTAACTCTGAACCGCTGACCCGCAAAAGCGAAAATACAGAATTTCACAGCAGGGACACATTTTGATAAAATTAAACGTATTTGATGCTTTGTCATTATTTATCCACCCATTATTAACTTTTTGGGTAGAAAATATATCATACTGAAGCGTTATTTTTAGAAGACAATGCATATTGAATTCAAAATAACTTAAAATAATGTTTTGCTTATCATGATGACTCAGCAGTTTCTGATAGCTGAAGTTGATTTTAAAAAACATTTTGATAATGCATAACTATTCAAATATAGACATGTAAATCTATTTTCATGTAAATAATTTGAATGAGTTTAGCATATGACTGGATCAGCTTTATACAAAAGAATAGTATTAATGCAATGGAAATAAATTATTAAGTATAATACAGAGAATTTGTACTTTTTAAGTCTGTTATATTTGTAAATACATTTTTTAAAGAAAATGTTTCAGGTACCATAACTTCTCACATTGTGACACAAACTTCAATTTTTTGGTAACCAAGTAACATTAAATTCTAAGTATAATTATACTTTTTCATCACTTCATCAATGAATATTAAGTACTGTTAAAAATGGTAAAGAATTAATTATTTGTAAAATATACTAAAGTGTAAAGTAGATGAGATTAGCATATTTAATACAGGGAACATTTGTATAGCATCACGATCGACTCTGCAAGTTTCAGATATATAGCTATACAATGCTAAAACATTAAATAGTAGTTGCTAATCGATTCTTAAATTGATAGCACTGTCACTAATAAACATTTTAAAAACAAAATGTTCTCTGTAATAATTGGGTTTTTTTCTAATCAATATTACAGTTGAGAATACTTCCACATCAGCTAAGGACTAACAGATGATCCCACAATGACACGTTCTGATCTAAGAAGTACACTTAATATTAGTTTATGACAGTGTATGTTACTCTCACAGTTACCGTATCTAAGATATGCACCTCTACATTTATGTGCAAAATAGTTGCACACATTCCAATAAAATCCTCAGTTGAAGTCTCAGTCTATTTATAAATAAGAAAAAAGATAACGCCTCACGATTTAATTCTATTAATGCTGGTAATAATTTTTTTTTTTAATGAAGAACTCTGCTGAACATTAAGTATCTGCTTAAAATTGGTATATGTGAGTTGGCACTATTGGTAACCATTATTTGTACATGTGAAAATAACTACATACAGAAATTTTTTTTGAAGGTGTGTTTCATCTGATGTAATGAATATTTCTATTTATAAATATTATGTCAAACTAATTACAATATTTGAAACAAAAAGATAAATAGCCATGGTCGTAATGGGTATTTTTCTTTATTCCAGGAAATTTGTAGTCTCTGTGCGTCTATGGAGAAACCTGAAATGGAAACGGAGTAGGAGAGTACACGTGGTTATGAGACAACTTTCAGTAGATTCAATTATACTTCAAGCTTGATGCTGTTATGTTTTCTGTTTCCAACTGTGACAGAACCTGGAACAGAAATGAAGTGTGACAATAATTCATCAACAAATTTAGACTAATACTCTTTCATGGATGCTAAATTTGGTAGATCTAGCCATAATTTTTTTTATTATAATTCAAAGTGGTATATAGTTATATTTATAATAATTCATTGTTTGAATTTGTTTTTATAAAGCACTTTATTGAACCAAAATAATCATAGCTGCATTTAGTAAATTATTTAGCACACGTGTGACTGCTGTCTCATGCCTTAAGTGTTTCAGCTGCTAAAATATGTTTTGGGGATATTTTTTCTGGATAGAAATTTACTTTTCTGATATTGTACGAGTGTTTGGACATTCCTTTCAAAGGTGAAATATGGCTACTTACATTGCTTTGTTTCTAATAATGATATTGAAGGTGGAAAGTATGTAAATATTTATGTAAGAAATTGATTAAACATATTGGCCAATCATTGGCATTCGTCGTGTGATACGTTTTTACTGGTTTGAGTTAAAAGACTGGTACATATGATAAGTTTTATTGCATCTTTTATTGAAATCTTCAATATTATTATGAGTCCAGGTAAATATATATATATATATATATTTTAAATATTTTGAAACAAGAAGCTTATTTTTTATGTAACGTGTATCCACTTTCCATCTGCGATCTAAACCTTTATGTTTTCCTTTTTATTATTGGTCTAGATGTACATTATTGTATAAGCGTAAATAAATGTGAACTGAAAATGTTATTCTGATGTAACATTTGCATCAATTATTACGTCATTAAATTACGTATTTCAAGATTTCTGTGTGTTTTTGTCATTTTGGAGCAGTTTCGAACCTACCCCAAGAATACATATGTTATCAGAAATAATAGTAACCCTTTATATTTTCACTTGAAATTTTCAGAGATGCAACATTGATAACTGCTTGTAACATCTATAAGCTTACACCGGCCTCGGTGGCGTCGTGGCAGGCCATCGGTCTACAGGCTGGTAGGTACTGGGTTCGGATTCCAGTCGAGGCATGGGATTTTTAATCGAGATACCGACTCCAAACCCTGAGTGAGTGCTCCGCAAGGCTCAATGGGTAGGTGTAAACCACTTGCACCGACCAGTGATCCATAACTGGTTCAACAAAGGCCATGGTTTGTGCTATCCTGCCTGTGGGAAGCGCAAATAAAAGATCCCTTGCTGCTAATCGGAAGAGTAGCCCATGTAGTGGCGACAGCGGGTTTCCTCTCAAAATCTGTGTGGTCCTTAACCATATGTCTGACGCCATATAACCGTAAATAAAATGTGTTGAGTGCGTCGTTAAATAAAACATTTCTTTCTTTCTATAAGCTTACAACAGAAATTTCTCTGTTATTTTTTGGTTTACAAAAGTGGACGTAAATGACAATTAAAATCGTCATGTCGGCCATGTTTGGTCACAGAAGTACAAGGCTACTACGACTTTATTTTGCTTCATTTAGATAATATAGTGATGTTTTTTCAATAAGTCCAACATATTTAATGAAACTATGAATATAAAGAAAAAAAAAATTACATTTGTTTTTTGGTCTGCGGTACCTACATATTGTTAAGGACCACACATATTTTGAGAGGAAACCCGCTGTCGCCACTACATGGGTTACTCTTTCCGATTAACAGCAAGGGATCATTTACAGGCAGGATAGCACAAACCATGGCGTCGGTATTTGGAGTCGGTATCTGGATTAAAAATCCCATGCCTCGACTGGGATCCGAACCCAGTACCTACCAGCCTGTAGATCGATGGCCTAACCACGACGCCACCGAGGCCGTTTAGTTATTCGGACTACGATCAATTATTTCCCACTGGGGAATACACAATGCTATTTAATTGTATAAACAACAATTCCTGTTTACCGTTGGCATTATTTTGTATACAATTGCTCTAATTAAATGAACAAACATACCAAACAACAACCAGGGGCCTAATTCACAAACGTCTCTTAGGCTCTGCTAGACAACAAAACATCCTCTTCTTTTAGCATTGCACTGCGAGATCGCAAAGTTGCGAGAGTTTAGTGAATTAGGCCCCAGGTCGTCACAAAGGAAATGGTCACGTGAAAGCTAGTCTGACCTGTTGTCCGAACCATTAACAGGGCTAGCTCTGGGTGAGCAAAACATTTCGCCAAATTATGTAAAAAAACCCACCATGCAAAACCCAGTTATTTTCCTACAAAACACCAATTATTACTTCAACTTTTTTCGCCAAATTAAAATACAATTCAACAATTGTTCCTAAAATTCGCAATTGGTGAATTTGGCGAGAGACAGAGCTAGGCCTGATTAAGTACGATGATTATTCGGAGTACGGTTAATTATTAGAGTAGAGAATTGTATTTACGTGCCTCTATCCAAAAAACGTTCAGGCACGACTATTCCATGCTCAGTCTTTGGTAAGGCCAGTGTCTGAGCATCGGACGTAGGATATTTTATTAAGGCGTCAATTTGAATTACTTATAAAGAGAGGACACGGGAAATGTGGATGGTACGTGTCATCATAACAAACAATTGCATAGCCAAAACCGCCTACGCTTAACGCCCCCAAATTACCATCATCAGCCCCATAAAAAACCCACCACCCACCCCACCCGTCCGACCGTTGCCTGCTCCGTTTCCAACACCCCAACACATTTAATCCAACTAGAGATAGCAAAACGAAATTGTGAATATTAAAAACCTCGCCAAGAATGGAGAGAATGAAAAAGAAATTGAGTAAATATTAATAGACAGTACTAAATAGGCTGCAAAAAGGAATATATATTTTCCAACCGTTTAGCGAAGGGAAATAAATTCGTTCAGGCCAGTTTTAAATTTTATAAAATCATAGATACATACATAGTGTTGGTTGCCCCCTCCCTCCCAATTGTGGGTTCCCCCAATATAAAATCAGATCAGGCACCACACCACCAACCGGCCTCAGTGGCGTCATGGTTAAGCCATCGGACTACAGGCTGGTAGGAACAGGGTTCGCAGCCCGGTACCGGCTCCAACCCAGAGCGAGTTCTTACCTCTTCTTTATCACTAACCACTAACCAACTAACAACTAACCCACTGTCCTGGACGAAAATAAGTTGAAATGAAATGAACCACACCACCATTTGTCGCGTCGTTACTTCTTGTAGCAGCTTAATAGTCTGGTTTAGGAAATAGTGCATCATAAAATTTGAACCCCCCCCCCCCCCTACAAAATTCTGATATGATTTTTGAAATCTTTCTTTGAGGATTATACGTAGGTTGACCTCTGTAGCATTTAAAGAACCCATTGGCTTGAAGGAGCTTGTTATATGCAATACTAACTGATAACAGCTGTGCAAGTGGTATAGTGCCACTTGCATAACAATAGTTTGTAAAGTTTGTTTTATTTAATGACGCCACTAGAGCACATTGATGTTTTATCTTATCATCAGCTACTGGACGTCAAACATATGGTCATTCTGACACTGTTTTTTAGAGGAAACCCGATGTCGCCACATAGTCTACTCTTTTACGACAGGCAGCAAGGGATCTTTTATTTGCGCTTCCTACAGACAGGATAGCACAAGCCATGGTCTTTGTTGAACCAGTTATGGAACACTGGTCGGTGCAAGTGGTTTACACCTACCCATTGAGCCTTGCGGAGCACTCTCAGGGTTTGGAGTCGGTATCTGGATTAAATATCCCATGCCTCGACTGGGATCCGAATCCAGTACCTACCAGCCTATATACCGATGGCTTAACCACGACGCCACCGAGGCCGGTTTTGCATAACAGAAACTCAAGGCGGTGTTCAGGCATGGAAGCTGTTAACTTAATATGTTCGTGGTCTATCTATGTTGAAATATTTACACGG
Source organism: Gigantopelta aegis (assembly GCF_016097555.1). NCBI lineage: Eukaryota > Metazoa > Mollusca > Gastropoda > Neomphalida > Peltospiridae > Gigantopelta > Gigantopelta aegis. The sequence continues at coordinate 12,593,226 of NC_054703.1, forward strand.
TACTTGTGAGTAGCGAGCACTCCCTACACTTAGTAGTCGCATGACCCTCTCGATAGTGTTGTATTTTTCACAGAATATATTTGCACTTAAAAACTGCATCGAACTGCATAAGGTAATTACTGGTGGTTTGTAACGTTCAACAACTAAAGGTAGTCTGGTCGCGGTCGGTCGCCGGTGAAAGGATGGCCGTTGAGCGGCGGAAAGAAACGCATCTCATTGAAGGAAGAAGCCCTAGTCGTCCCATTGTATCCATTCATTTCAACTTAATTTCGTGCTTATATCCAATTAAGGTTCAAGCACGCTGTCCTGGGCACACACCTCGGCTATCTGGGCTGTCCGTCCAGGGCAGTGGGTTAGTTGTTAGTTCTTTAGTGGTTAGTGAGAGAGAAGAGAGTGTAGTGGCCTTACACCTACCCACTGAGCCCTTAAGAACTCACTCTGGGTTGGAGCCGGTACCGGGCTACGAACCCTATACCTACCAGCCTGTAGTCCGATAGCTTAACCACTGCACCACCAAGGCCGGTCCCATTGTAGTCCTTGGGGAATACATAGTGCTATTATATAACAAACAATTCCTGTTTACGTTTCGCATTATCTCATTTAACAAAATTAAAATCCAACGATAGATTGCAGGCACCTGTGTTGGAATTTTAGCTGGAGAGGGGTTATCTAGATTGTGACGACCAAAGTTTAGGATGGGTGTGTGTGTGGGGCTTGAATGATGCTCTTCCTGAAAATATAGAGAAAAAAGAAAATTCGCATGAGCAGGGAAGGGTTTTGAGTCCCCGAACATTCCCCTATACACGCATCTGGGTTGCACTGGGGGAGGGGGAGGGGTGTAGACTGGCGAGCGCAGTTCATAGGAGGGTCGAGTCATGCTCTCACGGAAAATATATTGAAAAAAACAAGAAAGAAATGGAACTGCAATAAAATATAAAAAAAACCTTCATAAAAAATCTCTTAAATTACCACATAAAATCAGAGGCGACAATGTTAACATATGTAGTTTAACATACAATACATAAACCAAACTACGAGCCATAAATATAAATACTCCCCCCCCCCCCCCCCCATCACCCTCCCCGAAGCATTAACAATAGTCACATTTGTTACATGCATGTACATATATTGGCCGGATAATTTAATTTATGACTTTTTAAATCAATTAATTAATCATCATTTCCCTGAGCGAGTGCTCCGCAAGGCTCAATGGGTAGGTGTAAACCACTTGCACCGACCAGTGATCCATAACTGGTTCAACAAAGGCCATGGTTTGTGCTATCCTCCTGCCTGTGGGAAGCGCAAATAAAAGATCCCTTGCTGCTAATCGGAAAGAGTAGCCCATATAGTGGCGACAGCGGATTTCCTCTCAAAATCTGTGTGGTCCTTAACCATATGTCTGACGCCATATACTCCGTAAATAAAATGTGTTGAGTGCATCGTTAACTAAAACATTTCTTTCTTTCTAATCATTGTTTATTTATTTATTTACTGGTGTAATACCACACGTATCTCATACAATCACTTCTCAACTATTTTCATTCAAGGGGCAGGCAATAGCCCAGTGGTAAAGCGCTAGCCTGATGCGGGGACAGTCTAGGGTCGATCCCCGTCGGTGGGCACATTGGGATATTTCTCTTTACAGCCAGTGCACAACGACTAGTATATCAAAGGCCGTGGTATGTGCTATTCTGTCTGTAGGATGGTGCATATAAAATATCCGTTGCTAGTAATGGAAATGTAGGCCTAGCGGGTTTTCTCTGATGACTATATATCAGAATTACCTAAATGCTTGACATCCAATAGCCGATGATTAATAAATATGCTCTAGTGGTGTCGTTTAAACAAATAAATAAATAAATTGTCTTTAGAATATCAGTGTCTGTATATCTAATGTGTGTGCTTATGTTTGTGGCAGTAATTTTTCATTATACTTCGTAATATATATATACCGATGGAAAGAAATAAGGGAACACATCAAATTGTAGACCAAATTTAATTCACAACTAGCATAGTAATGTCTGTATTTCATACTTGGGTGTGCTGCCTATATGTTCCCAGTCAATTTCTGACAATATGAATTGATTTTTGATGCAGTCATTATTTCTTGTTGCTATCTGTGTGATCCTTTATTTCTTTCCATCAGTATATATTATTTCGTTATTGGAAGGTAACATCTGGTTTCCAGCTACTACTAGTACAAACATTGGGATAGGAACAGACAAATTGTATATACAGACAAGAAAGTATCTTTAATATGCAATACTGGTCATGAAAAAGGCTCCGTGTGTTGTAAACGTGCTACAATAGCAACAGACTAGGGGCAGTCTCTTTAAATCACGCTGTGGGTTGGGGGTCACAGGCCCGTAGCCAGGATTTTGAGGGGGGGGGGGGGGGCGTCGTTTGGGCTTATGGTGAGGCACGAATTTGCTTGTGGGCGGGGTGGTGGTCCGGGGGCATTAGTCACTGGTAGGGGGGTCGACCCCCCCCCCCCCCCCCCCCCCCACGATTGGCTACGGGCCTGGGTCAGTTCCAGATAACGAACCAAGAAACTTAGAGACGGGGAGAAGGGCCGGCTCACCCGACCTGCGCACATTTTCACATCGATGAAAATACAATCACCCACTATCACCACGTATTTCCATCATTCTACTCACACTATTGGTCGCAAATTCATGCAAAAATGCGTGGTGATTCGTTTCGAACTCTGTATATAGCTATACGTTGAAGCATATGAATATATGAAGCCCAAAATGTGGATATTTTGAAACTGTGCGTGCCCAAACGAGTGGGATTTTCGCTCGGTTGTAAACCGTTCCTTTGAAATTACCTACAATGATGGGTCGATCCTCTTGGTGAAGCTATTGAGCTTTTCTATTCCAACCATTGATTCATGAATGTGTGTGCGTGTATCTACTGTCTATGTATATATGTATGTATGCATGTATGGATGTATGCATGTATGTATGGATGTAGGCAGGTAGGTGGATGGGTTGGTACGTGGGTACGTATAAATGGATCGATAGATGGTTTAAAGTTTGTCTTCTTTAACGACACCACTAGAACACATTGATTGATTTATTGACGATACCCAAAAACAGAAGGGTCATAATCTCGTTATCATATAAACACAAGCTTAATCCAACGTATATTTGTAAACTGCATACACAACTTTAATTAGTCATTATTCGATATTCAAATAGCGTATGAATATATGGTGCCGCGTCTTTTCAAAAGGAATACCCTTACATTAAAATAAACTAGTACCTGACATTCTTCGTTTATTTTCAGAACGCTGGACAGCTTTTAATGTAAAGTTGCCCTATTAAGCGGTTTTTGGTTTATGATTATGAATGCATACATCAATTCTGTAGTGTCGCTGCAGCACGTTTATTTACATGTCAATAAACATTGTGTTGCTGTGACCTGATTAATTTACATCTAATTTGCAATAGTGTATGTATGTATGTATGTATGTATGTATGTATGAACTGATGTATGAATATCTATATATTGTATGTATGTCGAGGTTGACTGTTACATACATAAATATTAACGCACTGGCACATGGGATAATTAAATCCTTTCTGGCCTCACAAATTGTCACATGCCATTGCTGGGTGGGACTCGAACCTGTGGCACCGAATCGCCCGCAAATGTGTAGACTAACCACGATGTGCTCTGATCTATTGAGACATCCATAAAAAGATTATCTTTAACTCAACCACATGCATGGGGCCTACAATCTACGCGGTCGATTTATTTATCATATTATATCTTACATTTTCAGTGCAATCAAAGTCTGTGATATTTTTCAGATCACATACTTTAAGAATTTGATAACTTTGCAAATTAGATTAATCGATGTCACGTCACTAGGTTTATTGCCATTTAAAGCAAACGTACTAGGGTGACACTCCACAATTGACGTATGCGTTCATAGTCATCAAACAAAAACATCAATAGCAACTTTACATTAAAAGCTGTCCAGCGTTCAGACCCCCCCCCCCCCCTCACCCCCAAAAAAACCCAACCCCAACACACAAACAACCCGTTAAGCACTTAGTTTTTTTATTTATGTAAGGATATCTAAAATGACGTCATTCGAATTTGACGTCATTTCCATTAAAAAAAAAAAAAGTTCACGTCACATATTCTTACGTCATTTAAATATCTAGTAATGGCAGACTGGAAATAAAATTGCGTGTACAGTTTACAAAACATGTTGTATTAAGCTTAAGATTATGTGATAAAGAGATTATTACCCTCGTGTGTTCTGGTATCGTCAATATGATATATTAGGAATAAAAATAATGTATTATGCTCACCAGAGGCTCGCGTAATACAATTTTTATTCCTAATAATAAGACCTCTCTCTCCTTGTCTCCGTCTGTCTGTCTCTCTCTATCAAATAAAAAATGTAAATACATGTGGTGTGTGGGTGTACATTGTCAAATTGAATATAATGCAGTTACATTGTATATTTTAAAGGGACATTCCCGAGTTTGCTGCACGTTTTACGATGTTGTCGACCAACAGAAACTTCCCCTGCGCGTGCTGTAACCTCACCGTGGTGCAGGGGTGTAACATTCTCTTTGAGAATAGCCAATACAGCACAAATTGAAGTTTAGAGTAAAAGTCAGTATCTATCTGTGATATTTGTATTTGTATTTTTGCACAGTTCTTTACACTGTTTTTATTTATATCTTGAATTTTTCTGTTGATGTTGATCATCACCTTATTTGTTTCCATTGCCATAGTTTGACACCCAATAGCCGATGTATTTTTCGTGCTGAGGTGTAAATATTCATTCATTCATTCATTCAATAGAAACTTTTTAACGTTTCTAATTACATATCAAATATATTTTTCTGCATAAAATATTAGTGGCTGTATGTTAAACGTACGAAATTATTTCAAGACAAAACCCAGTTTTTTTTTGTTTTTTTTTACAAATATCAAGACGACCAGAAACACATTGAATATGCAGACACTGATATTCTAAACAAAGAAAATATATTTATTATGCAAGTTTAATCATAGAAATATTTTATTAGTCGAAAACATGCAGCAAACTCAGGAATGTCCCTTCAACCGGTTGCCAAGACGTTTTAACTGCAAATAGTGTTATCATCCTGTTTAATGTCTGTTGTAGGTAAACCTAGTTTCTGTATGGTTTTGATTTTCCTGGCAACATTTTCCCAATAAAAATAGTATTTCTTCTTATTGTATTGAATTGCATTATGTTGTGTTCTATTGTGTGGTGTGGTGGTTGTACGAGCGTTATAATCAACAGGGTTTTTTTTGTAGTCAAAGAAGAAATATTTGGACGAAATAAAATGTATGTTCTTAGAAAATTGTTTGTAATGTATGTAATTTGTTTTGCAAAGAAAACAACTGAACCGAAAGCCAACGGATTACCATTCCAACCCTCCAATAATAAAACCAAAAAGCAAACCATAACAAATTAGAAAAAAAGAACAGGAAATACAGATTGAAAAACAATCATGGGGATTCTGCTTTTAGAAGGGAATGGGATCAGACAGAACGAATTGCATTTACGTTTTGTTTATAGGGTGATCACCCTCCAACTTCTGAATTCATGTTAACAAATTCAGCACACACACACACACACACCATGAGTCGTATACCAAATGCCTTGGTGTGTGCTATTATGTCTGTGGGATGGTGCATATAAAAGATCCCTCTATACTAATGTAAACATTACCAAATGTTTAACATACAATGTTCGATGATTAGTAAATCAATGTGCTCTAGTGGTGTTTTAAACAAAACAAACTGCAACACACTATTATCCTGTTCATTTATTTAGACCCAAAGTTTTTTGCAAATGTTACGTTTATTTCCTATTCGATATTTGTTTTCTTTGCATTTACATGAAAACAAACCCAAACCCCGACAGGTTTTATATACAAATCATCATATAAAATGCACGAAGTTGACTTAATTCCACTTTTTAAAAATCTGTGTGTGTTCGGAATGCACGTTATTTCTCCTATAAATAACTAAGGTCATTTGCATATCAAAAGCATCATTCTATAGTGCGTTTCAAACTAATGTTCGGTTCTATCGTCCTATCCGCACAAATCGTAGTATGACCTATATTTAAGAAAATATCTGTAAACATGAAGCAGGCGCGGATTCAGGTGGGGAGTTCAAGTGACAAAACCTCAGTTTGAAAAAGAAATATGTATCAAATATTATAATTATATTGTGGAATACACAAGCGCGCGCGCTGAAGGGAGAGACACAGAGAGAGAGAGAGAGAGAGAGAGACGTCATTTATGTAACGACGCACTCAACATATTTTAATCTATGGTTATATGGTTATAGGGAGAGAGAGAGAAGAATATGGTATGCATGCGATTGGTGGAGGTGTGACCCTCTGTACAACCCCAACCCCACTTAAGGCTTCTTTTGTATATGGAGCGGGACGTAGCTCAGAGGTAAAGCGTTCGCTCATGGTAGGTCGACTGATCGATCCCACATGGTGGACCCATTGGGTTGTGTCTAGTTCCAGCATGTGCACCACAACTGATGTATAAAGGCTGTGGTATGTGCTATCCTGTCTATGGGATGGTGCATATAAAACGTCCCTTATTGCTTATCGGAAACAGTGGCCCATGTGGCGGTAGCGAGTTTCTTTCTCACTGTCATAATGCTCCTTAACCGTTTTGTCTGACGCCACATAAACGTATATCAAATGCGTTGAGTGTGTCGTTAAATAAACATTTCTCTCGTATGTATGTGTAGTCTATATGCATTTCTAGTCGATTAGTTTATAGGTTGTTAGGTTGCTTGATAGTGAATGATATGGAAATAAATAGTTTTTTGGTGTTAAAGACTTCATGCATACATTAAAGTAATACTCCTGATGGGTATGGAGAAATAACTTAATCAGTCGACAAACTCATTTCTTCATCACTATCTTCGTTAAGGGAGACTATCACAGGGGGTATTTTATTTCTTATAAAACTATTTTGTTTTCTAACATCTTCTTCGATCTTTATTACATGTTTAACTGCGTCAGAGAAGTGTGTAGGTGTGACAGAGTTCAATGCATGTGCAAGTTCTCTCCGCACCGTGGTCATTTTACCATCATTATGACGAGCTATGTGCCCTTTGACTCGACTCCAGATCAGTTCTATCGGATTGAGTTCAGAATGTCTTGGCGGCAGTCTTAGACACAAGTGCCCATGGCGTTCAGCAATATCATCAGTAACAAACTGCTGTGCACATTTGTTACTTTTCACAATTTCATAAAGAACTGGCTTTGTCATGTTACTCTCAAAAGGTGTATTTTTGTTTCGTAGCCACGACTGAATTTCTTCCTTTTTAGCGTTTAGTGCAGGACATCGCGTAATCTCAGTTAATTTGTTGTGGTAGCTTGCGTTACCCATGACGATAACAGAAGGTTCTGGTAGAGAAGGCATAAGTTGTTCTTCAAACCATTTGATGAAAATTGTCATGATTCATCTCACCATGATAGTCTCCGTCTGTGTTTTTTAGCCTCAAAGATCAATTCACAGCCATCTATCAATCCATATTTATCACAGCCAGCATGACAAATAATAAGTCTTTTTCCCTTCCCAGTCACCGAACAGAGTTTAGGAACTCTATCAGCAGCGTCTGATTTCGGCAGGTGATTGGCGGTACTTGTGCCCGGGTGGATATCTGTCCAGTGGTGGGATGTTGTGTGGTTGACATTCACCCAGGTCTCATCTTGATACACTATTAAATACCCCTGTTCTCGTAAACTGGATATTTCATGGAGATAAGACAGTCTCCTGTCTGATATATTGGCGTCCTCAAAATTAATTTTTCCGGTTGTAGACATATGTTGGTATTTAAAATCGAGGTCATGGAGTGTTCTTCGTAAAGTTGATATGGATATGTTGATTCCACATTCCTCCCTTAAAGCCACGTTAATCTTATGAAATGTGGGTAATTCGCCCTCTCTATAAAATCTGTATACTCGTCGTCTAATAACATCTTTATCAAATAAATCGATGAGTTTTCGGTCGCGTTTTTTAACAGTGATTTCTGTGCTCGGATTCGTAGAGCTTAGATTTTTCAGTTCTTTTTACTGTTGAAACCGAAACTTTAAGTGCAGCGGCAACTCGATCGACAATTCGATAAGAAGCATACCTAGGTCTACCGCGCTGATATTCATCTTCACAATAATCGAAAACGTTCTTAATACACGATTTTACATCAACTGAAGTGTTTTTCGATTTACCCATATTTTTCCTCAAATAACAATAACAAGAATGTCGACCAATACATTTTCAATGAATTTATATACCCTACCTAACTTGTCTTTTACGTGGTTTACACATTGCTACAATAGCACGTGCAGTTATAGATCTAAATAATGATGTTATTGACCAAGCAATGCTATCGTATTTTGGACATTCAGGGCTGTGTCTGCGGGATGAAAAAGTGGTTGAACCCATAGTCCGAACAATAGCCCTTTGATTTTTCGTATTACAAATGTAACACCCCACCGACCAAACCCCAGCCCCTAGCACCACCATAAATACTATATATATATATATATATATATATATATATATATATATATATATATATATATATATATATATATACGTATGAGTTCCCAATTTAGAGGCAAATTAAATAACATTTTTATTATTATTTGATGTTGGTGGCCTTTGACATTTTATCCCCCCCCCCCCCCCCCCCCCCCCCGGTTTTCTGGGTCCGGCCCTGCATTAAAATTTATTTATAAATTTGGAAAGCACATTCCTGCGGTGTGTGAGGTGTTTTTGTTTATTACTGTGCTACACCTCAGTTGTGTTAGGTTAGGTTAGGTATGGTATGCTAATATGTAATTGATATAATAAAATAAAAATACATAATACATTAGGTAAATTGATTAAATATAATGCACCTACAAGAAAGGGTTACATGTTCTGTTTGTTTATATCTATGTTTAACGGAAAGATTAGACAATGCTATTACACACTGCAAAACAATAATAACCTTGATTTAGTGAAACAAGCTATAATGGCCTTCACGTAGCCTCAGATCCCAATCTTTTGATATGCAAATGACCTTAGTTATTTATAGGAGAAATAACGTGCATTTAACACACAGAGATTTTTAAAAAGTGGAATTAAGTCAACTTCGTGCATTTTATATGATGATTTGTATATAAAACCTGTCGGGGTTTGGATTTGTTTGCATGTAAATGCAAAGAAAACAAATATCGAATAGGAAATAAATGTAACATTTGCAAAAAACTTTGGGTCTAAATAATTGAACAGGATAATAGTTAGCAGTTGGGACATTTTGAGCCGCTTTGGTACATAATTTTTAGAATTGGTACATCTTGGGCCACCCAAGATGTCACAATTGGGACATCTTGGGCAACTGGGACATTTTGGGCTTTAACAGCTGTGTTTGGTAATAATGCAAAAACGAATAGGGCTCGTAATCCAGAACCAGACAATTTTGTTTTCTGCTGCGGCCCATATTCACAAAGTTGCGAGAGTTGAATGAATTAGGCCTCTGGCATATATCAGCCTACACCAGCTCACCCGTACTAAAATGCGAGCACATAATGCGTAAAAGTTATAAAGTGATTTACGTGGATCCGACTATGCTTGGAAGCGATGACAGTTCCGAATCTCTTATAATGGGGAACGGGCGATTGTCGCACTAGTCTGTGGGAACATGAAGAAAAACAGACACAAGAAGATTCATTCGTTTGTAGTTGTGTGCGGGTCGTAGGCCAGTGGTCAAGCGTTCGCTTGTTGCGCGGTCGGTCTAGAATCGATCCCCGTCGGTAGACCCATTGGGCTATTTCTCGTTCCAGCCAATGCTCCACAACTGATGTATCAACGGCCGTGGTATATACTATCCTGTCTATGGGATGGTGCATATAAAAATCCCTTGCTGTTAATCGAAAAGAGTTGCCCATGAAGTGGCGACAGCGGGTTTCCTCTCTCAATATCTGTGTGGTCCTTAACCATATGTCTGACGCCATATAACCGTAAATAAAATGTGTTGAGTGCATCGTTAAATAAAAGATTTCCTCCTTCTTCAATCCCACTCAGCAGGGAACGTTGGAACACTTGCTTTATGACTGCTCTGAAGATACTGATCTGTGGAATACTATAGAATAATGGAGAATATAAACAAAAAAGTGAACATACTGAATATAAAAAGAACAGCATTATTTGGCTCTGTATTTGGAAATGATCATTGGTCAATCTAAAGAATTTAATAAAAACTGGGAGTCTGCTGGAAATGTAGAAAAATAATATATACTACTCAAAAGAATTTAAGGGTCAAAAATTTATAACCAAATAAGTTTCAGAGTGTATTAGATTGATGATGTAAACTACACCAATTTTTTTATTTATTGTTCCATATTTACAAAAAACCACAAATAAACGTCACTGTATACAAGAAAGTCACATGACATGCTGTCAAAGTTGAAGGTTGTCAAACATGGATTTTACACATTAGAACATTCGTTTAATAGTGTGTGAATCCACCCCTGGCGCGAATACACTCGACACATCGTTGCCTCATGCTGTTGATCAGACGTCTGAAAAACTCTTGGGGAATGGCCTGCCACTCTGCCATAAGAAGTTGACCCAGATCATGAAGGTTGGCCGGAGGGGCATGGTTATCCCGAACTCTCCTGCCTAATTCGTCCCAGGCGTTCTCTATTGGGGCCAAGTCAGGCGAATATGCTGGCTAATCCATCCTGGCGATACCTTGTTGTCTGAGAAAGTCCGTTACCACCCTGGCGCGATGGGGTCTGGCATTGTCATCCTGCAGAACTGCCCCGCCGCCAATCTGCTGAAGGCCTGGGAGAACCAACGGCCGGATAATCTCATTCAGATAGCGGATTCCATTAAGATTGCCATCCACCACATAGAGGGGGGTCCTGTGGTGGATAGAGATGCCGCCCCACACCATGACGCTGCCACCACCGAAGCGGTGACGTTGTCAAACGTTAACGTCAGCGAAGCGCTCCCCAGGACGTCTGTAGACACGAACCCGACCGTCGTTGAACTGGAGACTAAACCTGGACTCATCAGTGAACATCACTCGACCCCAATGAACACGTTGCCACCGCAGATGAAGGTGCACCAGTGACGTCTGGCCGTTCTGTGACGTGGTAGGAGTGGTGGTCGAACAGCCTGGCGACGGCAGCGTAGATTATTGGCTCTCAGACGATTGCGTATGGTTTGATCAGACACTCGAGTTCCAGTCGCAGTCCGCAGATTGTCACGTAATCGGCGTGCAGTGGTTGTGCGTTGACGTAGAGCCATATTGGTGATGTAGCGGTCCTCTCTATTTGTAGTGCTTCGGGGTCTTCCCGAACATGGACGATTTCGAACAGAATTCGTTGCTTGGTACCGTTGCCACAGTCGGCCAACGACACTCTGACTGACACCAAGTCTCAGAGCAACATTTCTTTGCGTATTGCCATCCTGAAGCCAAGCAATAGCCCTTCCTCGATCTTCGATAGTCAGTTGAAGTCGTACCATTGTCGAATTTGGAGTGTGCACCGTACACAAACGCAAGCTCCAATTATACGGAAATTCAGCATTGGAAACATGGAATACATGTGCAAAGCGTGCAAATGAAGCGCTTTGTGAAAAAGCAAGTTATGGGCACTTAGCAGACCTTTTGCTTTAGCCCTAATTTACGTGCAAATGTAAGCATGTTTTCGCCATTAGAACTAGTCGACAGTGTCAATGACAGTGGATTTTAATTCATTTATGGGTTGCTTAGACCCACTTTCGTCAAAATGGAACAATACCATGCGTGACATTATGGTCTAGCTAATATAATTGACATTCAGAAAATAATGTCGAAAATATCGTCTGACCCTTAAATTCTTTTGAGTAGTATATAATGATATATATAAACTGCAGATTTAGTAATAGGCTTATAACAAACACAAAAAAACCCCACCTATTTTTGTGTCCAATTTAGAAAACAATCAGTTCAGAAATAAATATGTAGTAAATTACATAGTATGGGGTGGGAGCGTTCCCTGTGGGAAGGTCCTAAGTTATAGTTCAGAAATAACCGCACTAATGGAAAGGTAGCTTTAAAAAGATTTAACACCAGTGTGAAACGACATGATGTTTGAAACTGCCACTGTGTGAGAAACATTTTGCACACACCTCACATTGAAAAGATTTAACACAAGTGTGAAACGACATGATTTTTCAAACTGCCACTGTGTGAGAAACATTTTGCACACATCTCACATTTGAAAAGATTTAACACCAGTGTGAATCAACGTGTGTCGTTTCAAGTTGCAACTCTGTGAGAAACATTTTGCACACACCTCACATTGAAAAGATTTAACACCAGTGTGAAGTAACATATGTTGTTTCAAACTGCGACTGTGTGAGAAACATTTTGCACACACCTCACATTTGAAAGGTTTAACACCAGTGTGAATCAACATATGCTGTTTCAAAAGGCCACTGTGTAAGAAACATTTTGCACACACCTCACATTTGAAAGGTTTAACACCAGTGTGAATCAACATATGCCGTTTCAAGTTGTTACTGAGTGAGAAACATTTTGCACACACCTCACATTGAAAAGATTTAACACCAGTGTGAACCAAGATATGTTTTTTCAAATCGCCACTGTGTGAGAAACGTTTTGCACACACCTCACATTTGAAAGGTTTAACACCAGTGTGGACCAACATATGCTCATTTAAATCGCCGCTGTGTGAGAAACATTTTGAACATACCTCACATTGAAAGGATTTAACACCAGTTTGAAACAACATATGATTTTTCAAATCGCCACTGTGTGAGGAAAATTTTGCACACACCTCACATTTGAAAGGTTTAACACCAGTGTGAATCAACATATGCCGCTTCAAGTTGTAACTGTATGAGAAACATTTTGCACACACCTCACATTGAAAAGATTTAACACCAGTGTGAACCAACATATGTGATTTCAAATCGCCACTGCGTGAGAAAGATTTTGCACACACCCCACATTTGAAAAGTTTAATACCAGTGTGAACCAACATATGCCCTTTCAAATGGCCACTTTGTGAGAAACATTTTGCACACACCTCACATTGGAAAGATTTAACATCAGTGTGAAACAACATATGACTTTTCAAGGCGGAACCATAAGAAAAATGTTTTTCACAAACTTTACATTTAAAATTCTTGACTCCATTGTGTACTAACATGTGAGATTTCAAGCTGTAACTCAGACGAAAACACTTTCTGCACACCTCACACTGATATGGTCGTTCACCGGTGTGGATCCTTATATGCTGCTTAATCTTACTCTTGCATGAGAAACACTTTAAACACATCCCACATCGAAAAGGTTTCTCACAAGTATATGCTGACGTTTGAAATGCCTGATCACGATATGTTCGACAATGTGTTGACGAGACCCCATGTTTGAAACATCTCTGATCATTGGTAGACATACTTCATTTATGACAAAGGACCTTCAATGTTAGAACTGTCTTATTTCTTATTTCGTTACTTGTCTAAAAGCTGCCTGGAATAAACATTTGCCGATGTCGATGTGTCTCCAAAGTTGAAGTGTGAATGGAAGCACTGAAACACAAATAGTAAATGTATGAATGAAATATAAACTAAGAGTTGAGCAGCAAGAAGTGTCGTCGTTTGTTACAAAAATAGACGTTCTTTTCCGACATTGATTTTTCTTGAACGTTAAGAGTAGGCCCTATTGCATGGGTTTTTTTCTTCTTTTTTTTCGTATTTATAATAAACTAATACGTACATAAAACCAGCAAGGTTAATGTCATGGCATCCAAAGCATCAGTGAATTAATTTTACTATTTATAAACTAAAAAGAAATATTAAAGAAAGAAAAACAACAGAAGAAATGCAAATACTGCCTGAGCGTAACATTTTCAAAGATTTATTTAAAACGTGTGACGTCAAACTAATTTGTGCTAATCGTGATGACGTCATATTACCGATGGCAGCGACTTTAGTTCTGTGATTTACTAAAATTTGAATTGAAATGCTATTTTAGAAGAGTTCAGGCCCATAACCAGCATGTTTAGCGGGGGGGGGGGGGGGGGGGGGGGGGGGGGGTCGAAATTTCATGTAGAGGGAACATCAAACGCGAGCGCCGAAGTCGAGGAGCCGTAGACGGTGTGTGTGTCCCCAGATCACACACACACACACACACACACACACACACACACACACACACACACACACGTAGGCCTATATATACTCTTCAAAAAAGTAGGGGAACTCTAATAAGAATTTACAATTGCCAAAATTGTAAGGTACAGTACATATTAGCTGTGGGCAATGGTTATATGAAAATAGTGAATTAACTGGGCTAACATTACAACCTGTAGTTCATATTACAGTAGGTGTTATGACCACCAAAGATCTTGAAGGACCATCGGGATTAAAAGTGAAATTTGAAATTTGATGGGTTTTAAAAAAAAAAAAATTAAATCAGTAAATCGCAAATTCAAACAATAAAAATGACTAAAAACAAAACAATAACTGTATGATCAACAGAATGAAAAAGATTGACCGAAATGTTTCACAGTGATTAATGCACCTTTCTGGAAATTGTCAAAATCGAGAATGATACCCCACGCACGTGTACGGGGCAACTGCGTGATGCACGTGCGAACTATGGAATGTGTTTCGGTGTGTTGATAAACAGACCTGAACGTTCTTTACTAGGATGTCTGTGGTCAAAACGTATGTTCGGTCTAATAGATGATATTAACATTAATATTTCAGGTTCCCCTACTAAGCAAAATAAAAATCCAACAATAGATTGCAGGCACTTGTGTTGGAATTTTAGCATTAGCAATACAGTCACATTTACTACATGCGTGTACATACCTGTATAGTGGCCGGATAATTTAAAAATAATTTATTATTACTATTTTAAATTAATTAATTAATCATTATTTATTTTATTTTATTTTATTTATTTATTTATTTTACCAATGGCAGGACTGGTGCACTGGTGTAATACGACACGTATCTCATACAATCACTCCTCAACTATTTTCATTCAAGGGGCAGGCAATAGCCCAGTAGTAAAGCACTAGCCTGATGCGGGGACAGTCTAGGATCGATCCCCGTCGGTGGGCACATTGGGATATTTTGTGTTACAGCCAGTGTACAACGACTGGTATATCAAAGGCCATGGTATGTGCTATTTTGTCTGTGGAATGGTGCATATAAAAGATCCCTTGCTAGTAATGGAAATGTAGGCCTAGCGGGTTTCCTAAGTCTATATATCTCAATTACCCAAATGTCTGACATCCAATAGCCGGTGATTAATAAATAAATATGCTTTAGTGATGTCGTTAAACAAATAAATAAATACATTGTCTTTACAATACCAGTGTCTGTATCAGAAATGGGGCGATTACATGACAAGTAATCGATTATGATTACGATTACTTAAGAATGTCATACGATTACGATTACGATTACAAGGAAAATGAAAATAATCGATTATGATTGCGATTACACTGCCCAGTAATGATGATTACAATCATGATTACATTTTCACAAATATGAACTATTTTTGATGACTATGTGTCAAAATTACCAAATGTTTGACACTCAATAGTCCATAAATAATTAATCAATGTACTACAGTAGTGTCGTTAAACAAAACAAACTTTACTTATTACATGAATATTTAAAACATATTATTATATTCAACGACAAAACATAATTACATGTGTGTTAATCCCCAAGCTGCTAAAAGAAACCAAAGCATGCCCCTTTAATCGCCGAACTGCTCTAGTTCAGTGTCACATAAAACGAGACATATAGTTTACAGTTATCAAAGGTACGAGTTGTCAACTATGATCATTTGACAATACATCAAAAGTGTTGAATGCGATCAGTTGTACTGTGGCAGACTCTTTGCTTTTGTATAATATAATTATATCAATTTATGTACATCACCACTGTTTACCTGTAAGTATATATCATTATTCTGTACTGATGAGCTTTCAGCTCAAAGTCAATAAAGAAATTGAAAAAAAATTGTTAGTCTTAATGACTGCAGACGGACAGCGCACAACCGTAATCTCTTGTCTGTAAGCTTGACTGGGCAGCCAAATCCACACACAGCAATAAGTTATTTAACATATATAACCCCTCTCTCCAAAGCATCACTAGAATCGTTACAATTTTAGGTAACCATTGATATAAAGTAATATAACCCACAAATCAAAAAAGAAAGATTAAAAGAATAGGATATTTTTTTTTAGTGTTCTACCAGTTCAGAAAATATTTTGCTCCAGCACTTTCTTGTCACGTGACTTCTGGAGAATCAATTATTTCAGTCAACTTGTAAATTAACTGATTCACTTGACAGGTAAAAAGCCATAACCCCCCCCTCCCCAAAACGTCACAGGAAAAAAAGTCACAACTTTTAATAATAAAAACCCATATATTAGGCAATGTGTAACTGACTCCTAATTTCTTTCGATATTAGTTTGGTCGTTGTTTTATTTGAATAAAAAAACATAGCAAACACCAAACACATTATAGATGAACACACAGATACATTTAAAAAAATATTTACTTATAATAATGGTTTGAAATGCAACATTAGCCCGAAATGAAAATACAGAAAACAATAGATCGAGTTTGAGCCGTGACGTCACTGTTACCGGTGACACCAGAAAAAAACATGTTAAAAGGATACAAACTCAGGATAGTCCCTTTGCTCAGTGCTGCACCCAACTACTAGCACTGTTACTTGAGTTGTTACTAAGCATATCAAAGAGGTTTGATTAATAGGCATGTTTTCATAAGCTTATGTACGTTACAACATAATACAACCATTTACAGACATAATGGAAGGTGTTGGTATAAAACAGTTAAGAAGAATATAACGTGTGTACCGAACTCTATTTAAAACTAAGTAACCATAGATTCATGCCTTCCTATTATTTTGTATAAATATTTTCCTAACTTACATACTTTGTTTACATTGCTAGTAGGTAATAACTTTATGCTGTAATAAATGATTAATATATAATCATCAAAAAAGTGCAAGTTCATACAGTTTGAAACTCCTAGTGTAGTAATCACGGAAGTAATCATAAACTACGATTACATTAGCAATGTAATCGAATACGATTACGATTACATGGTATTATCAGAGTAATCGATTACGATTACGATTACATAAAAATATGTAATCGATTGTAATTGATTACGATTACGATTACCCCATGTCTGGTCTATATATCTAATGTCTGTGCTTATGTTTGTGACAGTAATTTTTCATCATACTTCGTAATATAATAATATATATATATATATATATACACACACACACACACACACTGAAAGAAATAAGGGAACACATCAAACTGTAGACCAAATTTAATTCACAACTAGCATAGTAATATCTGTATTTCATACCAAGTTGTAATGTGGGATTGAATGTCTGTAGTGTTGAATGTGCTACCTATATGTTCCCAGTCAATTTCTCACAATATGAATTGATTTTTGATGCAGTCATTATTTCTTGTTGCTATATGTGTGATCCTTTATTTCTTTCCATCAGTATATATTATTTCGTACGTCTTATTGGAAGGTAAAATCTGGGTTTCCAGCTACTACAAACATTAGGATAGGAACAAACAAGTTGTTTATACAGACAACAAGAAAGTCTCTTTAATGTGCAATACTGGTCATGAAAAAGACTCCGTGTGTTGTAAACGTGCTACAAAGGCAACAGACTAGGGACAGTCTCTTTAAATCACGCTGTGGGTTGGGGTCACAGGCCCGTAGCCAGGATTTTGTGAAGGGTTTGTGGGGTGTGTGGTGTCGTTTAGGCTTATGGCGAGGCACGAAGTTGCTTGTGTGTGTGTGTGTGTGGGGGGGGGGGGGGGGGGGGTCCGAAGCATATTGAAAAAAAAGCCACCAGTAGTAGGGGGTCGACCCCCCCCCCCCCCCGACCTTCCATTGGTTACGGGCCTGGGTCAGTTCCAGTATACGAACCCAGAACACAGAAGCGTAGAGACGGGGAGGAGGGCCGGCTCACTCGACCTGCGCACATTTTCACATTGATGAAAAAACAATCACCCACTGTCACCATGTATTTTTGGGGCGAGACAGAGCCCAGTGATAAAGCGTCCGCTTGATGCGCGGTCTGTCTAGGATCGATCCCCATCAGTGGACACATTGAGCTATTCCTCGTTCCAGCCAGTGCTCCACAACTGGTGTAACAAAGGCCATGGCATGTGCTATCCTGTCTATGGGATGGTGCATATAAAAGATCCCTTGCTGCCAATTAAAAAGAGTAGCCCATGAAGTGGCGACAGCGGGTTTCCTCCTTCAATATCTGTGTGGTCCTTAACTATATGTCTGACGCCATATAACCGTAAATAAAATGTGTCGCGTGTGTCGTTAAATAAAACATTTCCTTCCTTCCATGTCTTTTTGATCATTCTACTCGCACTATGTCGCTAACTGATGCAAAAATGCGTGGTCATTCGTTTCGAACTCTGTATAGCTGTGTGCTGAAGCCCAAACTGTCCCAATTTTCCAAGATGTTCCAATTGGGACATTTTGGGCAGTGTTCGGCCCGAGATGTCCTTTGGATATCTTAGGCCAAGAGATGCCATATACTTTATTATATTTGCTTAAATCGTTCAAATTGGGTTTTTTGTTTAACGACACCCCTAGAACATATTAATTAATTAATCATCGGCTATGGGGTGTCAAACAAATGGTAATTCTGACACGAAGTCATGAGAGGAAACCTGTCACTTTTTCCCATTAGCAGCAAAGGGTCTTTTATAGTAATTTCCCACAGAAAGGACGGCACATACAAAATTATTTGATATACCAGTTGTGGGACTCTAGTTAAAGGCATGTGGACATTTTGAAACTGTGCGTGCCAAACGAGTGGAATTTTCGCTCGGTTGTAATCCGTTCGTTTGAAATGACTACAATGAAGGGTCAATCCTCTTGGTGAAGCTATCGTGTTTTTCTATTCCAACCAGTGATTCATGAATATACCAATGATTCATGAATGTGTGCGCGTGTATCTACTATCTATGTATACATGTATGCATGTATGTATGGATAGATTTAGGCAGGTAGGTGGATGGGTTAGCACGCAGGTACGTGTAACTGGATCGATGGATGGTTTTAAAGTTTGTTTTGTTTAACGATACCACTAGAACACATTGTTTTATTTATTGACGATACCCAAACACATAAGGGTAATAATCTCGTCATCATATAAACACAAGCTTAATACAACGTATCTTTGTAAACTGCATACACAACTTTATTACAGTCAGTCATTATTCGATATTCAAATAGCGTATGAATATATGGTGCCGCGTCTTTTCAAAAGGAATACCCTTACATTAAAATAAACTAGTACCGGACATTGTTTGTTTTCAGAACGCTGGACAGCTTTTAATGTAAATTTGCCCTATTAAGCGGTTTTTGGTTTATGATTATGAATGCATACATCAATTCTGTAGTGTCGCTGCAGCACGTTTATTTACATGTCAATAAACATTGTGCTGCTGTGACCTGATTAATTGACATCTAATTTGCAATAGTGTATGTATGTATGTATGTATGTATGTACTAATATATGAATATCTATATATTGTATGTATGTCGAGGTTGACTGTTACATACATAGATATTAACGCACTGGCACAGGGAATAATTAACTCCGTTCTGGCCTCAGAAATTGTCACATGCCGTTGCTGGGACTTGAACCTGTGGCAGCGAATCGCCCGCAAATTTGTAGACTAACCACGATGCACTCTGAGCTATTGGGACATCCATAAAAAAGATGCTCTTTAACTCAACCACATGCATGGGGCCTACAATCTACGCGGTCGATTTATTTATCATATTATATCTTACATTTTCAGTGCAATCAAAGTCTGTGATATTTCACAGATCACATACTTTATGAACTTGATAACTTTACAAATTAGCTGTAAATTAATCGATGTTACGGCACTAGGTTTATTGACATTTAAAGCAAACGTACTAGGGTGACTCCACAGTTGACGTATGTGGTCATAGTAATCAAGCAAAAACATATCAATAGCAACTTTACATTAAAAGCTGTCCACCGTTCAGACCCTCCCCCAAAAAAACAACAACAAACAAAAACCCAGTTAAGCACTTAGTTTTTTTTTTTTTATGTAAGGATATCCAAAATGACGTCATTCGAATTTGACGTCATTTCCATTCAAAAAAAGATCACGTCACATATTCTTACGTCATTTGAATATCTAGTAATGGCAGACTGGAAATAAAATTGCGTGTACAGTTTACAAAAAACATGTTATATAAAACTTGAGCTTATATGATAAAGAAAGAAAGAAATGTTTTATTTAACGATGCACTCAACACATTTTATTTATGGTTATATGGCGTCAGACATATGGTTAAGGACCACACAGATTTTGAGAGGAAACTCGCTGTCGCCACTACATGGGCTACTCTTTCCGATTAGCAGCAAGGGATCTTTTATTTGCGCTTCCCACAGGCAGGATAGCACAAACTATGGCCTTTGTTGAACCAGTTATGGAACACTGGTCGGTGCAAGTGGTTTACACCTACCCATTGAGCCTTGCGGAGCACTCACTCAGGGTTTGGAGTCGGTATCTTGATTAAAAATCCCATGCCTCGACTGGGATCCGAACCCAGTACCTACCATCCTGTAGACCGATGGCCTAACCACGACGCCACCGAGGCCAGTTGTGGCGTAGCGTGGGTTGCCAGCGTCCGGGGCAAGGCAAGTATTGCACCTCCTAACCAGTGGACTGTTAGCATTCCCTTAGTCCCTTCCACCAGTCCAGGATTTTGTGCCCCACCCACGCTACGCCACCGATTCATGAACCTCAAGATATATCTGAGCACTGTTTCTAATTTGTAAATGAAAAAAACCCCGAGAAAAAACAGTTTGATCAAGTATCACATTTGAATAGCCTTTCGCCAGTGTAAACCAACATATGTTGTTTGAGGTCGTCATTACGTACTTAACATTTTGCACATACCTCACACTTAAAAGTTTTGACACCAGAGTGAAGCAACGTATGACTTTTCAAGATGGAATTCTGAAAGAAATGTTTTTCACAAACTTAAGATTTGAAATTCTAGACTCCATTGTGAATCGGCATATGTTTCTTCAAGTGTCTATTCTGAGAGTAACACTTTTCACACACGCAACATTTGAAAGGTTTAACTCCAGTGTGAATCAACATATGCTTTTTCAAGTGTCTATTCTGTGTGAGTAACATTTTGAACACACCTTACATTTTAAAAGGTTTAACACCAGTGTGGACCAACATGTGCTGTTTCAACTTTGTGTTTCGAGGAAATGCCTTTGTACACACCTGACATATGAAAGGCTTACTGCCAGTGTGAATGGTCAGATGCTTTTTCAAGTGACTATTCTGATAGAAACACTTTTCACACAAATCACATTTGAAATTTTTAACTCCTGAGTGAATCAAGATATGCTGCTTCAAGTTGGACTTGCATGAGAAACATTTTGCACACACATCACATTTGAAAGGCCTAACACCAGTGTGATTTAACACATGCCGTTTCAAGTTTATCTTCTGAGAAAAATGCATTGTACACACCTCACATTTGAAAGGTTTAACACCAGTGTGAACTAACATATGCCCTTTCAAATGGCCACTTTGTGAGAAACATTTTGCACACACCTCACAATGAAAAGACTTAACACCAGTGTGAAACAACATATGACTTTTCAAGGCGGAACCATAAGAAAAATGTTTTTCACAAACGTTACATTTAAAATTCTTGATTCCATTGTGTACTAACATGTGTGTTTTCAAGCCGTAACTCCGACGAAAACACTTTCTGCACACCTCACACTGATATGGTCGTTCACCAGTGTGGATCCCCATATGCTGCTTAATTTGACTCTTGTACGAGAAACACTTTAAACACATCCCACATTGGAAAGGTTTCTCACAAGCATATGCTGAAGTTTGATCAGGCAGATCATGGTAGGTTCGACAATGTGTTGACGAGACCCCAAGTTTGACACATCTCTGATCATTGGTAGACATACTTCATTTATGACAAAGGACCTTCAAAGTTACAACTGTCTTATTTCTTATTTCGTTACTTCATCTAAAAGCTGCCTGTAATAAACATTTGCCGATGTCGATGTGTCTCTAAAGTTGTAGTGTGAATGGAAGCACTGAAACACAAATAGTAAATGTATGAATGAAATATGAACTAAGAGTTGAGCAGCAAGAAGTGTCGTCGTTTGTTACAAAAATAGACGTTCTTTTCTGACATTGATTTTTCTTGAACTTTAAGATAATTGCATTGGGGGGGGGGGGTCGAAATTTCATGTAGAGGGAACTTATCAAACGCGAGCGCCGAAGTCGCGGAGCCGTAGACGGTGTGTGTGTCCTCAGATCACACACACACACCACACACATATGTATATATACTCTTCAAAAAAAGTAGGGGAACTCTAATAAGAATTTACAATTGCCAAAATTGTAAGGTATATTAGCTGTGGGGAATGGTTATATGAAAATAGTGAATTAATTGGGCAAACATTACAACCTGTAGTTCAGTATTGCAGTAGGTTTTATGACCACCAAAGATCTTGAAGGACCATTGGGGTCAGAAGTGAAATTTGAAATTTTACGGGGTTTTTTTGTGTACTTTTAAATCAGTAAATCGCAAATTCAAACAATAAAAATGACTAAAAACAAAACAATAACAACTGTATGATCAACAGAATGAAAAAGATTGACCGAAATGTTTCACAGTGATTAATGCACCTTTCTGGAAATTGTCAAAATCAAGAATGACACCCCACGCACGTGTACGGGGCAACTGCGTGATGCACGTGCGAACTATGGAATGTGTTTCGGTGTGTTGATAAACAGACCTGAACGTTCTTTACTAGGATGTCTGTGGTGGAAACGTATGTTCGGTCTAATAGTTGATATTAACATTAATATTTCAGGTTCCCCTACTTTTTTGAAGAGTATATATATATATATATATATATATATATATAATATATATATATATATACATATATACACACACACACACACACACACACCAAACATAGAGAACCCATTGCCAAACAAAAAAGCGCAGACAGCTACATGCTTTAAAAGCTTCGAGTTGACAATATAAAAATACAATAAGAAAATATAGCAGTGCTCATCAAAAGAAATTAGAGAATTATCTTTCTAAAACTGTACAAACTGACCCCACAAGTATCTTTAAAACCATGAAACGCAAAAAAACAAAGCATACCCAGCAACAGTCCTTCCTTAGAGGAATTGTTTTGTTATTTTAAAGAGATTAACTACGTGTATTATAATGTCAACAATTATAACTTGTGTGATGTAAATGAGATTGCTGAATCAGGTGATGCAAACGTTTTAAATATGCCTATATCTGGTGATGAAATTCCCAAAGCCGTAAAACGTCTTTAAAATAATAAGACACCAGGCCACGATGACATTATAAATGAATACATCAAAACTACAGTTGACAAGTTCTTGGTGGTTTATGTAGTTTTATTTAATTTAATTATGGACAGTGGAACTTTCCCAGAATAATGGACGGTTGGAATTATTACAACAATATATAAAACACCATGGAGATACGAGCAGTGCTGAGAACTATATAACCATAACCTTATTATTGTGTTTTAGTAAGCTGTTCAAGAACGTTCTTAACAATAGACTTACTAAATATCGAGAGCAATGACATATTATCAGAAGGACAAGCTGGTTTTGGAAAAAAATATTCCACTAATGATCACATATTTTTTACTCTATGCAATAACTGAACTGTTAGAAAGAAAAAAAAAGAAAAATTATACTGTGCTTTTATCGATCTCAAAAAAGCTTCTGATACCATTTGGAGAATAGAGCTGTGGTCTAAACTATTAAAATATAAAATTGATGGGGAAATGTTTCTGAGTGATTCATAGTATGTACAGTGGAATTAAATCATGTATCAGAAAGGATGGTGAACTATCAAAATATTTTATGTGCGACATAGGCATGAGACAAGGAGAAAATTTATCCCCTATTTTAATTTTGTTGTTTTTAAAAGATTTGGAGGACTATTTCAAGTCACAACAGTGCAAAGGTATTACAATTAATGCCTTTGATTTTGATATATATCTCGACTTAGGACTAACTATTTTTATTATGTTATATGCTAATGACACTGCTCTCCTGCCTAGAAACGAAGGTGACCTTCAACATATGTTAAATGCTTACTGTCAGTATTGTAAGGCATGGACATTAACAGTAAACGTGTCAAAAACAAAGATTGTTATATTCGGAGGATCGAAAAATGACTACAAGAACGTTTTATATTTAGATAATTTTGAATTTGTGAATGTAATTGAATACAAATACTTGGGAACATGGTTAATAAACCCCACAATAAATTCAATTTATGCAACAACAAAAAACCCACTTGGCACAACAGACTCGCAAGGTCATGTTTTATGCCTTAAAGAAATCAAATTAATATTGTTTGTCAATTGAATATCGTTTAAAATTATTTGATGCAATTGTTGTTCCTATATTACTCTATGGTTGTGAAATCTGGGGATTTGAAAATATGAATACTAGTATATTAGAAAGCGTACATATCGAGCTTTTACGATATTTAGCAAATGCAAGAAAAAGCACACCTGTATATATGTTATATGGAGAGTTTGGAAGAAAACCACTACTGCTTTTAATATCCATGCGTATTGTATGTTTTTGGGTCGCATTCTTACAGGGTGTATACTACCAAATCAAATCCCATAGACGACAATAGTAACATATGTGGCTAAAACTCCTACCTGCAACGTATCAGTCGACATAAACGCCACGGATATAAATACTACCACCCCTCACCCTTAAAGTGAATCACAAAAAAGTGGGTGTCAAGCTGCTCATTTCTGAGATAACAGGTAGCGTCTATGACTACCCTAGTTCTGCACAAAATTTGAGTACTTTTTTTGACAGGTACCCCATACATGTTCCAAGCACAAGGCTACTTGACACAGTGGTACTAGATGAAATAAAATTGCATACATTTTTAGCCCAGATGAAACTAATTTTTTTTTACAACCAACACACTCACATTTATAACCAATCACAGGACTTGTGGTGTTCACTTCTCTATCAAAAGTTCGGTGCACCTCGAACTTTGACCCAGCCGGAAGTTATTTGGTTTAGTACTACCTATACTGATAATATACATTTTTCCAAAAGTGTCCTGCTATGTGTTTTTATGACAACCAGGATCTGGTGTATTCTGACAAAGTGACAGCCTCACTGAAACTGTTGTTTTTACAGTGCAACCTAATATAATGTACACCTCATAAGGCATATATATTGTATACAGTTTTGTACAAATGCAATATGTCATATTAAACAACAAAATGTTTTAAAATAAAACTCCTGAAGATATTTACTGTCAGTTTGGTGTGTGTACTCAGGTATATATGTAGAGACAACAAAGATAGTCAGAGTACCTCTACTCCTTTAAAGTATTCCATTAAAACACATGCCCTAGATTAGGAGACCTGAACAGGTAGTCAAAGAAATATCAGTATTAAAAAAATACACTGTCTGAGGAAGGAAACACCAACATGACTGTACCTGTATGAAGTAATAACTTCATGTTCTGGACATTTGTGTTGGGAGGAAATCCTGTATGCAGGGTGTGGCCGTCTTCAAGTTACCAGGTGTGGGAATTTCAAATCCATCGGCCATGCTGATTTTCATAATGAACCACCAAAACCATTGGGAGCCACCCATATTCCTGATTATATTTTATTTGTAGCCTACTGTAGTTGGAGCTTTTAATATTTGTGATATCTGGAATTATCATCCAGCTTTCACACATTTATTTTTGATTAATTACTTAAAAAAACTACTTTTAAATGACATAATTACCCGAATATCTATTTTATTGCATTATTTTCTAATCCAGATCAATACAATATGTATATTGGATGTATTTCTACAATCAGTAATCCAGCATTTTATTTGGCTAGTAACATTGGGTAATACAGCTTTAACAATAAAATAAATTACCAACTTACTCCAAGGCAGATAATCAAATCTGAAAAAAAATGGTTCTGAATCCAGTATAAACCTAAAATGGTCTTCATGAGAGCAAACTAAGTGATTATTAAAAAAAATATTTGATCTGGAGATTTAAAGGTATGTTTAACAAGATTATTGTTATGTATAACTAAGAACAGAAGGCACAATATTGACAACAAATTTAATTATGTGTTTGGTGAAGTTATTCATTAAATTTATTTTAAATTTTGCATAAAACTACAAACTTGTCTAAAATATAACTTAGCACCCTATAAATATGTCAAAATGACAATAAAAATCAAGTTCTTTACAAATTTGAGTTTTCAGAATTTCATACATGAAAAATTAACTATGTTAATGGAAACTAAAGACATTAACCCACTATTGACACATGTTATTTTTAATATAAAAATAAATTGCTATTAAAATCTTAATTCAGGTTGCCTATATATATAACACCATATTTAAGAGCAGTTCTATATGGCAAGTCAAATACCATATAAAAAGAAATTATTGAAATATTTACAGTATGAATTATAGGCCAAAACCAACTTTTCCTCAGTGCTAACTTTGATTCAAACTCCATTCAGAGCCATGTACAGTGATTAGTGTCAAGGTCAAGGTCATTGTGAACTTGCGTGGTCCAGTGACAGCTAATTAATCAACCAGTATAGTTTAATTAAATAAAATCACAAAATCATAATATTTTTTATTATGCACTGAATATGTGCTATTGGGTGTATACTACCAAATCAAATCCCATAGACGACAATAGTAACATATATGGCTAAAACTCCTACCTGCAACGTATCAGTCGACATAAACGCCACGGATATAAATACTACCACCCCTCACCCTTAAAGTGAATCACAAAAAAGTGGATGTCAAGCTGCTCATTTCTGAGATAACAGGTAGCATCTATGACTACCCTAGTTCCGCACAAAATATGAGTACTTTTTTTTACAGGTACCCCATACATGTTCCAAGCACAAGGCTACTTGACACAGTGGTACTAGATGAAATAAAATTGCATACATTTTTAGCCCAGATGAAACTAATTTTTTTTTACAACCAACACACTCACATTTATAACCAATCACAGGACTTGTGGTGTTCACTTCTCTATCAAAGGTTCGGTGCACCTCGAACTTTGACCCAGCCGGAAGTTATTTGGTTTAGTACTACCTACAGATAACTGTTCCAAGCTATCAGTACAGATCTACAAATTATTGTTTCATGACTATATACAATGTGGAACAAACCATAAATGGATTATTAGTGTTAGAGATATATTTTATAAGCTTGGCCTAATTAATATCTGGGACAAGCAAATGTTTAGTTCAATAGCATGGCTAAAGACATTAGTCAAACAAAGACTCTCAGACCAGTTTTTACAGAATTTGCTAAGTGACATTTCAAAATCCAATAAAGGTTTAACTTACAGACTATTTAAAGAGAACTTAGTATTTGAAACACATCTCAATATACTTGATAAAACTATGTGTAATACATTTCTAAGATTTCGTATAGCTAACCACTGTTTACCTATTGAAACAGAAAGATGGACAAATATTTTATATGAAAACAGGAAATGCATCTATTGTACTATTGATGTTGGTGATGAATTTGACTACTTATTTATATGTACAAAATTTACAAATATTATTTTACAAGACCAAATGTAAACAAATTTAAGCAGCTTTTTAATTGTAAAAATATAGGCACCCTCAGAAACTTGTGTAGATTTATAACTATTATCAACAAACATTTCTGTTCCTCCTAAGACTTTCATTATTTACAGTTTATGAATGAATGAATGAATGAAAGAATGTTTAACGACACCACAGCACAGCACAAAAAATACATCGGCTATTGGGTGTCAAACTATGGTAAATGCAAAACATTAAATGATGAACCACATCAATATAAAAATTCAACAGTTAAATTAAAACACAATGTAAAGAACTGTGCAAAAATACAAATATCACAGATAGATCAAATTAAAATTTAGAGTAAAAGTCAGTATCACGTAAATATTATAAAACAAATTCTGGATGGAATCGAATCCATCACATTTCTCTGACCAAATATACCTTTTCGAGTTTCTTTAAGATGCTTACACTCCACCAAAATGTGGCGCACCGTCAGAATGAATGAATGAATATTTAACGACACCCCATCACGAAAAATACATCGGCTATTGGGTGTCAAACTATGGTAATGCAAATAAATAAAATGATGATCAACATCAATATAAAAAACAAGACTTAAACAAAAACAGTGTAAAGAACTGTGCAAAAACACAAATATCACAGAATTTTACGGATACTGAATTTTACTCAAAACTTCAATTTTGTGCTGTATTGGCCATTCTCAAAGAGAATGTCACACCCCTGCACCACGGTGAGGTTACAGCACACGCATGGGCGCACCGTCAGATTACACTGACAGTGCACACACTGAAGTGGAGGATGTTTCTTCAAGATAAATGAATGTGTCAAGTAAGTATGACCGATGCAAGAATGACACAAGACTATTTCATCCTTCCTGCACTGTCTATAGGACTGCCACTCTCCCAAGACTGGCTTGATAACATGAAGCTTGTTTGCAACCACACCATTCCGATCATGTTGCCATGTCAAAAAGATAAATTGGTTGATACCATGTTTAAAATTAGTATATGGTACACCAGACCTGGCATGAGGCAAATCCAAAGCAGACTTGGCAGCAGAATCTGCCTTTTCATTACCCCTGATGCCAACATGGCTGGCCACGCAACAAAATACAATATCTTTATTGGCAATGGATAAAAAGACACACTTTCGTAGATGGTCCAGCTTCATATTGCGTAAAGCTTGGAGACACGAAAGTGAATCGGTAAATATAATAAATTTGGATACAATCGAATCTTTGATTTCTTCTAAGGCTTTAACGACTGCCCAAACTTCAGCACTAAAGATTGATGCAGAGTCAGGCAGTGTCATGAAAAGTATTGTGTCTGATGGAAAAACTGTAGCACAAGCCACAGAATTTCCACCCCGTGATCTGTTTGTATACACAGGAATGTAATCACGGTACCTATCTTGAATTTCCACGAACGATTGTTTATATACCACAGCATCTGTACGATCTTTCTTCAGATGCGCAAGATCAAACACAATTTTAGGTGGTGTAATACACCAATGTGGTAAAACAAAATATGAATGAGTTTCCAAAGTGTCAGTTAAATCAAAGTTGGAAAGTGACAAAAACTGGTGAATGTGAAGACCAAATGTACGAATAGTATATGGCCTTGCATCAAACAACTTCATATATTTGTTGTCAAACACCCGCATCATGTGTAGTATGTTTTAGTAATGATCTAATCTTGGTAGCATACTGCAGAGAAAGCTTTGCACATCTAGCACCCAAACAATGTTCGTGTGCATTAACTTACAAGCTCTCTACAGAAGATGTTCTAAATGCACCAAGACAAAGCCTAAGTCCCTGATTGTGTATAGGATTTAGCATCTACAAGTAAGACTTGTGTGCCGACCCATATTAAAAGCTAAACTAATCCATCAACCATGCCCCCACCCACCACGTAGTCCGAGGACATTGTGCTGCAGATAACCAGCAGGCAGCCATGCCAGGGATACATGGTTGATATACTCAGGCAAGAATATTATTATCACCCGATTGATCCTAGCCACCACCCCAAGAGCAACAAATACAAATGATATATAAACAATATTTGTTCTTGACAAAAGTATCAAAACAAAAGTTGTTTTCTCTAGACCTTGGCATGACCAGCTGATTAATCAGGTTGGGCCTCCCTGACCACCCGTCTGGCTGAACTCCAGGCCAAAGTGGTACGTTGCCAGAAAACATACCCGCAGACATGTTCCCAACTTAACCACCAGGATCCTATCATCCAGCATTACTGGATGCACCTCACGGCCAACAAGGTGCCCCAAACGGGGAATTGTGATGTATTGGCCATTCTCAAAGATAATGTTACACCCCTGCACCACAGTGAGATTACAGCACGTGCAGAGGTTACAGTTTATATGAATAGTTTTTTCAAACCATGTCATCTTGATGCTGTTATATTATATATGTATATTTGTATTCCTCAAATGCCATCGATATGATAACAAGTTGCATTAAGTTATGGTATGCATGTACAATGGCCTGGTCACAGAGCCATGACAAGAAACCGATTGTTTTAAGTTGTACCAATGTATTTATAATAAATGATACATGGCAAAAATTGTAACAAATTTAAGCCTACTGGAACACATTAACTACTAATTAGCGGTTATTGGATGGCAAATGCATAGTTATATCGATAATTGGTCACAGATGAAATCTGCTGTCGCCACATGGCTACTCTTTCCAAATAACAGCAAGGAATATTTATGTGCACTTCTCACATCCCACAAACAGGATAGCACACACGACGTCATTTGATGGACAATATATGGATCTCACTGGCTGGGACGGGAAATAATCACAGGGGCCCACTGCAGCATGAGGAGGATCGAACCTTCAGCAAATGGAACCTCAAGACAGATGTTCATGCTACGTTCCGCTCCCTAACTTGCATACAATCATATTATTTCATTGTATAAATACAAGTTGCTATATCTTCGTCATAATGAATCATTAGGAGTGCACAAATTAGAAAGGCACCCCTATCCCAAAGAAGCACGCATGTATGTATGTAGGTAGTTACCGTATGGTACTAAAGCTTCACTCACACTTGCACGAAGTAACCGGTAATGTGTACGCGATTTTTAGCAGAACAAAGATATTTGGAAACATTGTTGTATCACAAACTTTTAGGGCCTGTGCAAGGGAGCTCAGCTTGTCTATGGCCGTCCTAAATTTATGCTGCCATCGATCCAATTCTGTAGTCCAGTTCCTACGAGTAGCAAACTCGGCTGTTATCCTATTCATTTGGGGACAAGGACTTTTATATGTAAAATCCGATTTTTTTTCTTTCATTTGAGCGGAACTCTCAATCCTGCAGTGTGTGTGTGTATCCGATTCCCCCGATCTCCCCCCTGGCTACGGGCCTGGAGTTATAGGATAAATAGAATTCGCTATTCAGTTGGTTTTTTTAATATGTAAAATATCAACCTCCTCTAGTTAATCGATATTTGTCTCAACAGAGCCTCGACAAATACTGATTAACATAGACTCAGTTGATATTTTCCACATTAAAAAACACTCGTGAAGAATCCTCTATACATGTATATCAGACAGGTACAGATACATACCCTTCGATAGGGACTGGCCCGACATTCTGCGTTTAACAACATTCTCCTTTGACACCTATCGCGTTCATCCATGTAATTTCAGACTGTTTTTATCTATATACAATTACAGTTCAAGCACGATGTCCAGGTTACACACCTCAACTATGTGGGTTATCTGTCCAGGACAGTCGGTTATTGGTTAGGTGTTAGTGGCTAGTGAAAGAACCAGTGTTGTAACTTGGTGCCGAAAATATATACAATGACTCATTATTAAAACTCGCTCAGCCTAACATAATCTTCACCAAACACTAACTAGGACAGTTTGTATAATAACGTGGTGCATAATATATACACAATGACCCATTAAAACTTGCTATCTTAACCCTCACCAAACCCAACTGGTAACACAAACTCTAGGACAGTGTATAATACCTTGGTGCCTATTATATACACAATGACTCATTAAACTTGCTAACCTTATCTTAACCCATCACCAAACCCTAACTGGTAAAACTAACTCTAGGACAGGGTATAATAACTTGGTACCTATTATATACTCAATGACTCATTAAAACTAGCTAACCTTATCTTAACCATCACTAAGCGCTAACTTTTAACACTAACTCTAGGACAGTGTATAATAACTTGGTGCCTATTACATGTATATACACAATGACTGATTAAAACTAGCTAACCTTATCTTAACTATCACCAAACCCTAACTGGTAACACTACATGTAACTCTAGGATAGTGTATAATAACTTGGTGCCTATTATATACCCAATGACTCATTAAAACTAGCTAACCTTATCTTAACCCTCACCAAACCCTAACTGGTAACACTAACTCTAGGACAGTGTATAATAACTTGGTGCCTATTATATACCCAATGACTCATTATTAAAACTTGCTCAGCCTAACATAATCTTCACCAAACCCTAACTGGTAACACTAACTCTAGAACAGTGTATAATAACTTGATGCCTATTATATACCCAATGACTCATTAAAACTAGCTAACCTTATCTTAAGCCTCATCAAACCCTAACTGGTAACACTAACTCTATGAGAGTGTATAATAACTTGATGCCTATTATATGCCCAATATGACTCATTAAGACTAGCTATCCTTATCTTAACCCTAACCAACTTGTAACACTAACTCTAGGACAGTGTATAATAACTTGGTGCCTATTATATACACAATGACTCATTACAACTAGCTAAACTTATCTTAACCCTCACCAAACCCTAACTGGTAACACTAACTCTAGAATAGTGTATATAATTTGATGCCTATTATATGCCCAATATGACTCATTAAGACTAGCTATCCTTATCTTAACCGTAACCAACTTGTAACACTTAACTCTAGAACAGTGTATTATAACTTGGTGCCTATTATATACACAATGACTAATTAAAACTAAATAACCTTATCTTAACCCTCACCAAACCCTAACTGGTAACACTAACTCTAGGACAGCTAGAGTATAATAATTTGGTGCCTATTATATACCCAACGATTCATTAAAACTAGCTAACCTTATCTTAACCATCACTAAGCGCTAACTGGTAACACTAACTCTAGGACAGTGTATAATAACTTGGTGCCTATTATATACACAATGACTGATTAAAACTAGCTAACCTTATCTTAACTATCACCAAACCCTAACTGGTAACACTACATGTAACTCTAGGACAGTGTATAATAACTTGGTGCCTATTATATACCCAATGACTCATTATTAAAACTTGCTCAGCCTAACATAATCTTCACCAAACCGTAACTGTTAACACTAACTCTAGGACAGTGTATTATAACTTCGTGCCTATTATATGCCCAATGACTCATTAAAACTAGCTAACCGTATCTTAACACTCACCAAACCTGAACTGGTAACACTAACTAGAACAGCTAGTGTATAATAACTTGGTGTCAATTATATACACAATATGACTCATTAAAACTATAGCTAAGCTTATCTTAACCCTCATCAAACCTGAATTGGTAACACTAACTCTTGGACAGCTATTGTATAATAACTTAGTGCATGATATATACTCAATGACTCATTAAAACTAGCTAACCGTATCTTAACCTCACCAAAACTGAACTGGTAACACTAACTCTAGAACAGCTAGTGTATAATAACTTGGTGCCTAGTATATACTCAATGACTCATTAAAACTAGCTAACCGTATCTTGACCCTCACCAAACCTGAACTGGTAACACTAACTCTAGGACAGCTAGTGTATAACAACTTGGTGCCTAGTATATACTCAATGACTCATTAAAACTAGCTAACCGTATCTTGACCCTCACCAAACCTGAACTGGTAACACTAACTCTAGGACAGCTAGTGTATAATAACTTGGGGCCTAGTATATACTCAATGACTCATTAAAACTAGCTAACCGTATCTTGACACTCACCAAACCTGAATTGGTAACACTAACTCTAGGACAGCTAGTGTATAATAACTTGGTGCCTAGTATATACTCAATGACTCATGAAAACTAGCTAACCGTATCTTGACCCTCACCAAACCTGAACTGGTAACACTAACTCTAGGACAGTGTATAATAACTTGGTGCCTAGTATATACTCAATGACTCATTAAAACTAGCTAACCTTATCTTAACCCTCATCAAACCCTAACTGGTAACACTAACTCTAGGACAGTGTATAATAACTTGGGGCCTAGTATATACTCAATGACTCATTAAAACTAGCTAACCGTATCTTGACCCTCACCAAACCTGAATTGGTAACACTAACTCTAGGACAGCTAGTGTATAATAACTTGGTGCCTAGTATATACTCAATGACTCATTAAAACTAGCTAACCGTATCTTGACCCTCACCAAACCTGAACTGGTAACACTAACTCTAGGACAGTGTATAATAACTTGGTGCCTAGTATATACTCAATGACTCATTAAAACTAGCTAACCTTATCTTAACCCTCATCAAACCCTAACTGGTAACACTAACTCTAGGACAGTGTATAATAACTTGGTGCCTATTATATATCCAATGATTCATTAAAACTAGCTAACCTTATCTTAACCCTAACCAACTTGTAACACTAACTCTAGAACAGTGTATTATAACTTGGTGCCTATTATATACACAATGACTAATTAAAACTAGATAACCTTATCTTAACCCTCATCAAACCCTAACTGGTAACACTAACTCTAGGACAGCTAGTGTATAATAACTTGGTGTCTATTATATACCCAATGATTCATTAAAACTAGCTAAGCTTATCTTAAAGGAGAGGACAATTAAGGCATTTGGCCTGGTATGCATATTCAACGATATACAATGCACATTATTGCTTAATATCAATACGTATAATTGTATAGTTAATTAATAAAACGGTTAAATGTGATGGCTATTATATATAACGGGCGCAGCCATTCTGTACCATCTCAGTGAGTACACCCTCTGGCGAGCTGGTGGTTACATAATATTTAACGCGTAACATCAGGAATGAGCCTTAGAACTAGAGAAACACAATCTACCTGGTTTTTGCGGGATGATAAATAGTCATACATTGCAATGTTCTGTAATAATACACATCCCAGTAAGCCAGCAATAAGTATATCCAGCACTATATATATTATTTTTCAATACAAAATAAAATACCATTGTCAAAGTGGCTACACAACAAGTCGAAACAATTAACAATGTTTTGCCCATGCATTAACCTACATACTGAAATGATACACGCAGTGTTTTCTTAGTTGATTGGTCTATGCTGTTAGTTGCTTCTACCTGTGATTCCTGATTGGCAGGTGTGTATTTGAATGGTAATCAGACGAGCCAATTAATTGATGCTGTCTAGACACAAAAATACATACCGGTATTGTGGAATATTACCTGTCGCCCCTAAAATTGTAATGGACATGGTTTATTACTGTAAATAGTTCTGTAAAACTATTGATTAAGTAGACTTTTCCATCTAAAACCACAGAACTGACCAACAGAGGTATTTCGCATTCCTATTGCGCATGCGCGCGAAGAGTAACGTCCCTTGATAAAATAGACTGAAACTAGTCTATTTACAAATTGGGGGGCGTGACAGACGGTTGTTATGGGCGACTTGAGTAGCTTCGTAGGAGACTTTTAAACTTTAGCAACTTTGTACATATTTCGAACTAGATGGTGTAATGGCCGTAGAAAACGGTCCGCTGAAATTTACAGCGGAATGGTTCAAATTAAAAAGCAGTGCAACAACTTGGACAAAGTCTCTGCGACTCGTACCCGAAGGTTTTTATAACGCCAGATTAAAAGACTATCTCGTAAAAAGTATAAACAAAACATTTGACAGATTCCATAGGTTATGGCATCGACAGGTTATGGCATCGATCGATATATATATATACTCTTCAAAAAAAGTAACGCAAAAGGGTACAGATGGGTTATAACTCCGATTTTATGTTTCCTACCGGTTCATGCTTTGTGAATATAAGGTCATTGCATGTCCCAAACACATTCCCACGGTTACATTCGATAAAACGCAGCTACTGTACAATAAAGTTCCAAAATGTGAATATTCGCAAAAACGCAGCCACGTGCAAACCATGTCACCACTGCACGTGCGTTGTCTGCACGTGCAACATGAACACCGACAGTATAAAAGTGCAGGGTGTTCGCTTGCCTGGCCTCTGTATCTGGCCGACAGTTGACAATCCAGGACATGCCACGTCTCAGTGAACCGCAGAGAAACAATGCCATCGGCCGACTAGACGCAGGCGAATCCAGAACGGCCGGTGCCAGGGCATTCCATGTGTCCCCAAGCACCATCTCCAGACTGTGGGACCGTTACCAGCAACATGGATCAACACGTGACCTCCCTAGATCGGTCGAACCAGGGCACTACCCCCGGGCAGGACCGCTACATCCGGGTACGCCACCTTCGGGAACGATTGACTACTGCCACCTCCACAGCCGCAGCAATACCAGGTTTGCGCAGGATATCCGACCAGACCGTACGGAAAACCGCCTACGTGAGGTAGGAATTCGTGCCAGACGTCCAGTTTTGAGGTGTCATCTTAACACCACAGCACCGTCGACTCCGACTGCAGTGGTGCCAGAATTCATCGACAATGGCCTCAACTGCGATGGAGACAGGTGTGGTTCAGTGACGAGTCCGATTTCTGCTCCGACGTCATGATGGAAGATGTCGCGTGTATAGGCGTCGTGGTGAACGTTATGCGGCAAACTGCGTGCAGGAAGTGGACAGATTCGGCGGGGGTAGTGTCATGGTGTGGGCAGCCATCTCACACACTGGCAGAACTGACCTGGTCCACGTGCAGGGCAACCTGAATGCACAGGGCTACATTGACCAGATCCTCCGGCCACCACATCGTTCCAGTTATGGCCAACGCCCACACAGTTTCCAACATGACAACGCCAGGCCTCACACAGCACGTCTCACACCGGCTTTCCTACAGAACAACAACATTAATGTCCTTCCTTGGCCATCGATATCACCGGAGTATTGACCCAATTGAGCATCTATGGGACGAGTGTGGACCGACGCCTCCGACAGCGACAACCACAGCCCCAGACCCTGCCCGAGGCTGGCAGCAGCCTTGCAGGCCGAGTGGGCCACCATCCCCCGGGACGTCATCCGTAACCTGGTTGCTTAAATGGGCAGGCGGTGCCAGGCAGTTGTCAACACACGCGGAGACCACACCCGGTATTGACTCCAGATGACCTTGACCTTGGTGGTGTGTCCTATCACTTACTCACAATGGACTAGAGTGAATTGTGAACAATCCTGCAACATATGGTAATTATCGGACTCACCATTCAATAATTAAATCAATTCTCCAAATGTTACGACAATGTGGTTTTGCGTTTCTTCTTTTGAAGAGTATATATATATTTGAGAGAGAGAGAGAGAGAGAGAGAGAGAGAGAGAGAGAGAGAGAGAGAGAGAGAGAGAGAGAGAATACACACACACATATAATGATATATATATATAGTCAAACCTGTCTTAAACGGCCACACAAGGGAGTACATAAACGTGGCCGATTAAGACAGGTGGCCGCTGAGTACAGGTTGCCACATATATAGTCTTTAAAACATTTGTTGTTGTTTCTTGTTTTACCGTCTGTACTGCTAATTAACGGATTTGTGCTTCATAGTTGATTATAAATCAACTTTTGACATGTTCTCCACATGTTTGTTTTCTTTTTCCATTTAATTATTTAATTCCGACTTCATGCGATGTATTGTTATAGTCAGTGAATCTACAAATGTCAAGCATAGCCTGCCCAGAGGCAATTAGATGCATGTCAGATTCATACTTCATAATTGATACACAGTGGAGATGTCGGGACTGAAATGGGTACGAGTATTCGAGGTCGTGT
>NC_054703.1:12631242-12676828 GCF_016097555.1 Gigantopelta aegis
TTAATATCCGATACGCGAAATAGATCACGGACTCGAACTCTCATTGTTGTGACACCCCGGTTCGTTTGGTGAAATTAGGTCAGTTGCGGCCATTTCAGCTTGCCATTTTTATAGCCCGAGAACTCCTTTTACGAATCAGATCAGGTCAGGTCAGGTCAGAGGGTTTTACTAGTCCGAGTACTCTGACTGTAAGAGAGGTAGACGAACATTTGGACATAAATACGCTCTCATTAGCGTATTTATGTCCAAATGTCCGTCTAGCTCTCTTACAGTCAGAGTACTCGGGCTAAGGGTTTTACGTGCACAAGCTCTTGTAGTGCACGTCTGTCATGGGCACAGGTGCCCGCCTTGCTAGAGAACACCAGCATGTACTGGGCGGGATGGGGGGGGGGGGGGGGGGGGGGATGGAGTAGTTTTGATGTTATGAAAGTCCCGTAGGATTAAGCCCCCAAAAAAGAAGGAAAAAAAGGGAGAACGATTGCAGTTTTAATAAATGGATTTGGGCGCTTTTTTGAACGGTTTGCCGACAAACAAAGGGGAGCTACGTAAAATTTAAAACTTAGAATAGCGGTGGCGGATCCAGAAAATCCATTGGGGGGGGGGGGGGGGGGGGGAAGGGCAATGACATGAGGCGGAATGCCAATGGAAGTTTGGAGGAGGTTTGGAGGGAATCGTAAAAAAAGAAAGAAAATTAATATATAATAAAATTATAACTGTCGCAAAATTCACCGGGGGTCCTCCCCCCCCCCCCCCCCCCCCCCCCCGACCTAGATCTGCCTCTGAATAGTATGCCGAAAATAGCTCGGGATACCATTTTTATCGCTTTCTGCTGGGTACATTTTAGTAAAATATAAATGTTTTACATTACTAACAATCATCATTTTAACTAAATCTAATTTAAATATGCAAATTTTTTATAATATATACCCACATGTATTACACCAATTTTTTTAAATAATAGATGTCTTGATGAGATATAAGACGTTGTTAAAAGGAATATTGGCATTTTATTTCTGTTTACAATTATAATTCGTTAACACCTTAGGCGCGGATTCACGGGATACTCTTTTTCGATTAGCAGCAAGGGTTCTTTTATGTGCACCATCCCACAGACAAGGCAGTACATACCACGGCCTTTGATATACCAGTCGTGGTGCACTGTCTGAAACGAGAAATAGCCCAATGGGCCCACCGACGGGGATCGATCCCAGACTGACTGTACATCGAGCGAGCGGTTTACCACTGGGCTACGTGCCGCCCCTTTGGGTACAGTAATGCTTGCACTAAGCTTACATACGAGTCTTCAAAATATGCTTATTATTAGGTCTATTGGTAGGGTACGTTCGAGCAAAAACGACCACTCACGATACCCAAGTGATACTTTTCTTTTCTTTGGGACGACGTAATTGGTTAGTTTTGTGATTTTAGTTGGGAAAGTCTACTTAATCAAGGGTTTTACAGAATTACTTAAAGTATTAAAGCAGGATGGCTGATAATGTCCAATACGATTTGAGGGGTATCCGTGCGATTATCACACAATACCCTGTGATCTTAATAAAAGAGGCACGTCTTTTTAGTGTGTCTAGACACAGTGTCTGGGGATCGTCTACATATACACCTGCCAATCAGGAACCACAGGTACAGGCCACGGAAAGAGAAGACCAATTAACCAAGAAAACACTGATTATTATTTCAGTACATGGGTTAATTTATGTACAAAACATAATACAGTTATTTCAAAATTTTGACAATGGTGGTTTATTTTGTGTTGAAAAATAATATATAATTGTTGCTGGCTTACTGGGATGGCTATTAGTACAGAACATTGCAATGCATCCACAAAAATCAGGTATGTTTTGTTTCTTCAGTTCGAAGACTAATTCCTGACGTGACACGTTAGGTATTACGTAACCACCAGCTCGCCAGAGGGCGTATTCACTGGGATGGTACAAAATGGCTGCGCCTGTTATATATAATAGCCGTCACATTTAACCGTTTTATTAATTAACTATACGATTATACTTGTTGATATTAAGCAATAATGTGCATTATATATCGTTGAATATGCATACCAGGCCTTAATTGTCCCCTCCTTTTAAGATAGCTGACCACTTTGGTGTGGGCGACGCCGATAATGATGATGTTACCGATGATGATAATAATAACACTCAAAAGCCGAACGTGTGTACTATGGCAGAAGCTGAACGGTATATAAATTACATGATAGAGTTTGGACTGGCCGACAGCACGCGCAACATATTAGTACTTTCGGCGTCAATGAATATGGAAGAATATATGGCACCAATGTTGCAGAATGCAGTGGAAATCAATCAAAGATAAATGACCTTTTTCAGGCGTTTTTACTTACTGTATGTAACGGTCACCTGTTCCAAACGGCCACTTTTGCCAGGTCCCCAGAGAGACCGTTATATACATGTTCAACTGTATTAATATAAACAATGTTGGAGCCAGTAGGATCGATACCCGTTGGTGAGACCATTGGACTATTAAATGTAGCTGGTTTCCAGTCTAAGGCTATAAGTCAGAATTACGAAATGATTGACATTCAATAGCCGATGATTAATAAATCAATGTGCTCTACTCTAGTGGTGTCGTTAAAGAAAGAAAAAAACAACAACTTTTAAAACTTTTGTTTATTCATTATTTACTGTACTATACTACTATTTGCTTATACATCGGCAAATGTTTATTCCAGACAGAATTAAAGAAAGAAGACATCGTGATACAAAATTTACAGTTCATAACATCGATGATCCTTTGTCTTAAAGGCAATATGTCTAGCAGTGATGAGAGTTGTGTCGAACGTGGGGTCTCGTCCACACTTTGCGGAAACAACCCGGATCTGGAAGGACAGACGTCAACAGATTCTTGTGAGAAACCTTTCCAATGTGGGATGTGCTTCGAGTGTTTCTCTTACAAGTGTCACATTATGCAGCATATGTTAATGCACACTGGAGTTAAGGCTTTTAAATGTGAAATGTGTTTGAAATGCTTCTCAAAGATTTCGCATTTAAAAATACATATGATGTTGATTCACTCTGGAGATGGGCCTTACAAATGTGAGGTCTGTGCAAAGTGTTACTGTGACACTTCCAGTTTGAAACAGCATATGCTGGTTCACACTGGAGTTAAGGATTTTAAATGTGAGGTGTGTGCAAAATGTTTCTCACTCAGTTCCAACTTCAAAAAACATATGTTGATTCACACTGGTGTTAGCTCCTTTAAATGCGAGGTCTGTGCAAAATGTTTCTATGGCAGTAGCGACTTTAAGAAACATATGCTGGTTCACACTTCAGTTAAGAATTTCAAATGTGAAGTGTGTGAAAAACAATTCACACGAAGATCCACCGTGAAACGACATATGATCATTCACACTGGAGTTGGACTGTACAAATGTGAGGTCTGTGCAAAATGTTTCCATGACGCTTCCAGTTTGAAACAGCATGTGCCGATACACACCAGAGTTAAGGATTTTAAATGTGAGGTCTGTTCAAAATGTTTCCGTGACACTTCCAGTTTGAAACGGCATGTGCCGATACACACCAGAGTTAAGGATTTTAAATGTGAGGTCTGTGATAAATGTTTCTCACATAAGTCAGAGTTGAAACGACATATGTTCGTTCATGCTAGTGATTGCCCTTTCACATGTGAGGTGTGTGCAAAACGTTTCTGTGGTAATTCCAGATTGAAAACTCACATGTTAATACACACTGGCGTCAAGTCTTACAAATGCGACACGTGTGCAAAATCGTTTTCTCGACGCCCCACCTTGAAACAGCATATGTTGTGTCACACTCGAGTTAAGAATTTCACATGTAACGTCTGTGCAAATGGTTTCTTGCGCAAAAACGAGTTGAAGAGACATATGTTTATCCACACCGGTGTTAGTCCTTTCAAGTGTGACTTCTGTGCAAAATGTTTCTGTGATAGGTACAAAGTAGAACAACATATGAAGACCCACACAGGTGTTAAGTCTTTCGAATGTGATGTGTGTGCAAAACGTTTCTTGACGAGCTCCCATGTGAAACAACATATGAAGACCCACACAGGTGTTAAGTCTTTTGAATGTGATGTGTGTGAAAAATGTTTCACACAAAGACCGAACTTGAAAAAACATATGCTAGTTCACACAGGCGTCAAGTCTTTCAAATGTGAGTTGTGCGAAAAATGTTTCTCACAAAATTCTCAACTTAAAAAACACATGACCGTTCACACTGACGTTAGGTCTTTCCAATGTGAAGTATGTGAAATTTTTTTCTCATATGATACCACTTTGAAACAACATATGCTGATTCACACTGGAGTCAAGAATTTCAAATGTGAGGTGTGCAAAAAGTGTTTCGCACGCAATGTCATCTTGAAACAACATATGTCCATTCATACTGGTGAGAAACCTTTCAAATGTGACCAGTGCACAAAATGCTTTTCTCGGACCTCTCTGCTTAAAAGTCATCAGCTGATTCATACTAATGAGAAATCTTTGAAACGTTGAAAATGCACAGAATGTGTTAAAAGACAGAGCAGTGTTTTTGTTAAACGTTATCAGTTGATTCGTGTCAATGGGAAATCTTTGAAATGTTGAAAATGCACAGAATGTGTTACAGATAGAGCAGTGTTTCTGTTAAAAGTTATCAGTTGATTCGTGTCAATGGGAAACCTTTGAAATGGTGAAAATGCACAGAATGTGTTACAGATAGAGCAGTGTTTATGTTATAAATTATCAGTTGATTCGTATCAATGGGAAACCTTTGAAATGTTGAAAATGCACAGAATGTTTTACAGATAGAGCAGTGTTTCTGTTATAAATTATCAGTTGATTTGTGTCAATGGGAAACCTTTGAAAGTAAAGTAAAGTTTGTTTTATTTAACGACGCCACTAGAGCACATTGGTTTTTTGTCTTATCATCGGCTATTGGACGTCAAACATGGTCATTCTGACACTGTTTTTTTTTAGAGGAAACCCGCTGTCGCCACATAGGCTACTCTTTTATGACAGGCAGCAAGGGATCTTTTATTTGCGCTTCCCACAGGCAGGATAGCACAAACCATGGCCTTTGTTGAAACAGTTATGGATCACTGGTCTGTGCAAGTGGTTTGCATGCGCATGCGTGAGGACTTGCGGTCGTTTGAAAGTTGCTCTCGAATATATCAAGTTTGGACTAGTATACTGGTACGCTAGTACTTATAATTTTATATACATACTTTGTAACTGATGTGTGATCTTGTAGAAAAGTTTTGTGGATTTCTAATGAACATTTTCAGTATTATTGAAGGATTTTTAAAATGCACGGTTTACATTAATTAATTTTCAAATGTGAAGTGAGTTATAACTCACTGTTTCTACTGACAACTGGAGAACAATAGAAAAACTGCCCGGAAGCAGAACAATGGAGTCTGATTGCAACTATTCTAATGACCAAGAGGCTGATCTGGACCATAACAATAGTATAATACACGACACTCAAGAACCAAGTCAAGTGGAAAGCGAAGTGTTTCAAAACATACACGATCAGCTTGGAAGCTTGGATATAAATGACTTTGAACGTAATCTTTTACACATATACGAAGGTAGAGATTGCGAATTAAACCATGTGAGATGCAGTATGTATGATTATGCGAAGAGTAAATGTGAACACTTTCCTGAAGGCCGATGTTTGATTAAACGCGTGAAACGATCGCAAGGTGAGCGTTCTGTTTCTCAGAAATATGCTAACGACATATACATGTTATGTCACTATGTCATGGGCGAGTCACCGAAACAACACTATGCAGTGATGTGTTAAGCAAGACAAGGACCCAGAGTGGCTTGTATGGAGATGACGATGCCGATGTCACCTTAAACAGCAATACGACAAACAAGACGGACTGTGGGTCACGAAATGGGTTCGACCTGGCAAGTATTGTCACTTCCATTATTGAAATCAAAGAATTGATAAATGAAAAATTCCTTGTACTTTCAAATCGCCTAGATAAAATAGAAAAGGGCAAAGATAAGGAAATTGAGTTTCTAAAATCTAAACTAACTGAAAAAGAAGAACGAAATAAGATGTTAACGGAGCAAATGAACATTCACTTTGTTAATGAACAAAAGCTGACATCTGAAAATAAACTATTGAAAAGCGACACAAAAGAAATGGAAATAAAACTTTCTTCAAGTCATTCGGAACAGAGGCGGATGTCCGATCAATTCCGAAAACACGATGTAATAGTAGGAAAGGTAGACACTATAATGCAGAGGACCAAGACATCTTATGCCTCTCTTCTTTCTGCCGATATTTCTTGTAACTCAATGTCGCCTATGACACCGGAACGACGCACACAGCATGCTGAAAACACTACACCTTTGTCTGGAGTTAAGAGTAATGTGCTGATTGAGGAAAATTCTTCAACGATGTCGCATAAAGTTCATACTTCTCAACAGCAGAACGGCAACGTGTCGCCGTCACCCGTAGATAAGGAGCCACACGAGACGCCACAAACAACAGACAGTTTTGATCTCAACAAACGCAATATTGATGACATTCATATTGAATTCGGCAGTGTTCATCCCTCCACAGCTGCTACTGTAGGAGAATCGATTCCCACTTTAGGGCCTAACATGGATTTATTCAGTGGTGATAGAAAGAAGAAAACAATCAGATTTGTGTTATCCAGAATTAAAGCAGACAAACCCTTT
Source organism: Gigantopelta aegis (assembly GCF_016097555.1). Lineage (NCBI taxonomy): Eukaryota > Metazoa > Mollusca > Gastropoda > Neomphalida > Peltospiridae > Gigantopelta > Gigantopelta aegis. The sequence continues at coordinate 12,637,940 of NC_054703.1, forward strand.
GCCCTTGTAAGTGATGCAATCATAAAATATGCCACACAAAAACACGTTGTGGTAACCTATGTAAGATTAATGAAAACATGGACTAATAGGGCTGGTAAAAATATTAGTTACACCATTCAAATAAACATTGATGCAATATGTGCACCTAAGATAGATGATTCATTTTGGCCTGACGATGTACCCTGTAGGCCGTACATCCCTAGGTCGCAAATGAATCATCATCACGACCAGGACTGGTCAAATGAAGAAATAAATAATTACAATTAGCGGTACTCTAGAAGCCAATAATGAAAATAGTTACGTTTATAATACTATTAATTATTTTCACTTTCACACTTCGTATTGTGACCTGGAACATGAGAGGAGTGATGTATGGCACTCCTCACTTAGTAACATTACTAAACAATGTAGACATTGCTATTATTACGGAGCACTGGCTCCACGATCATTCAAAAATGTTTCTTTGTAATCTGAGATCAGACTTTAATGTAGTTGTAAAATGTGACAAAAACACGAATAATTCCACCCGAGGGTTTGGGGGAGTAGCAATTATGTATCGGAAAACAGCTTATTTCCAAATTGAAAACATAGACTTACATTTTGACCACATTGTCACAATAAAAATAATGAAGTCAGATTACGAACATGTTTACCTGATAGGTACACGCCTTCCCTCTACAAATTATACAAATCAACATTATTTAAATGCTCTTGAAAATGTGTGTGAGGTGTTTGATAAATATTCAAGTGACGGTGCATGTGTGATAGCAGGTGACTTAAATGTGGATATTCACAGATGTGATTTCCAGAAATCTTACAGAGTTAGAACTCTGAGAAACTATTCAAACAGAGACATTTGATTTCTACATCATGTATATCACCAGAACAACCAAAGTGTACATTTAGATCTAAAGACAATGCCAACAGAAGCACAATTGACTATATTTGTGTACCTGAATATATGCGTGGATGTATTCTTGTATGTGAAGTTAACCAACTTATTCCCTATGATATATCTGATCACTATTCATTATATAGTACTATATCTATATTTAGGAGTAGAATAGATAATTTAGCTGCCAATGATGTTACGCTAAAATGGTCCAAAGCCAACGAAGATGATTTAAGAATGTACAAAACAGAAGTAGATAAACTGTTAAACTTTACATATAACCAAACACACGAATGTTACGAACAAGATATAGAAACGTATAACACAAGAATTGTGCATAGTCTTTTATATGCATCTCATATGTATATACCACGAGGAAGATATAGACGATACTTGAAACCGTTTTGGAAACGTGACGGCTTAGATAAAGATCACCACACAATGAGAGAAAAACGTCGAGAATGGAAAAAAGATATGAAACCTCGAAATCCACAATCCATTTCTTATCGTAATTATAAAGATGCGAAACGTGTGTTCCGAAAAAACAACAGACGTTCGAAATTGAATTATAAAGATTATGTGTATAAGGAAATTGAAAATAGTTCAAATGTTGATGTGGGGTATTTTTATAAAACTGTTAGGCATTTTAGACAATCGTCTTCAACAATAAACCTACTCAAATATAACGGGACTGAAGCAATAACTCCATATCAAATTACATGTTTATGGAAAGATTATTTCGCAGATCTTGCCACAGAAAATACTGAATGCCAGAATTCGGAAAAAATTAATATTGAACAACTTTTAGGCGATAGTTATTCACAGGAAGAAACAATTTTAGCTGACCTCGTGACATTTGGTGAAGTAGCCTCTGTTATTAAACCCCTTAAAAATAACAAAGCACCAGGACCAGATGGCATCTCTAACGAACACTTAAGATATGCAGGAGATATATTTATGCAACATATTCAAATTCTTTTTAACCTGATTATTGAAAAAGAATATATTCCTAAAGCTTATAGAATTGGATGCACTATTCCATTATATAAACAAAACGGAAAAGACAAAAGTGACCCACGGAACTACAGAGGTATAACTTTGACATCTTCATTAGGCAAATTGCTAGAAAAAATCATCCTTAAAGGAAACATGACACGAGACCATATTATAGCTCATTTTAAAAGAAAAATGATATAAAAAAAATATACAAATAACTTTATAACAATAAAATACGTGTAGTTAACTTAAAATGAAGAAATTACGCTAATCAGTATCAAAGTACGATTTATGCATATTTCTTCGTGAGCATTCGGAAAAAAGGGAAGTGACGTCAGAGCCGCTGTACTCTTCCATTGTTGTTAACTGTTTATATATGGAGTAAGGGGCTTACGATCTTTTCAGACCAACAGTGCCGTACTGCGCGGCCTTTGGGTGTAAAAATAAACAGTTTAAACGATCGGGATTGTCTTTTTATGGTTTTCCAAAGGATTGTATCCGAAGAAAGACGCGTGTATTTTATCGCAAAAGAAAAGATTGGACACCAACACCGCATAGTACTTTGGTGTCAGCCTAATTACAGCCCGGAGCCCGAACGTTACCCGGAGACAAAAACAGTACTCAGTTGCGAATGCCGAGGTGTACATTGTACATATTTGGCACAAAGATACACCTCAGCATGATGTATTTATATATGTTAAAACAAAAATGTAGAATTATTTATTTATTTATTTTTTTGGAAAAAAAAAAAAAAATTCATGTTAGGGCTGTAGGCCTACATAACAAAATCTGTATTCACCGTCCGAAGAAGGAAACGTCAATAAGTAATTAAATATGGCATATACAAACATGGGATTTGGCATGAGGATACATCTCAGTACGATGTATTTAAATATGTTTTTAAAAAACGTGTAGAAAACAATAATAATTTTAAATAATGTTTTTAATCTTCGGGCGGAATACGTCACAAAAACGTTCCTCATCGCCCGAAGCCCCAAAGCAACACGAAGTTCAATACAAAATAAACCACTACTGTCGGTGTCGAAATAACTATTATGTTTCATCCACGGGCTGACTTGAGAATCGGAGTGTTGTTTTAGTTAATTGGTCCTTTCTTTCCGTGGCCTGCACATGTGATTCCTGATTGGCAGGTGTATATTGCAGGGTATCGACCAGGTAAGTGATTACCACAGTCTAGACATCAGGGCCGTACCCTGACCAAAATCCATGGGGGGGCACTAAATTTTATAAATAATTTTTAACATACTATAAAGATTAAACATTTCTATGCTATTACTGGAGATATATATTAAAAAAAAAAAAAAGGACAAGATTCTCGGGGGGGGGGGGGGGGCAGCAGCCCCCCGGCCCCCCCCCCCCCCCCCGGAGGGTACGGCCCTAGACATACATACAATACGTGCCAGTTTTTTTTTAAGATCACAGGGTATTGTGGCGTAACCTGTCGCGACTATAGTACAATGTTAATGGACATTATCAGCCGCCCTGCTTCATTACTGTAAATAATGCTGTAAAACTCTTGATTAAGTAGACTTTCCCATCTAAAATTACAAAACTGACCAATTACGTAGTACCAAAGAAAAGAAAATTATCACTTGGGTATCGTGAGTGGTCGTTTTTACTCTAACGCACCCTACCAATAGGCCTAATAATATGCTACTTTTTTTTTATGAGAGAAAAATACTATAACCCCATTTCGTTCTATTGATGCAAATAGAATTATATATTTAGTTTAAAAGTTGATTATACTCTCAAGTCATTTATGTTGTTTTACAAGTCAGGTTAATGAAAGTGAAGCGCCTTGTCGTAAATTAGAGCGTTTGTTTACACTGTGCATACAGATTTCATTATGTACAGCCCGAACATAAAAAATGCGATATTTTCTAATATTGGTCGACCGGTCTGGTCTGGCACCATCAGTTTCTCCACCCTCCGACTCGCTATCCGTTTTTTCTTCAGTATCACTGTTGTAAGTAAATGTGTGTCTTTCTTCATTTACTAACAGCTCATATTGATACGGCAAACCGTTTTGCGAACGAACACTCATTGTTTTGGTAAGCTGTGCAAGTCTTAGATTCTTTATGAGTGGTATGGACTAATGCTTTTAAGTGTAAGGCTTCAGATCAAGCGACGCGTCTCTGACGTCACGGACCTCGTGATTGCCCTGCTCATTAAAGATCGGCAATTTCCGCTAAGAGCTCGTATCTGGGGTTCTTTTATGGAGATATTTTAAGTAATTAATTTTTTATAAAAAATTTTTTTAGGTGATTCAATTTATAATTAATTGTACATGGTTGGTGCCAAATATGGTTTACGTGACATGTTTCCTTTAACCGAATTCAACAGTGGTTCGAGAAATCAAATGTAAACTTCCCTGATCCACTTCAATTTGGATTTTGTAAAAACAGTGGTGCCCAATTAGCTGCCTGGACATTACAAGAATGTATAAGTCATTATGCCCAATCCCAGACTGGTCTCCGTGCTACATTTCTTGATAATGAAAAGGCCTTTGACCGCGTGTGGCAAGATGGCCTGCTTCACAAACTTTATAACTTAGGAATAAAATCTAAGAGCTGGCGTCTTATTAGACACTCTTATACGACAGCTTGTGCCTTTGTTGCTTTTCAGGGATGTGCTTCCGAACAATTCTGTATTACCCGTGGTGTTGGACAAGGCAGAGTTATGTCTGCTTGGTTATTTTTGGTTTTTATCAATGACTTGATGACCGAACTGAGAATGACTGGCTATGGTATACGTATGGCACATATAAAAATACCAGGACTATTGCTTGCAGATGATACCATTATTTTAAGTGCAAACACTGATTAATACGGTTTACTCGTATGCTACCAAATGGCGTTTAAAATATAATCCCAACAAAAGTTGTTCCATATTATTTAATAACAAACGCAATTGTAACATTGGAACTACATTTCTTCTGAGGCAAAGTAAAATTAACCATGTTGAAGAAACGAAATATGCAGGTGTTTTATTTACCAGTAATAATTCCTGTCAGAAAAGAATCGAACGTGCATGTGAAAAAGCTACTAAAACAGTTAACTCACTGTACATGACTGGATTACAAATAAACGGTTTGAATCCTATTGCAAGCGCTAAAATCTGGAAACGAGTTATATTGCCATCATCATTTTATGCCTGTGAACTATATTTTGATATCTCTGATACTAATATTAATAAGATGGAATGGGTTCAAAGACAGTTTGCTAGAAGAGCCCAAGGTCTAGATGAGCGATCGCCTAGTATTACAACCACGGCCACTCTGGGGCTATGGTCAATGCAGACCTATATTGACAAGTGCAAGCTATTGCTACTTGGACGTTTGTGCCGACAGGAAACTAAACATATATCGAAGAAACTCTTTCTTTGGAAACTTGGACAATATCTTATTGGCATAAGAACACATGCCGACTTTATAAGCGATATATTTAATGTGATTAAGAAATATAATCTTACTGATGTGATATACAGATATGTGAAATACGGAGAATTCATAGATAAACTCCATTGGCGTGCAATAGTAAACAGAAAACTAATGGAATTTGAGTCACCAAACTAAACTTCATAGAACGCCTGAACTTTCCCGCTTCTGTGACATTCACCCCGATATCGGTGTCCACATTCTTTGGAAAATAGCGTACGTTCATCCAAATTGTAAAATAATTTTATCATCAGTCGTAAAAATAGGTAGCATGAAAACCTTTCCAAGGAAATGTATTCTATGTGATAAACAAACGTTAGATTATACTAAACATATTTTATTACACTGTGAAAAACTAATAACAGAAAGAAATGCTGCTTTTGAATTACTAGCAAACATTATGTCTATTGACCAGTATGTTACAATATGTGACCAAAGTGACGAAAATCTCATGAACTGTATTTTGGGAGGAGAAAACAATGACCTGAATGGTCTTGATTTTCATCAGTGGATTGCGTTTATTTTAAGCATATCAAAATATATACATCTTTGTCGTCAGTACATCCGGTTGGATTTCTAAACTGTTATAAATAGTTATGAAGGGCATGTCCTCTTTCTTTCTCTCTCTCTCTCTCTCTCTCTCTCTCTCTCTCTCTCTCTCTCTCTAATATTAATGTATTACGGTACCTGTATTTTTGTGTTATTTATTTAATTTGAATGTGTGATTGTATGCAATCTTCATTTATGGAGGAAATAAAGAAAATCATCCTACCCATTGAGCCTTGCGGAGCACTCACTCAGGGTTCTCAGAGTCGGTGTCTGGATTAAAAATCCCATTCCTCGACTGGGATCCAAACCCAGTATCTACCAGCCTGTAGACCGATGGCCTAACCACAACGCCACCGAGTCCGGTAGGGAAACCTTTGAAATGCTGAAAATGCACTGAGAAACCTTTGAAATGTTGAGAATGCACTGAGAAACCTTTGAAATGTTGAAAATGCACCGAGAAACCTTTGAAATGTTGAAAATGCACCGAGAAGCCTTTGAAATGTTGAAAATGCACTGAGAAACCTTCGAAATATTGACAATGCACTGAGAAACCTTTGAAATGTTGAGAATGCACTGAGAAACCTTTTAAATGTTAAAAATGCACTGAGAAACCTTTGAAATGCTGAAAATGCACTGAGAAACCTTTGAAATGCTGAAAACGCTTATAATGTGTGTTTTTTTCAGACAGAGCGGGTTTCTGTTAAAAGTTATCAGTTGATTCATACTAATGAGAAACGTTGAAAATGCACACAGTGTTTGACAGACAGCACGGTTTCTGCCAGAGGGTATGAAGGGTAATATTACGTAAACTCTAAAATCTTGGAAATTAGTGGATAAGTGTTTAAAATGTCACAAACGTTATACTAACTGAACTGTTGTTTAAAATGTGTGGATTTACATGAATTTGAGTATCCGATTTCAATATAGTTCTAACCCATAACCACCTAATAAGGGCACCTATGATCTGTTTTATTTTTGTTACATACCTTCAGATTATTTTCTAACAGAAAACCAGCACAGACACGTTTCCTTCCATAATAATAGTAGTGATACATAGCTCAGCAGAAGCCTGAGCGTTATTAACATTATTTCATTTGACAGTTTTGGACGTCGATGATACATTTCCTGCTGCTCCTTTTCCATTTCCCTCAAATTCAAAATAAGCTGAACTTTATGTTGTGTATAATCATGTACGATATAAAAATATGTGATACTTGCATATCATATCGACATATAGGACTTCACCTATTTTTATAAATGTGTATCAAAGTACAGATGGTATCGGAAACGATCTCGACCAATTGTCTCAGGTTTTTATTTGTAAACAAATAAAAACTAGTAATATTTTTTTTTTATTGTACATAAAGATGTATTGTTGCTTCAAACTGATCTTCATGTAAAGAAGAAGATGATATCTTAATTAAATTCTTCAAAACAAACAGTGTAAACAGCATGTGAACTTTTACTTCCGCGTACCGGCCTCGGTGGCGTCGTGGTTAGGCCATCGGTCTACAGGCTGGTAGGTACTGGGTTCGGATCCCAGTCGAGGCATGGGATTTTTAATCCAGATACCGACTCCAAACCCTGAGTGAATGCTCTGCAAGGCTCAATGGGTAGGTGTAAACCACTTGCAACGACCAGTGATCCATAACTGGTTAAAAAAAGGCCTAGGTTTGTGTTATCCTGCCTGTGGGAAGCGTAAATAAAAGATCCCTTGCTGCCTGTCGTAAAAGAGTAGCCTATGTAGCGACAACGGGTTTCCTCCAAAAAACCAGTGTCAGAATGACCATATGTTTGACGTCCAATAGCCGATGATAAAATAAAAAATCAATGTGCTCTAGTGGCGTCGTTAAATAAAACAAACTTTACTTTTACTTTACTTCCGCGTTTACATGTGATGTGAAATTTTGAGCCGCGTTTACTCGGTTTGTGACGTCATGCTAAGTTGTAGGTTTTCGCGTGTAACGGCTTTTATATATATAAATGTGTGTGTGTGTGTGTGTGTGTGTGTGTGTGTGTGTGTGTGTGTATACTCGCGGAAAAAAGTTCCTGTGCACCAAATAATTGCATATAGAATATAACTGACTTGAAATCTGGTCATACACATTTCGGTAAATGAATGTGTAACCACTCACTTCGATATTCGATAGGTGTCCTGTCAGTTGCACGAGCTATTCATTCTTTGTGATCACAAGTTGCATTACTAGCATTCTTGGTCACATGCTCCTGTTTGACGTCATTTTTCTTATCACTGGACTCTAAAACTTTTGTATGGATTCTCATCACTCAGAATTTTTTTTTGTTGGCATCTGCTCGTCGTCAGTGTGATGACACACCTCAAAGAAAATGATCTTCTTCGAACGATGGGTATTATTGAGGTTAGAATGGCACAAACGTTGTTGCTAATCATTTTGGTGTTCGTGAGAACACTATGCAGTGTCTGATATGTTCTCGACAGTTTAGGGATATTAGGGATCTTCTATATGTAAGGAGTCAACACCTAAAGTCACGTTAAAGTGCTGTTCCAGATGTATGATGTATTGAGCTATATCAATCAAGATATTAGTTAATATGATTAGAAAATTAAAAAAAAAAATGTAAAAAAATTATATAACGGTATATTTTCCATTTAAAAATATTCCCCTGAAAAACAGAACCAGCTGAATTCGTTTCGGGAATTTCCGTAAGATTTGATCCGTGACGTCACGAAGGGAACTCCTTTCGATAGTCAGCGCCATTATTCATTGCTTCTTTTGTGTTTATTGTGGTTAAACGGCGTGTTGTTGGCGGCTGTAGCAATACAAAAGCCGATAAATTTAGTCTTCACGCATTTCCTAGTAATGTTGCTGTGAATAATCTGTGTGTAAATTTGATTAAAACAACGTGAAAATATTGGACAGAAAGAAAATGCCGGAGACCGTTGACTGCAGGCACTTTAGTTTCGATTCGTCCGAACTGGCTTGTCGGCTTAAGCGAGATATGGGAATACCATGTGTTATGGCTTTTAAAAAAAGATGCCGTACCAACAATTTTTCTGCGACACAAAACAAATGACAACAGCCTATGCCATCCACACCGAAACGACCTTGGGGTGCATATCGTCAATGTCCCAAATTGCGTTATGCTTTCAACTCCGGTCAGTTTGTTTTTTCATGCACGGTTCGTGCAATCATCGAGATCCGATTTGTTGTCGTTTGCATCTCGTTCATTTGTGAGATTTTTCTTTACAGTTCGAAAACATTAAAACAATAAAGTACAAACAAGTAAGTCCCATCCTACAAAAATGTAGGTTTTTTTTGTAAAAAAGAAAAAAAAAAGAGCTAATTTTGTATGCATCTTAGAAAACAATCGGCTCAGAAATAAATGACTTGTAAATTCCATAGTATGAAAAAAGGCGTTCCCTGTAAAACCGACTATAAATACATTAAATTAATTTTACTATACCTTCCCACAAAGAAAACCTTTTTTCATACTATGGAATGTGATACAAGTTATTTATTTCTGAGCAGACTGTTTTCACAACTGCACACAAAAAAATAGTATTGTTTTGTTATTTCCAAAACACTTTTACTTTTTTTTTTACGTCAAACTAAACTGAAATTATTCGCACAAAAAAATATCTTCATGGATGGGACGGACTAAAAGTCGTTTTTGTTTATTTCTTAAAATTAAAATAAGTTATTTATTTCTGAGAAGACTGTTTTCACAACTACACACAAAAAATAGTATTGTTTTGTTATTTCCAAAACACTTTTACTTTTTTTTTAACGTCAAACTAAACTGAAATTGTTCATAAAAAACCCCATCTTCATAGAGGGATGGGGACGGACTAAAAGTCGTTTTTGTTTATTTCTTAAAATTACCGATATCGGGTCCAGTTGACTCGTAGAATTCAAGAGTTATTTATCGTCTTCTCTACTACATCACAAGTATTAGAACATACAGTGTAGCAAAATAATTCGCACCAAAAGCTAAAGAACAAAACAAGAATAAAAGTTGTAAATTAGTGGTAAGCTGTCTCCACGACCATTTTCATCGTCATCTGTCAGGCCGGTGGTTCATCGGAAGATGTTCCAGGTTCAAACTGATAAGGCATTATTTGTTGTGTTGCACAAATATTAGTCCAGTCGTCATTACTACATTATTCATCATCGAAAGAAGAATCGCATGATCAATGAGCTTGGCAGTCGCTGTCGGTCCCACTTTCGCTTGCGCTGAAAGTCGTCTCATGGTAGGTTTCTGTGAAGCGCGTTCCCTTCATGACGTCATGGCTATTTACAGGCAAATGTTTTTACCGAGAATTTTACTCGGTCGTTTCCGGCAGTGTTCTACGGGAGTGATGTTTTAATACTTTTATGGGGCATTTTCGTAATTATTGATTTACATATCGGTGTAAAATATTATTGCAATGAATTAAGAAAGCATTTAATTGTGTAATTTGAAATTTTAGTGTATTGTCTGGCACAGCACTTTAATAAATTGTCAATATCAAGCGGGTTTACATATGGAATCATTTGGAAATGACAAGTTTAACATCCCAATACATCCCTGAGTTAAGGCCAATTTGTGGAAGAACTGTACTCAACCGATTAAGTGATCACAAAGTACGACCATGACCGTCCATCAGTACGTCGTTCTGTTACATCATCACCGACGGCTCACCAAGCATTGTGTAGACCGTACTTCAAGTTCAGAAGACAGGAGAGGATCACTGTACTTTTAACAGATAAATAATACATTTATGTAAAACGCAATATTTTTAAATTTTAAAAGATAAGTCTCACTGAAATTGTAATGATGCACAGGAACCTTTTCCCGTGAGTATATATACATACATACATACATACATACATGCATATATATATATACATAAAATTTTGGTATACTCTTCACACAAACGCATCTGTAATCAAGAGCAGTTTGTATTATAGATCTTTTATTTTCATACAGCTTAATAAATATATATTGAAAAAACCCAAACTATGTATTATTTCATCATAAATATTAATTTCTCAATTTTAAATGACCTTTCAATGATTAGGTCACAGAAACAAGATAATATCATTTAGGTTTTAAACTCCCACGTCATCATAATATATTAAAACAAGATAATATTATTTAGGTTTTAAACTCCCCCGACATCATAATATATTAAAACAAGATAACATTATTTAGGTTTTAAACTCCCCCGTCGTCATAATATATTAAAACAAGATAACATTATTTAGGTTTTAAAGAACCCTGTCAAGTATTTTGTAGGCAAATATATCCTCTCTACGGTTGTTGAACGGCTCTGAGAATAAAATTGTATTCTATAACACCAGTGCAAATGTTTGCATGCCATGTTTTGCGCCTGACATGCCACCAAAGAAATCATGTAGTAGCTTGCTAGTGATTAAATTTAGAGGCACTCACGATCGTCTCTAGACTTAACAAGCAACTTGGGAAGGCAATATCTTATTTAACGACAAGCAACTTGGGAAGGAAATATCTTATTTAACGACAAGCAACTTGGGAAGGCAATATCTTATTTAACGACAAGCAACTTGGGAAGGCAATATCTTATTTAACGACAAGCAACTTAGGAAGGCAATATCTTATTTAACGACAAGCAACTTAGGAAGGCAATATCTTATTTAACGACAAACAACTTAGGAAGGAAATATCTTATTTAACGACAAGCAACTTAGGAAGGCAATATCTTATTTAACGACAAGCAACTTAGGAAGGCAATATCTTATTTAACGACAAGCAACTTAGGAAGGCAATATCTTATTTAACGACAAGCAACTTAGGAGCTTGCTACAATTATAATGGTTTTATGACTGCGACTTGGCAAGGTTTTATAAATTGGGGCCCAGGTCTTTTGTACAGACGAAGCATTAGACCGGCCTCGGTGGCGCAGTGGTTAAGCCATCGGACTAAGGCTGGTAGGTACAGGGTTCGCAGCCCGGTACCGGCTCCAACCCAGAGCTAGTTCTTAAGAGCTCAATGGGTAGGTGTAATGTAATGTAACAAAACATTTATTTGTAATTATTGTTAATTGGTTATTTTCATTGGACTTTTAACACGTTTTGTTTAGAAGTTAGAACCAAGTATAACCGACCTATCACTTCGTATGCCAACAAGTAAGCCGACTACGCTTGACGTGATTGTTACATTTTCTGTCATCACCAATTAATAAAATGATGTGGTTTTTGTTTGTTTGTTTGTTTGTTTGCCTATTTCAAGTCAAATAAGATACAAGGAACAAAAATAGCGTATACAAATCGCGATACGCAAAACTGTACCGCGGTTTGTGTCGAGCTGATCAATTATCGCGGTATACCGGTATACCGGTTTATCGTTGCAGCACTACTAATTAGAAGTTTAATTAGCATGGTTGAGTACATCAACGAAACTGATGCCAAAATATTCTTTAGGGTACCCTGACTAAGGATCAGTGATTCTTAAGTGTCAAAACCTGTACCGAATCCACTTAAGAACGGGTCAAAGGTAAAAATCCATCGAATTTCAGGTTTAATTAGCATGATCGAGTACATCAACGAAACTAAGGTTAAAATTTTCTATGTTGATGTACAAATTAAGATCCTCCACCATTCTTAAATGTCAACTGCTGTACTTAATCCACTTAAGACTGCCACTAATTAGCGCTAATTAGAAGATTAATTAGCATGACTGAGTACATCAACGAAACTGATGCCAAAATATTCCTTAGCGTACCCCCACTAAGGATCAATGATTTTTAGATATCAACCCCTGTACTGAATTCACTTAAGTTAAAGGTAACAATTTTCCCAATATTAGGTTTATTAGCATTCACGAGTACATCAAAACATTAATATGTTCTCTGTTGGAATGATAAACAAGACCCACGATTCTTAATGTCAACTCCTGTAAAATGAAAATGTATGATTAATATAACTAAATTTCTATTTGATTGTAATATTATATGAATATGATGATATGACTATTTCCACATTTGAACAATGAAAGATTACATTTACTTGATCTACTCATTGCCTTTAATTCTCAATGTGAGTGTTATAGCAGTGATACTTTTTGCATGAACGAGAGTAACTGTTATAATAGTTATACATACGTTGATCCATTGTTTTCACCAGTGTCTGGTGAAATTCTGAATGTACTATTAGTTAACAATGAAAAGTCTGGTATACCAAACTTAAGATACAAGCTAGTTCACAGGGTCCATAGGTGATGGGGTTTCTCCAAAACTACAGCATGAATAAATAATGTGAGTATGTGATTACTATAAATGCAGTCGAACTCCAGGACTAAATCTGGATGAGGGTTTCTGGCAGTTGTGTTTCTTCATGGAATATTGGTTGATAATATCCACTGTAAAATCCCAACCATTTGATGCAGTTGGATGTTGCTGGATATCAGTGAGATCGGCATTCACCCACATTTGTGCAACAAAGGATGCATGTTTCATATGAATGTTTAGCTCTGCCTCACATGGTGGAATGGCACTAGCATTTATGCCCTTCAGCTTCTCCAACGGATTCTTTGTCGTTGACTTTGGTCCATAACCCTTTTCAAATATCTTGTATCGAAAGGTATTGAGTGTTGTCTTGCTTGTATCCTTTGCTTCATAGATGCTAGCGGTAAATGTTTGCAGGGTATTTTGTGTGATATGACTGCTTCAATCGCCATATCTTCAAATGCTTTTTGTACCTTTGTATTATTTTTCAGATTAGCAGATGGTCTCAACTTTCCCATGCGAACAAATGATCCAGTGTAGTCACTACCGGTAAATGCATGGAATCCTGGTTGTGCTGCACATATCTGAGGGCCAAGTATCAAACTCAAACTTTCTGCAGTGATACAACATGATGATTGCTTTGTCAGTACTTGACGCATGGATGACTATGTCTCCTTTTACCCCAGTCTTATGAGTGTCATCAACTGCTTTTGCATGAAGGCATATCTTGGTATCCGCCTCCTCGTGGTTATTTCTAAGGTCATCGACCACACCACACTTGAGAACTCCATCTACAACTTTGAAATGATGGCATTCCCCTGGAATATCAAGGTAGAGATCACGGCTTCCAATTATCTGTGCATATTGCTGGTCCTGCCACTCCCTTGCCAGGAACTGTGAAAGTTGGGTTTTGAATGATCAAAAACTCTCTGTTATCTGCTCCTCTTCTGCCTCACTCCATATCTTTCAAAGATGGCTGTGGGTAGTTGTCAAAGACGAGGTGAATTTGAATGATAGACAATGCCATTGTTTGAATCAGAATGTTTCTTGCAAGTCCTCTGTAAGTTGACGGTAGACAGTGAGGTAATGTATGAAGGAGAAATTGGCCGTCTAAAATGCATACACGTGTGAATTCGTGGTGGCCTTTTCCGTCTTTCACCTCTGATTCCAATAAATGGAAGGGAGTGCTTTTTTTCGGTTTTTGCCATTTTTCCATCTCTGCTGCACATTGACAATGGTACAGGTGTGAGTGAATATTCAAATATGAATGGCAAGTCCAGATTCTGTTTGGTTGCTAGTAACACCAGGTGAACCATAATATATTTTGTACTCTTAAGTTCAGCTATTCTGTGGTCTTTAGCTCTTTGATTCTTCACACAATCATTTGTAAAGGACTTTATTTTCTCTTCAAATCTGTCGAGATCACTAATGTAGGACTGTAGGAATTCTCGGTGGTGTGACTGTCCATTTTCTGGAACGCTGAGCAGACTTTCCCAAATCTTGTCACTGGCAGCTTTCCCTGTGCTTATGTTGAGCAGATAACAGGGAGTTTTTGATAACAGGACCTGAACAAAGGAGACCACAGGTCAATAGTGATGCCTTGAAATCGAGATCATTCAAAACCCAACTACCACAGTTCCTGGCAAAGTTGTAGATGGAGTTCTCAAGTGGGAAGTGGTCGATGACCTTAGACATAACCACAAGGAGGCGGATACCAAGATATGCCTTCATGCAAAAGCAGTTGATGACTCTCACAAGACTGGGGTAAAAGGAGATACTGACATAGCAGTCATCATGCTGTATGACTGCAGAAAGTTTGAGTCGCCACTGTGGATTGATGTTGGTACAGCTGCCAAAAATAACCACAGATATACCAATATAATCACAATTTACCAAATACTTGGCCCTCAGATATGTGCAGCACTACCAGGATTCCATGCATTCACCGGTAGTGACTACACCGGATCATTTGTTCGCAAGGGAAAGTTGAGACCATCTGCTAATCTGGAAAAAAATACTGAGGTACAAAAAGCATTTGAAGATATGGCGATTGATGCAGAACTCAGTCATATCATACAAAATACCCTGCAAACATTTACCGCTAGCATGTATGGAACAAAGGATACAAGCAAGACAACACTCAATGCCTTCAATACAAGATATTTGAAAAGGGTTATGGACCGAAGTCAACGACAAAAAATCTGTTGGAGAAGCTGAAGGCCATAATTGCAAGTGCCATTCCACCATGTGAAGCAGAGCTAACCATGCATATCAAACATGGATCCTTTGTTGCACAAATGTGGGTGAATGCCGATCTCACTGATACAACTGCCAGGCAATGAAATGGAACCAGACTGGAACTTAAGTTCTGTTTTGATCAATAATTTTCTTTCTGTCTGGTGACTAATAAAAAAAATGAACCTGGAGTTGAATTTTGATCACATCAATAACTTAGTTTAGATTTAGGGACACACTTTTCGTTTTGACCTAGTCGTGGAGTTCGACTGCATTTAGTATAATCATATACTCACATTCTTTATTCATGCTGTGGTTTTGGAGAAATCCCATTTTTATTTCATGTGTTTTGGCACAGAATCGAAAGTATAACGTGTGGCTTGCAGCTAGGACAGAATTCACCAAAATTTATTATTCAAATGAGTGGCCATTACATCACCCAGAACCAACACCTATGGACCCTGTGAACTAGCTTGCATCTTAAGTTTGGTATACCAGGCTTTTCGCTGTTCAACTAATAGTACACTCATAATTTCACTAGTCACTGGTAAAAACAATGGAACAAGTACGTATAACTATTACAACAGTTCATACAAAAAGTATCACTGCTATAACACTCACACAGAGAATCAAAGCCAATGAGAAGATCAAGTAAATGTAATCTTTCATTGTTCAAATGTGGAAATAGTCATATCATCATATTCGTATAATATTACAATCAAATAGAAATTTAGTTATATTAATCATACATTTTCATTTCACACTCATTGCATTTAAAGTGGACTAACTACAGGAGTTGACATTAAGAATCATGGGGCTTGTTTATCATACCAACAGAGAACATATTAATGTTTTGATGTACTCGTGAATGCTAATAAACCTAATATTGGGCAAATTGTTACCTTTGACCTTAAGTGAATTCAGTACAGGGGTTGATATTTAAAAATCATTGATCCTTAGTGGGGGTACCCTAAGGAATATTTTGGCATCAGTTTCGTTGATGTACTCAGTCATGCTAATTAATCTTCTAATTAGCGCTAATTAGTGGCAGTCTTAAGTGGATTAAGTACAGGAGTTGACACTTAAGAATGGTGGAGGATCTTAATTTGTACATCAACAGAGAAAATCTTAACCTTAGGCGTAGTAAAAAAAAAAAATTGGTTCCGGTTACCAGACCGTCCCTAAATTTTTGGTGCCGACCCTAAACTTTTTTTAACCTTTTCCCCACCCTTTTTTTTTCCACCTGTTTTATTTAATAATCCATTAATATCAATCCTAATTTTCGTCAACTCTAAAAACAACAACTGCAGAGAGATGCCACGAGATCTGTCAGTCCAAGATCTCGTTACCAGAAGACCCGGAACACTTCGCGCAATTTTACTTCCGAAGAGTTCCAAATGAATAGCTTCCGAGAGCCATTCGGAACTCCTCGTACATTTCCACGAAATATAAGCGTAGCGGAATGTGACGAGGTGTTCCGATTTCTTGAATGTCGTTTCATTTGAAATTGATTTAAATACATGTGTAATATTATTTGATTTGAATGAGCACATTTTTGACATTCTACTCTGTAAATGGAAGACGCCATTGACACCACATGCTCTCGGACGTGTTCTCGTACTCATTCGGAACTACTCGGAACTTGTGAATCCAATCTTCAAAATGTTACGCTAGTTTACTGTTAAAAAGCAGAATGATACAAATTTCCAGTCTATTTTGGTAGGGGAATTCCCTAAAACGTAATCGAACTTCTAGAAATACCGAGTTACGATTCAATGTTAAACATAAAGAGTAAACATGAAAATAGCCGATTATGCTGAAAAGATTACTTAAATTAAATATTTAGACATCAACTCTATCAATATTTTGCATTTGTTTGACAAATAACCCCTGTATTTATTATTAAATATGATGATATCCATGGCATTTGAAATGAACTGGTAGTACCCAAAACCTTAAGAAATGACAACTCTTTTCACATTTAATAGCGTCTGCAGTGCTGTAGTAACCATGTAGTAACCATGTTGTGGATCAGACCTTTAAAAGCAAAAATACAAACCTGTTTTACCTCTTTGTCAACAGTGCAAAGATACTGTGCAGTGTCCTTATGGACGACCAAAAGGGAAACTGTTTTCCTGAAAATAGTTGTTTTCTTTTGATATCTCTGCTATGAGGATAGTTAGTATGGAGATCTTTTTGTTAACTTATTTTGTTAATGGTCATTGACATCTTCGTTGTGTTCATGATGTACATTTTGTTACTGCAATACTGGCAATGAAATAGGCCGGGAAGATCAGTGTTGTTGCTGTAGTTGTGAGGGGGTGTAACCATGTTGTGGATCAGACCTTTGATATTAAAACTTTTTTCCAATGAACAAATTATAGTGTTATTTTAGTGTTATCGTAGTTTATAACCTTACCGTGTAGTATTAGACTTGGGTGGTGTTTACATTAATACCGATTGTGGTTTGACTAGGTTACGACATGGTGGGTTTTTTATAGAAAATAATTAATGATTCTCATTAGAGTATGTATTGTCAGTTGCACTGTAACACAAAGAAAGAGCTTTTAATATATTAATCTGCATTACTATTCAGGAAATATTAGCTCAAAAATGGGGGGGGGGAATAGTTTTCCCTACCTACCTACCCTATTTGTTTTTGGCATGTAACAGGAACCAAACAATTTTTTTTACTTGGCCTTAGTTTCGTTGATGTACTCGATCGTGCTAATTAAACCTGAAATTAGATGGATTTTGACCTTTGACCCGTTCTTAAGTGGATTCAGTACAGGTTTTGACACTTAAGAATCACTGATCCTTAGTCAGGGTACCCTAAAGAATATTTTGGCATCAGTTTCGTTGATGTACTCAACCATGCTAATTAAACTAAAAATTAGTGCTAATTAGGGGCGTCCTTAAGTGGACTAAGTACAGGAGCTGACACTTAAGAATGGTGGATCTTAATTGGTACATCAACAGAGAACATTTTGGTGTAGGTTTGATTGGTGTACTCAACCATGCTAATTAAACTTCTAATTAGTGCTAATTAGGGACGTTCTTAAGTGGACTAAGTACAGGAGATGACACTTAAGAATGGTAGATCTTAATTAGTACATCAACAGAGAACATTTTAACGTTAGTTTCGTTGATGTACTCGATCGTGCTAATTAACCTGAAATTGGGTGGATTGTGACCTTTGACCCGTTCTTAAGTGGATTCAGTACAGGTTTTGACACTTAAGAATCACTGATCCTTAGTCAGGGTACTCTAAAGAATATTTTGGCATCAGTTTCGTTGATGTACTCAACCATGCTAATTAAACTTCTAATTAGTGCTAATTAAGTTCTTAAGTGGACTAAGTACAGGAGCTGACACTTAAGAATGGTGGATCTTAATTGTTTCATCAACAGAGAACATTTTGGTGTAGGTTTGATTGGTGTACTCAACCATGTTAATTAAACTTGAAATTTGGGGTATTTTGAGGGGTGACCCCTCGGATTGGTACAGGAGATGACACTTAAGAATGGCTGTTTGGGGGTCCCACAGCCCACACCTACATATTCCAGGCCTCAGACCTTTTGTACTCGCAATGCTAATTAAACCTCTCTGGTCTCCCTGTTTATCAGTTTTAGTAGTAAACGTTAACATTATCGGCAATAGGAATTGATTTGGTCTATTAGAACCTATAGCAAATATTCACTATATTATCAGTATTTTTGTTATCTTGTGCCATTTACCGTGATTTGACGGTAATAATTGATTAATTAGGTTACATTTGGGCATGGGAGTTCATAATGACCTTAATGGCCTCGGTGGACCTAGTGGTTAGGCCATTAATTTACTGTAGGCATTGCTAA
Source organism: Gigantopelta aegis (assembly GCF_016097555.1). NCBI lineage: Eukaryota > Metazoa > Mollusca > Gastropoda > Neomphalida > Peltospiridae > Gigantopelta > Gigantopelta aegis. Next base: position 12,657,151 of record NC_054703.1, read on the forward strand.
GAATCCCAGAGGTGGAAAAAAACAGATCTGTGTCCATGAATTGGAGATTTTGCTCCCAATATCTTTTAGGTGTAAAAAGATTTGAAAGCTTATTTATCCAAGGTGATGGACATGTCATATGAAACTAATCTTATTTAGGATAATAAATCTAGGCAAGATGAAATAAGCTATTAGTAATAATTTATTTTTATTTTAAAAATAAGTTTGGCTGATATGAGGTTAATCTCTTAGAAATTCCGCCCTGTGTCTGCTAGCCGTTACAAAGACTTTGATGGGGTGTGGTATATATGGGTATGTAGTAAGGATACCCATCTTAGTATAGAACATACAGGCTTTTACGACGCTACTTGTTCTTATTACAGAGCGGCCGAGAAATATGTGGATTTTGTATAGAAATTGCGATATTAGAAATTTCACCCTTTTTCTGCTAGCCGTCATAAAGACTTTGACGGGGTGTCACATATATGGTTATGTAGTAGGTATATCCATCTTAGTATAGAACATACAGGTTTTAAAACGCTACTTGATTCTTATTACAGAGCGGCCGAGAAATGTGTGTATTTTGTATAGAAATTGGGATGCCAGAAATGTCACCCTTTGTCTGCTAGCTGTCATAAAGACTTTGACGGGGTGCGGCCTATATCAGGTCTGTAGGAGTCGGGGGTGGCTAGGGGGGCTCAGCCAGTTTTTATTTCGGGACTTTAAAATGTCTTATAATGCTAATACGGAAACCTGACGATAGAACAACCATAAAAATGAGCCCCCCCCCCCCCCCCCCCCTCACACACACACTTTGAAACTACGGGCCTGTATATTGGTATGTAGTAGGTATACCCTTATTAGTAAAGAACATACAGACTTTTAACAAGCTACTTGATTTTTATTACAGACCGATCAACAAATACGAGTAATTTGTACATAAATTTGGATATTAGAAACTTCACCCTGTGTCTGCTGGCCGCCATAAATACTTTGACGGGGTGTGGCCTATGTGGGTATGTAGTAAGCATACCCATCTTAGTACAGAACATACAGGCTTTTACAACGATACTTGATTCTTATTAAAGAGTGGCAGAGAAATATGTGTATTTTGTATAGAAATTGCGATATTAGAAACTTCACCCTGTGTCTGCTGGCCGTTGTAAAGAGTTTGACGGGGTGTGACCTATATGGGTATGTAGTAGTCATACCCATCTTAGTAAAGGTCATACAGACTTCGAAAACGCTACTTAATTTTTTTTTTTTACAGACCGGTCAACAAATAAGAGTATTTTGTACGGAAATTGCGATATTAGAAACTTCACCCTGTGTCTGCTGGCCGTTGTGAAGAGTTTGACGGAGTTTGTCCTATATGGGTATGTAGTTGGGATAGGGCTACTTGATTTCCTTTGTCTTTTTACTAAAGAAAGGACACAAGTATGGTACATCGGGGCCCTGATTTTACCGTAATCCATTATATATATATAATTATATATATTGTAATTAGATTCAATATAATTTTTCATGAACACATTCATTTTTCGCTAATATGTTTAACAGTTTCATTTAAAGAAGTTTATTGACCCCAGACAAAAGTATGGTAGTGTCAGGGTTCGGGGCCCTGATTTCACTACCGTACATCCATGTTATATATATATATATATATATATATATATATATATATATATATATATATATATATATATAGTGTAATTAGAATCAATATAATAATATTAATAAGCATGAACACATGAAAACATGGAGTTCACTAATATGTGGGGTTAACAGTGAAGATAGAGATAGAGGAAACATTTAAAGGAAATGGCAAAGGGAGAAAAGAGAAGGCAAGGAAGGAAGAAGGAAAGAAAGAGTGAATTAAATGACTTAATTTCAAAAGAGAAAACATATTTGTATTGAAATACCTCTAGAACATTGTATTGTCGTGTTTTGTTTCTAGGTTCCACAATGATGAATGTCCCTGTGGTACAGATGCCCAAACACCTGAACACATTCTTCAGTCCTGTCCATCATATACCACCCTGAGACAAGAAACCTGGCCGTATCCGGTGGACCTAAAAGAGAAACTTTGGGGACCGACGTCGTCCCTTCGACGGACAGCGGACTTCCTGGTGAGAACAGGACTGGAAGTCTGAGCATGGCCTTGGGAACGCAGAAGAAGAAGTTTCTAGGTATTCCTCATATTCTTGAAATTGACAATTTTTTAGAAGTATATATTTTTCAATTTTTATTTTATCTTTTAAAATATTTAAAAAAGCATATATGTTAGGTCCATGTTTCTGCATTTTAGATCTATATATATAGTATTTAACATTAATAATGAGCCAATTAATAAATACCATCTTGCTTTTTTTCCTCTTTATGATTTCAAACAGTTGAGTATGTTCACCTTTGTCCTGAATCCATCGTTCAATTTCCTTCCATAAAAGGAAGACTTTAGAGCAGTCATAGAACAAATGCTCCAATATTTATGGTTGTCAATGACAAAAATCACAGATATTTGATTCTATTTATTTTATTTTATATAAAAACGTGTTTGTCGTGAATATTCGATGTAGAATTCTATATCGAAACCACTGTAAAGTTGTATCTTTTAAACATATAAATGGTAAATTATACACCTTTTCCCACTCCTGTAACGATAGTATGAAACCTAAATTGTAATATTTTCTTTGGGAAGTTGGCACTATTGTCGATTTGTTTAAAATATTATACACTTCTTTGCATTCATTAGTAGTTTTAAAAAATAACTCCAATTTAAAAGGAAATATAGGATTTAAAGTTGATTGTTGATACTTGACAATGCGCAATGCATAAAGGTTTTAACTGCTTTGATTAAAGATGTATGTTCTTAGAAGTTCGATTGTATGTGAAATTGTTATCTAAATGTTTCATAGGTTAAAAATCTACCCTGTTCATCCAGTAAATCTTGAATAAATATAACTCCATTTTTAATATAGTTTTCATAATATATTGGTTTGTGGTCAATAGTTATTTTACTGTTATACCAAATATTAATTCTAATTATTTCACTTTTACATTTGGGAATTAGTTTTTGTTGAATTAACCACCAGCTATGTAAAATATTTTCCCAGAAAGAGTTACTTATTATTTTAATTTGTATTTTGATAAAATAATCTCCACATGTAATACGTTTTTGTACAGATAATTTTGTAGTAACTTCAAAAAATATTTTCCACTGCGTTAGTTGAATATAGTCTGCTAATCCAGATGGATTTTAAAGCTATCATAAAATTCAAAATATTTAGCATTTTAAGGCCACCATTTGAGTAACTTTGAGTTAAAACTTAGCGTTTTATTCTGTCTGGTTTATTTTGCCAGATAAACTAAAAAAATTCCCATTTTATCTATTTGTTTTATCATTTTGTCTGGTGGGTTAGGCAGTGAAATTAGTAAGTGTGTTAATTTGGGAATAATTAAGGATTTTAAAATAACTATTCCACCAAACACAGTCAGTTTTCTTGTAGTCCAAGTTTTATTAAATTTGTTATTTCGTTAATTTTATTTCAAAATTAATTGCAGTAATTTGTTTCAAGTCAAGTGAAAATTTTATTCCTAACAATTCAAAATGTTCTGCACCCCATTCTAATTTCCATCTTACTTGATAATAAACCTATTTTGAGAACTTTTTACTGCCTATCCAAATGACTTTCGATTTCGAATAGTTTATCTTCAAAGCAGAAGCATTAAGGATTTTTAAGGTATTCTCAAGGGATTTGGGAGATCCATCTAGAATAAAGGTTGTGTCGTCTGCATGTTGAGATAAGAGGAATTCCTCTCCACTAATTTCTAAACCATTTATATTTTTAGAATTTCTGATTAATATTGCGAGGATTTCTGCACATATAATTAACAATATACGGTGAGAGAGGGTCACCATGTTTACATCCACGTTCTAAGTTGAAGCTTTCTGATAAAAATCCATTTTGAAGTACTCTTGAAGTTGAATTGTTATAGCAGGTTTTTATCCAGTTTTTAAATAGATATTTTAAAATTAAACAATTCCAACGCTTTTTCGATACATTTCCAAGAAAGAGTCAAATGCCTTTTCGAAATCTATGAATAATAACATACCAGGGATATTTTATGTTCGATTTGCTATGCATCCAGATGCAATTATGTATGTACAATCCAATAGAATAATTCGTGTCCAATTCTTAAGAAATTGTTTTGGTTTATTTGGCTTTCGGATACAAGTGATCACGCCTAATTTTTGAGTATTTGACATTTCGCTTGTACTGTAACTATAATTAATTGACCGTATAATAAAATAATCAATATCATTCCAGAAAAATTTGAAAAACTCTGCTGTGAACCCATCTGAACCAAGGCTTTTGTAATTTTTCATATTTTCAAGAAAAGCCAATGCTTCAGAATAACTAATTTCACCTTTTGGTTCTTCTGCTTCATCATTACTGAGTTTGTTAAAATTGATATGTGTTATAGTTTCAATACGGTCATCGTCAATTTGCTTATTACTTTCGGAGTAGAGAGTTTGGTAAAATCGTTTTGTTTCTTCCAAGATCATTTGCGGTTATATGGCGTCGGAACTATATATAAAGAAGAAAAGGAGCAGATAATTCCTTCCAACCGCTCCAGTCCCCTCTACACCCTCAACAGTGCATTCATACACACTAAAATATTTCGCTATGATTTGCTTCAGGATATCATTTGGAACACAGGTTAGGAACGAAAATACTGTGTTTATCTTTTACGCGAAATATACAGGGACGGGACATAGCCCAGTGGTAAAACTCTTGCTTGATGCGCGGTAGGTCTGGGATCGATCCCATTCGATGGGCCCAGCCAGTGCGTCACGACTGGTTTATCAAAGGTCGTGGTATGTGCTATCCTGCCTGTGAGATGGTGCATATAAAAGATCCCTTGTTACTAGTAGAAAAAAGTAGTGGGTTTCCTCTCTAAGACTACTAGTATATGTCTGATTTACCAAATGTTTGACATTCAATAGCCGATTATTAATATATCACTGTTCTCGAATGGTATCGTCAAACAAAACAAACTTCAACTTTAAAGGGACATTCCTGAGTTTGCTGCAATGTTTCAGATGTTATCGACTAACAGAGACTTTTTAACGACTGTAATTACATATCAAATATATTTTTCTGCATAGATTTTTTCGTACGTATGAAATTATTTGAAGACAAAATCCAGTTTCGGCTTCTTACAAATATTAAGACAACCAGAAACACATTGAATATACAGACACTGATATTCTAAACCACCAACTATATTTAATATGTAAGATTAATCATAGAAATATTTTATTAGTCGGAAACATCTTACAATGCAGCAAACTCGGGAATGTCCCTTTAAACAAAATAATGCGCAAGTGAAACAGATTATTGTGTATATAACAAGGATACCCACAAACTGGAAATCGGGAAACATCAATGTCGTAATATCCAGCGATAGGTGAGGTTACTTTACCTACAAGTAATATACAGCAATGGGTGAGGTTACTTTACCTACAAGTAATATGCAGCAATGGGTGAGGTTATTTTACCTACAAGTAATATCCAGCAATGGGTGAGGTTATTTTACCTACAAGTAATATCAAGCAATGGGTGAGGTTATTTTACCTACAAGTAATATGCAGCAATGGGTGAGGTTACTTTACCTACAAGTAATATCCAGCAATGGGTGAGGTTATTTTACCTACAAGTAATATACAGCAATGGGTGAGGTTACTTTACCTACAAGTAATATACTGCAATGGATGAGGTTATTTTACCTACAAGTACTATCCAACAATGGGTGAGGTTATTTTACCTACAAGTAATATCCAGCAATGGGTGAGGTTATTTTACCTACAAGTAATATACAGCAATGGGTGAGGTTATTTTACCTACACGTAATATCCAGCAATGGGTGAGGTTATTTTACCTACACGTAATATACAGCACTGGGTGAGGTTACTTTACCTACACGTAATATCCAGCAATGGGTGAGGTTATTTTACCTACACGTAATATACAGCACTGGGTGAGGTTATTTACCTGCAAATAATACACGTAATATCCAACACTGGGTGAGGTTAATTTACCTACACGTAATATACAGCACTGGGTGTGGTTATTTTACATACACGTAATATACAGCACTGGGTGAGGTTACTTTACCTACACGTAATATCCAGCAATCGGTGAGGTTAGGCCTACTTTACCTACAAATAATATCCAGCGATGGGTGAGGTTATTTTACCTACATGTAATATCAGTAATGGGTGAGGTTACTTTACCCCGAGTCCAAATTAATCGCATTCCCGCAGGAAGCCATCCACATAAAATCAAAGGGACAGACCCTAGTTTTTAAACACTACATCATATGTTTTACTATTAGAGTCGTTTATGATCACTGAAATTAAACATTACTTATATTTTATTGTTTAGATTATCCACTTCCATAGAACCGAAGTGTTTCTGGTCATCCAGTTGTTTCTAATATCACAAAATGCTTTTTTTCTTCATATTTTTAAAAATGCACGTGCGTCTGACAAGTAGTGGTTATTAATTCGAGTTCTAGTCTATTTCTTAAGGATATTTTCCGGTTTTAACGTCACAGACTCTTGTTTTACTCTGTTACAGGTTTGTAGATTAACTAAACTTAGTGTTTATTTTTACAAGTTGAAACTAGGATCTGCGCCTTTAACACATATACACAGTTGTTTCCATATAAGGGACATCGCCGATACCCTCCCCCTCCCCAAGCCCTTAGGAACGATATCTGAAGTTGGGGGATGGAGGAAAACCCTAGTGGTGGTGGATACAGTATCTAGTGGGAGGGGAGGGACACAAGCCAATGTTTATCTTTATTTATATAAAGTAGGATTGAAAAAACAATTGTACATTTTCGTCCTTAAAAAATAAGTTGTTCTTTGATAAGTTTATAGGTTTTGCCTCTTGGTGACATTAATATTTTATTGTTCCATATTTGTAAATATTGATCATATTGCCTAATTTTGATTTGTTGTGAGAGCCAAGTTAACGATAAGAAAAAGTATTTGATATCGAAACATCGCTCTGTAATTAATTTCGCACTCAAGTATGAAACGAAATGATGCCACTTGAAATTTTACCAGGGTCCCGCTACCCCTTTCAGTTGTAGACTTCAATGTAATTAACACTAAATAGGCGGCCTTGACATACCACGTCTAAATACTAGTATCAGACAGACTACATAACAATAGAACAGATTATATATTTATTCAAGGGGGTCAACACAGAAAACAGTCCTCAACATTTCACAATACGAAGACAGTTGACATATAAATTTTAATAGTTATTTACAAATAAATCTGAGTCCCCTTTTAATTAACACCTCCCCATCGCAACAACGTTCACCAATACTAAATGAGATTGAGATATCCGCTAGCTCTTCTCAAAACACGGAAAAACAACTCCCTATTATAGTATAACGGCACCCTTTTCGTTAGCTCCGTTTTGCTAATTCGGAAAGCAGATTCCTTGACACGCTGCCCTAGACGGATAAACTCCCAACCCACTCAAAATGTGCTAGCGTCATCGTTGGGGAAAGGAATTTCCTTTAGCCAAATACAACCATTTAATTAATTAATCTCTTCCCCACCCATAATAATATTTAAATACGTTCTAATGATTTGGAAGCAAGCACAAATTCAATCAAAAACATCCTACAGAACAAAACAAGACTTACTTGTTTGAAACCCGAAAAACCAAGTAAAGGATAATGCCTAGGCCCGATCTGCACGGACTTTCATAACCCTTAAACCCGATTGGCCAGATAATAACGAAGCCCGTAACCTACCGACAACCCCCGAGTAATTTTCCACCACAATGTAAATTAGACTGGTCTCATACCATACTTTATAACATGAACAACGTAACGTTCCTGACATTCCCTTATTAGTAAGGTTAATATTAGAGATTAATATAATTAGTAAGAAGAAGAATAACAAGAACCACCAAATAAAAATAACCAAGGAAATATGAAATGATAGATCGACAGAAAACCAGGAACGCTACATATTCCCCCTCTACATCCTAAGCTATGTCCTCATAGCTCAAAATTTACTCCATCAGAATTAATGGCACCGTGAGCTTCATATTTCCTAACAAATGCTAGCTTCCAATAATTAGAACTTAACTATTAATTATATATAATAACCTTCCCTAAATCAAACCCCCTTAAAAATAATATAACCGTACATAGAAACATATAAAGACACATGTTCACAAAAACCAAGAATAACAATACATTGACTTGATTCTGGGCTCAAAAAATAAATAAATATACATTTTAAAATAATGAGAAACCGTTCCTTACATTATATAATTTATAATAACCTACCTTAATAAACATAAATTGACTGGTTCCAATTACCATTAAAAAATAACCTCTTCCAAAATTCCAATGTAATATCCATAATGACAATAGCTCAAGTTCCTTACTATATATTCACACGTACCTAATACCCCCTAAACTGTACATTAGAGTTCAGAATATCTAAATTGCGCAATGTGCTCCCCGAATAAATAATAAATATCAAAATAAATAAATTTCACAATAGAAATCCTACTCTACTGTTAAAACACAGTCTATCACACGCTGTATCCAACAATAGAGTAGCACCTCAATTTAACATTTACTTCGTGGATCAATATCAACACAGGCAGAAATTTATAAATTAATGAATCAAATTTTTTTTAAAAATCCAAATCTACTGTTAAAGTACCAACAGTCTATCACACGCGGCACCCAACAGCAGAGTAGCATTTCAACTTACAACTTACAAGGATGTTGTGATTCAGTGTGACGTGAGCAAAAATGCAGTAGGTGCAGTCCTAATGCAAGATGGTAAGCCAGTAGCTTATGCTTCTAGGAAGTTGCGTAAATCAGAGGCAAACTGGGCACCCATAGAGAGAGAGAGATGCTAGCAATTGTATTCAGCACGGAGAAGTTTCGGGAATACATCCTTGGAAAGGAAACTGTAGTACAAACTGACCATAAGCCGTTAGAGACTACAATGTGCAAGCCTCTGATGTCTGCTCCTTTTCGTCTTCAGATAATGATCCTAAAAGTAAAAGGATATGACCTAAAGGTGGAATATATTCCAGGAAAGACACAGTTTATTGCTGATACTCTCAGCAGAGCTAGTCTTGATGAAACGCCACCGGAAGATGACAGAGAGCTAAAGGTGAACATGCTACAACGGTTGTCGGTGTCACAGTCCAGAGATGTTGAATTCCAACAAAAAACTTCAAATGAACTTCATGAATTGTATGCAATAATCCAGTCAGGATGGCCAGACACTAAACAACAGGTACCACATGCTGTTAGACAATTTTGGGATGCACGAGATGAATTAGCAGTGCTTGATGGTGTGATATACAGAGTGATGAGAATAGTAGTGCCACCAACAATGCGAACAGCCATGTTAAACCTGATTCATGAAACATATATGGGGATTGTGAAAACAAAACAAAGAGCAAGAGAAATCTTATACTGGCCAAGCAGGACTGCTCAGATAGAGGAAAAAGTGTCAGATTGTGCAATTTGTCATGACTATGCTGCAGCACAGCAGAAAGAACCATTAATTCCGAGCCAAGCGCCAGACTTACCTTGGGTTGAAGTTGCATCGGACATCTTTATGTTCAATGGAGACAATTACATTCTTTCCATTGACTATTACTCCAAGTACATTGAAGTCACACTACTCAAAAGACATGTCCGTACATGAAACTATTGAATGCCTTAAAGAACATTTCAGTCATCTGGGAATTCCTGAGAAGCTGATCACAGATTGTGTTTCACAGTATACCAGTGCCGAATTCCAAACATTTGCCAAAATCTATGACTTTAAACATGTTTTGGCGAGTCCAAAACACCTTTGTGCAAATGGAGAAGCCGAAGCAGCAGTGAAAATTGTTAAGTCACTGTGGAGAAAGAATGAAGACAGGCATAAAGCTCTTCTTACCTACAGAACAACTCCGCTTCCAACCATGAACTTATCGCCATCACAGATGTGTATGGCCCGTAGGCTAAGAACACACTTGCCAATGTCTCGTAACCTGTTACAACCAGAAGTAAACAATCCAAATGAAGTGAAAAGAACATTACAGTTTAACAAAAATAAGCAGAAGTGTAATTATGACAGGAAAGGTGTCAGAGAGTTACCTCCCCTAAAAGCAGGTGATCATGTAAGAGTGAGACCCGAACATGGATCTCGCGAGTGGAAAGCAGCAGTTGTAGTTAGACATCAGACAACTCCGTGATCATATGTTGTGGACACAGGGACACAAAAACTCGGACGGAACAGATTTTTTTTTTTTTTTTTATGAGTTTATTGCCCCCAGATCAGTTGACAGTGTCAAGGTTGGGGAGCCTTGAATCATTGCCTTACAAAAATACATGTATATATTCATACCTTCTAGTTACATACATTTGAATTTGTTAAAAACAATACATAAATATGAATAGAGTAATGGTTTTGATCTGAGGGGGACAGGGGATAGAGAATGGACAGATGAAATGAATGGGGGAAAAAACGAGGAAAGATAAACAAACTAAAAAAGAGGAAAGATAAACAAACTAAAAAAGAGAGAAAGAAGCATGTATTATTTACTCGTATTGTAGATTAAGATTGGTTTTCTGGTTCTAATGAATTTTTTGTATATCCAAGCAAGCCCAGATTTTTCTTTAGGTTAACAAAATGTGCAGTTATAAGATTGAAGAAAGTAGTATTAATTAATTCTCCGATTTTCAAGCAAAAAGATTCAACCATTTCTCCCAGTGTTCATTAAATTTGTCATACTGGCAATTTTTAAAATAAATACATCTTTCTATTTGGAATTTAGTTTTCAGGATATTTTCAATGGCTTTTTTGTGCAAACTTTGTTTAAGTATTTTCATGTTGTAAATGTAATATTTTATATTGACAGTTATCCAGTTTACTACGTATCTTAGATCACCATCTGTCATTCCAAACATAACTACATTTTTGCTTAGTGGGATGCAAAGACCAGTTTTTTTCAAAAATCCATTTTTTAACTGCTTCCCAAAGGTTTCTTACTTCAATGCAGTCGTAAAAAAGGTGTTGCAATGTCTCCGGTTCATTATTACAAAAAGAGCATTTGTTTGAATCAACATAATGTATCATATGAAGAAAAGTATTAGTAGCCAGAATTCTATGTAACAGTCTGTATTGAAACCACCTTAAAGTTGTATCTTTTAAACAATAGAAAGGTAGAGCATAGTATTTTTTCCCACGTACAACAGTCGTATGTCAATCCTTTGTTTGCATATTTTATCTGTGACTTTGGAGTTATGGTTTTTTTGTTCAACATATTGTACAGATCTTTACATCCTGCATTTGTGTTCAGTAGAATTTTCATTTTGAAAGGTAAAATTGGAATTTTAACAGATGTGAATGTTTTGTCATTAATATTGTTTAATGAACGTAGGAAAGATTTTACAGCATTTACTAATGATGCATAATTTAAAAAATTAGTTTTTATGTCATATTTTCTTCTAAACGTTTCAAATACCAAAATATTCCCTTCATTGTCGAGTATGTCGTTTATGAAAATTATTCCTTTTTTTATATAATCATTATATAGAAACGGTTTGTAACTTTTTAAAATGTTGGTATTATACCAAATATTCAGTCCTTGTATATCTTCTGTCGTTTTTAGACTTTCTTTTTCTTGTAATAATACTCAACTGAATAATACATCTTTCCAGAAACTGTTTTTGATCTTTTCTTTTTTAAATATAATGTAATAGTCCCCATATATAATTAGGTCCCTTGTACTTAAACCAGTAGTAGATTGAAATAGGTTGACCCATTTATTATTATTTAGAAAAAGTCTTCTTATCCATGATATTTTTAAGGATGTCATTACATTTTGTATATCTTGTAACACAATAACAATAGGAACGACGATGGCCAGCGGAAGTCAGTCCAAAAATCTCCGAACTAATTCTCCTGACATTAAAGGAACAGCGATGGGCCAGCGGTTGTCACTCTATAATTCATATATGAACTTTGTGGACGGTGCGAGATGACCGCGTACGACTGTGTTGACGGACAGATCCGGCCTCAACCGACCATTGTCGCTGCATAACCCGCATACCTTCCTCGTGCCAGTAGTGTTTAAAAGAAGAGCCAGCAAGCTCTATCAACAGTCTTTTCTCAACCACGAAAAGCTCCGGCCAACGGCAATCCAAGAATCAGCTACTTTGTTGACCCAGCCGATCGTTATACTTTCTGACGAAAGTAAAACTGAAACATCCGATGATAACGTGAGGCAGATGCAGTTCCTGTGAACATTTTATCCCGAACCACGATCATCCTATCAGTTAACTCTGTGACGAAAACCCAGAGAAGAACTGAACTATACCTTGTGAAATGTGTAACTTATAACCTATTAAAATCTTCCTGAAACTTGATCGATCTTCCGAGTTTATCAACCGTTGTACGAGTGTTTCACAACGCGCGCTCGTACAGCAACGACTATAAAAAGAGTACTACCACTATACGAATCATCATAGTGTCACTAACCATACGACTGGTAGTGGCACAATGTCCTTTAAGTTTTTCTTTTCTTATCTATGTTAATTCATGTTTTCTTTCTTCTAATACTTTAAAGTTAGTGTTATCGTTGACTTCTAATTCTTTTATATCTTCACAAAGTTTAGTTTCTAACTCATTATTTTTCTTCTTTTTAAACGCCAAAAAGGATATTGTTTTCCATCTTATTTCCATCAGTAGTGTTTCAAGAAAAAGTTGCTCATTTATTACAAACTTTATTTCGTCTTTTGGAATAAAGTTGCATTGTGTTTAGATTCAGAGGTATCCAACAAAACAAGTGTGTTACGCAAACAGTCCTACAGACCAGAGATCACATGCAAACCTATGTCTCCAGAACTCAACAGTAAACAACATTTTGATGGTAAGATGTCACCTGATAGAACTTCATCTATTCGTCGACAAGTAGTGTCGGCAACACCCTCCTCTGCAGATTGTGAACAGCCGTATATCACCAGAAGCGGCAGAACTGTTAAGATACCCCAGAAACTAAGTCTTTAGTGATTCTTCATATGGAATACAGTTGCGATAAAGAAGCTGATACAGACATTTCATATTTAGTTATTTTAGATTTCATATTTAGTTATTTTAGTTTTGTCTAGTTAAACCATTATCAGAAAGGTACCTGGACTTTAACTGTTAAGTAACTTAGTTAGAGTTTCATATAAGGTTGAGTACAAATATGTTCTAATTTCTTAAGTTTAAATAATAATTTCAGTCAAGTGGAGTGATTTAGAGACTTTTAATATTAGCTATACTTTAGACTATAAGGGACTTTAAATAACAGCTGTAACTCAGACTGAAAGATTCTAATTACTAAATATTAAATTTAAAAAGCTGACTTTGGGAAATATGTTTTTTAAGGGTAAAAGAAAGGGGATGTTATGTATTGAACTATATGTTAAATAGATAGTGGACCTTTAAGAGTGTTAATGACGTCACAACTACGTAATAGAATCTGGGCAGCCATTGTGACTGATAACTTCGTTTATCATCTTTATTGAGATATCAAACAGTTTTATTTAACGATGCCACTAGAGCACATTGATTTTATCTTATCATCGGCTATTGGACGTCAAACATATGATCATTCTGACACTGGTTTTTTTTAGCAAACCCGCTGTTGCCACAAAGACTACTCTTTTACGAAAGGCAGCAAGGGATATTTTATTTGCACTTCCCACAGGCAAGATAGCACAAACCATGGCCTTTGCTGAACCGGTTATGGATCACGGGTTGGTGCAAGTGGTTTACACCTACCCATTGAGCCTTGCGGAGCACTAACTCAGGGTTTGGAATCAGTATCTGGATTAAAAATCCCATGCCTTGACTGGAATCTGAACCCAGTATCTACCAGCCTGTAGACCGATGGCCAAACCACTGCGCCACCGAGGCCGTGAAGGTAAGAGGCCGCTACCTCTCAGCTTCATTTCTATTCTATTTATGGTACTTTCCACCCATTGCCCTGAAAACGACTGTTAAACTTGATTCTACATGTCATTATAAGTGCCTTTTAAAAAACACCGACATTAAAGCGACAGACCCTAGTTTCAACACTTTAAAATAGGCACTAATTCCATTAATCTGCAAACCTGTAACATATCTGGATAAAGTTATAGACTGTGATGTTTAAACGAGGAAATATCTAAAAATAGACAAGAGACAGTCTATGTAACCGTTACAGGTGCTGTAATATTGTCAACTTTAAAGGTACATTCCTGAGTTTGCTGCAACTTTTAAGATGTTATCGACTAATAGAGACTTTTTAACGATTGTAATTACATATCAAATACATTGCAAAAATATTAGTGGCTGTACGTAAAACGTGTTTCTGATAGTTCTAATATTTGTACTAGATTAAATTTCATTTCATTTCCTAAAACAAGCTGTTTTCGTACGTAAGAAATTATTTGAAGACAAAATCCGGTTTGGGCTTCTTACAAATATTAAGACGACCAGAAACACATTGAATATACAGACACTGATATTCTAAACAAGAAACTATATTTAATATGTAAGTTTAATCGTATAAATATTGTATTAATCGCAAACATCTTACAATGCAACAAAGTCAGGAATGTCTCTTTAATATGTTTCTAATTCGAAGGAGATGTCCTAAGTTGGGTCATTTGTGTCGAATTATTTTGTATACATTATACGCAACAGGTTTTCAATCAAATAACAGTTATTTCTCAGCGGTAAGTGCGTTTTTAGAATTATGACCCCCCCCCCCCCCCCCCCCCCCCCCCAATTTTGTAATATCACAAACACCAGGATGACCAAAAACACTTCACATATTTGGAAATGGGTCATCTAACGAATGAAATGCAAGTGATGTATAATTCCAATTAACACAAAAATGGGCGTAATAGTGACAGATTCACGGTAGTGTTTAAAAACTAGTCGATCTGTGGCTTTAATAAGAATGGAGAATATGGTACATCAAGCTGGTGTAATCTGTAAAACATTCCGTGCACCTTTAAGACTTCAAATGTTCCTCGCCAACACGAATCAACAGATGGCTTTTAAAACAAAAAACCGAGAAAAACACTTTGTGCACGCGTCACACCAGTTGCCGGTGTGAACTGACTGATGGCCTTTCAACATATCAGACCGAGAAAATCGTTTTGAGCAGGGATCACATTTCAACGGCCTTTCGCCATTGCGAATCAACATGTTTTTTGAGGTGGACATTACATAAGAAACATTTTGCACATACCTCACATTTGAAAGATTTAACATCAGTTTGAACCAACATGTCTTTTTATGTCTGAATTGCATAAGAAACATTTTGCACACACATCACATTTGAAAGGTTGAATACCAGTGTGAACCAACATATGCTGTTTCAAATTGCGACTGTGTGAGATATATTTTACACAGACATTAAAAAAAAATAACACCAGTTAAATTCTTTACTCCAGTGTCAATTAACATGTGCTTTTTCAAACCATAACTCAGATGAACACACTTTCTGCACACCTGATACTGAAAATTAAGAGTTGAGCAACAAGACACGAAGTGTCGTCTTTTGTTACAACACTAGACATGCGCTATTCTGCCAATGAGTTTTGCTTGTACTTTAAGAGTATTGTTTTGTTTTGTTTGGTGGGGGGGGGGGGTCTGAGTTTTAAAAAACCCCATTGTTCTTACCTATAATGAACTAATACGTCCGTAAAACAAACAAGATTAATGTCATGGCATCCAAGGCATCAGTCAATTAATTTTAATATTTATAAACTAAAAGAAATATTTTTAAAAACCCAGTCAAAATGCAAATACTGCCATGAGTAGAGGAAGGAAGGAAATGTTTTATTTAATGACACACTCAACACAGTTTGTTTTGAGTTATATAGCATCAGACATATGGTTAATGACCACAGATATTGAGAGAGGACACCCGCTATCGCCACTTCATGGGCTACCCTTTACGATTACAAGCAAGGGATTTTTTATATGCATCATCATACAGACGGGATAGTACTTGTCATGGCCTTTGTTACACAAGTTGTGGGGAACTGGCTGGAACGAGAAATAGCATAAATGGATCCACGGACAAGGATCAAGGGGCTGCTACACCCCCCACCCCCCGCTCTGACTCGGGTGTGAAATTATCGAATTTTATACCAAACGAACTGGCGTGTCACACCAGTGAGAGTCCGAGCCCATGTTTTATTTCGAGTATCAGATATTAAAAACTTAACATTCACCGAGAACGAAATGAATCTTTGTGGGCAAAAATAGACATGTACAAGTTATAAAGTAATTCATGACAGTGACGTAGCGTGGGTTGCCAGCGTCCGGGGCAAGGCAAGTATTGCGCCCCCTAACCAGTGGACTGTTAGCACTCCCTTAGTCCCTTCCACCAGTCCAGAATTTTGTGCCCCGCCCACGCTACGCCACTGATTCGTGAACCTCATGATATATCTGAGCACTGTTTCTAATTTGTAAATGAACAAACGGCTAGCCGTGCGGAAATAACCGCACTAATGGAAAGGCAGCTTTAAAAAGATTTAACACCAGTGTGAATCAACATATGCCGTTTCAAGTTTGCCACTCTGTAAGAAACACTTCGTGCACACCTCACATTGAAAAGATTTAACACCAGTGTGAATTAACATATGTTGGTTCAAACCCTGACTGCGTGAGAAACATTTTGCACACACCTCACATTGAAAAGATTTAACACCAGTGTGAATCAACATATGCTGTTTCAAAAAGCAACTGTGTGAGAAACATTTTGCACACACCTCACATTTGAAAGTTTTAACACCAGTGTGATTCAACATATGCTGTTTCAAGGCGTTACTGAGTGAGAAACATTTTGCACACACCTCACATTGAAAAGATTTAACACCAGTGTGAACCAACATATGTTTTTTCAAATCGCCACTGTGTGAGAAACGTTTTGCACAAACCTCACATTTCAAAGGTTTAACACCAGTGTGAATCAACATATGCCCTTTCAAATGGCCACTTTGTGAGAAACATTTTGCACACACCTCACATTGAAAAGATTTAACACCAGTGTGAACCAACATATGTTTTTTCAAATTATAACTCTCTGAGAAACGTTTTGCACAAACCTCACATTTCAAAGGTTTAACACCAGTGTGAATCAACATATGCCCTTTCAAATCGCCACTGTGTGAGAAACATTTTGCACACACCTCACATTGAAAGGATTTAACACCAGTTTGACACAACATATCATTTTTCAAATCGCCACTGTGTGAGAAACATTTTGCACAGACCTCACATTTGAAAGGATTAACACCAGTGTGAATCAACATATGCCGTTTCAAGTTGTAACTGCGTGAGAAACAGGTTGCACACACCTCACATTGAAAAGATTTAACACCAGTGTGAACCAACATATGCGATTTCAAATCGCCACTGTGTGAGAAACATTTTGCACACACCTCACATTGAAAAGATTTAACACCAGTGTCAAACAACATATGACTGTTCAAGGTGGAACCATAAGAAAAATGTTTTTCACAAACTTTACATTTAAAATTCTTGACTTCATTGTGTACTAACATGTGAGTTTTCAAGCCGTAACTCAGACGAAAACACTTTCTGCACACTTCACACTGATATGGTCGTTCACCAGTGTGGATTCTCATATGCTGCTTAATCTTACTCTTGCATGAGAAACACTTTAAACACATCCCACATCGAAAAGGTTTCTCACAAGCATGTGCTGATGTTTGTACTTCCAGATCATGGTTGGTTCCACAATGGTTGACACATCTCTGATCATTGGTAGACATACTTCATTTATGACAAAGGACCTTAAAAGTTAGAACTGTCTCATTTCTTATTTTGTTACTTGTCTAAAAGCTGCCTGGAATAAACATTTGCCGATGTCGATGTGTCTCCAAAGTTGTAGTGTGAATGGAAGCACTGAAACACAAATAGTAAATGTATGAATGAAATATAAACTAAGAGTTGAGCAGCAAGAAGTGTCGTCGTTTGTTACAAAAATAGACGTTCTTTTCTGACATTGCTTTTTCTTGTACTTTAAGAGTATTGCATGGGTTTTCTTTCTTTTTCTTTTCTTTTTTTGAATTTTTTGTTTGTTTCGTATTTATAATGAACTAATAGTGCATAAAACCAGCAAGGTAAAAAAAAAAAAAAAAAAAGAAGAAAGTTTTATTTAACGACGCACTCAATACATTTTATATGGCATCAGACATATGGTTACGGATCACACAGATTTTGAGAGGAAACCCGCTGTTGCCAGTACATGGACTGCTCTTTCTGATTAGCAGCAAGAGATCTTTTATTTGTGCTTCCCACAGGCAGGATAGCACAAAGCATGGCCTTTGTTGAACCAGTTATGGATCACTAGTCGGTGCAAGTGGTTTACACCTACCCATTGAGCCTTGCAGAACACTCACTCAGGGTTTGGAGTCGGTATCTGGATTAAAAATCCCATGTCTCGGCTGGGATCCGAACCCAATACCTACCAGCCTGTAGTCCGATGGCCTAACCACTACGCCACCGAGGCCGGTCAGCAAGGTCAATGTCATGGCATCCAAAGCATCGGTGAATTAATGTTACTATTTATAAACAAAAAAGAAATATTAAAGAAAGAAAAGCAACAGAAGAAATGCAAATACGGCCTGAGCGTAACATTTTCAAATATTTATTTAAAACGTGACGTGAAACTAACTTGTGCTAATCGTAATTTCATGTAGGGGGAACTTATCAAACGCGAGCGCAGAAGTCACGGAGCTGTAGATGGTGTGTGTGTTCCCAGATTATACACATACACACACGCACACACACATGTATATATACTCTTCAAAAAAAGTAGGGGAACTCTAATAAGAATTTACAATTGCCAAAATTGTAAGGTATATTAGCTGTGGGGAATGGTTATATGAAAATAGTGAATTAATTGGGAAAACATTACAACCTGTAGTTCAGTATTGCAGTAGATTTTATCACCAGCAAAGATCTTGAAGGACCATTGGGATCAGAAGTGAAATTTGAAAATTGACGTTTTGTTTTTTGTTTTTAAATCAGTAAATCGCAAATTCAAACAATAAAAATGACTAAAAACAAATCAATAAAACTGTATGATCAACTATATGATCAACAGAATGAAAAAGATTGACAGAAATGTTTCACAGTGATTAATGCACCTTTCTGGAAATTGTCAAAATCGAGAATGACACCCCACGCACGTGTACGGGGAAACTGCTTGATGCACGTGCGAACTATGGAATGTGTTTCGGTGTGTTGATAAACAGACCTGAATGTTCTTTACTAGGATGTCTGTGGTCAAAACGTATGTTCGGTCTAATAGTTGATATTAACATTAATACTTTTTTTGAAGATATATATATATATATATATATATATATATATATATATATATATATATATATATATACTCTTCAAAAAAAGAAACGCAAAAGGGTACAAATGGGTTATAACTCCGATTTTATGTTTCCTACCGGTTCATGCTTTGTGAATATAAGGTCATTGCATGTCCCAAACACATTCCCACGGTTACATTCGATAAAACGCAGCTACTGTAAAATAAAGTTCCAAAATGTG
>NC_054703.1:12677028-12695969 GCF_016097555.1 Gigantopelta aegis
GTCGCGGTATAGGCGTTGTGGTGACCGTTATGCGGCAAACTGCGTGCAGGAAGTGGACAGATTCGGCGGGGGTAGTGTCATGGTGTGGGCAGCCATCTCACACACTGGCAGAACTGACCTGGTCCACGTGCAGGGCAACCTGAATGCACAGGGCTACATTGACCAGATCCTCCGGCCACACATCGTTCCAGTTATGGCCCAACGCCAACGCAGTGTTCCAACATGACAACGCCAGGCCTCACACAGCACGTCTCACAAACGGCTTTCCTAAACGAGTTGGACCGACGCCTCTATGGGACGAGTTGGACCGACGCCTCCGACAGCCCCAGACCCTGCCCGAGCTGGCAGCAGCCTTGCAGGCCGAGTGGGCCACCATCTCCCGGGACGTCATCCGTACTCTGGTTGCTTCAATGGGCAGGCGTTGCCAGGCAGTTGTCAACACACGCGGAGGCCACACCCGGTATTGACTCCAGATGACCTTGACCTTGGTGGTGTGTCCTATCACTTACAATGGACTAGAGTGAACTGTGAACAATCCTGCAACATTTGGTAATTATCGGACTCACCATTCAATAATTAAATCAATTCTCCAAATGTTACGACAATGTGGTTTTGCGTTTCTTCTTTTGAAGAGTATATATATATATACACACACACACCATACCATACATATATACCCCATTGCCAAGCAAAAAAGCGCAGACAGCCTACATGATTTAAAATCTTTGAGTTGACAATATAAAAATACAATAAGAAAATATAGCAGTGCTCATCAAAAGAAATTAGAGAATGATCTTTCTAAAACTATACAAACTGACCCCACAAGTATTTTTAAAATTATGAAACGCAAACAAAGGATACCCAGCAAGTCCTTCGTTAGAGGAATTGTTTTGTTATTTTAAAGAGATTAACTACGTGTATTATAATGTCGACAATGATAACTTGTGTAATGTAAATGCGATTGCTGAATCAGGTGACGCAAACAACACTTTAAAGATGCCTATATCTGGTGATGAAATTCTCAAAGCTGTAAAACGTCTTAAAAATAATAAGACACCAGGCCACGATGAAATTATAAATGAATACATCAAAACTACAGTTGACAAGTGTTTGGTGGTTTATGTTTTTATTTAATTTAATTATGGACAGTAGAACTTTCCCAGAAGAATGGACGGTTGGAATTATTACAACAATATATAAAAAAAAAACACGGAGATACTAGCAGTGTTGAGAACTATAGACCCATAACCTTATTATCGTGTTTTAGTAAACTGTTCACGAACGTTCTGAACAATAGACTTGCTGAATGTCGAGAGCAATGACATATTATCAGAAGCAGTGTTCGAGATTAACGGTATCCCGATATCTCGGGGATACTAGAATTTAAGTTTGGATACCAGACTTCAAGAACCCAGTATCCCATCGGGATACCATATAATGTTGTTATTAGTTTTTTTAAACATGCGTTTTTATTTTTCGCTGAAACAATGAAAGTCGTAATTTACTGGTGAAGTAAAGTAACAGTATTTCTCCTTACTCGTACCCAGTCTAATGCTACACTGGAGCAATAACGGCATAGCAATGGACTGGGAACCGATAAGTCGCTATTGTTTTTATTTGAGATATTGATTCCATATGTGCAAAAAATTTATACAGGTAGGTTTATCATTAGTAATGTCAGAAATACTTATAGATTACTGCTAAATATTAATTTATGTCAGTATTACGTAAAAATAGATGCAGCAAATCTTTTTGCCGATTCCGTTTGATTGCGAATTTCACGAATTTCGCGATTTTGATTGCGGTGTAGCATTAGACTGGGAACGAGAACAGTGTCGTCCAAGTTTGTTACGATGTTATTTATGATTTTCATTTAAATGGGATACTAAATTATCAGGTGGGATACCAGATTTTGAAATTTTAGTATCCAACTGGGATACTGCCAACAATGTTTGATCTCGAACACTGAGAAGGACAAGCTGGTTTTGAAAAAAGTTTATTCCACTAATGATCACCTATTTTTTTACTCTTTGTAATAACTGAATTGTTAAAAAGAAAAATTATACTGTGCTTTTATCGATCTCAAAAAAGCTTCTGATACCATTTGGAGAATAGAACTGTGGTCTAAACTATTAAAATATAAAATTGATGGGAAATGTTTCCGAGTGATTTATAGTATGTACAGTGGAATTAAATCATGTATCAGAAAGGATGGTGAACTATCAAAATATTTTATGTGCGACATAGGCATGAGACAAGGAGAAAATGTATCCCCTATTTTAGTTTTGTTGTTTTTAAATGATTTGGAGGAGTATTTCAAGTCGCAACAGTGCAAAGGTATTACAATTAATGCCATTGATTTTGATATATATCTTGACTTAGGACTAACTATTTTTATTATGTTATATGCTGATTACACTGCTCTCCTGCCTAGAAACGAAGATGACCGTCAACATATGTTAAATGCTTACTGTCTATATTGTAAGGCATGGAAATTAACAGAAAACGTGTCAAAAACAAAGATTGTCATATTCGGAGGTTCGAAAAACGACTACAAGAACGTTTTCTATTTAGATAATTTTGAATTTGTTTATGTAATTGAATACAAATACTTGGGAACATGTTTCGAAAACCCCCCACAATAAATTAAATTTATTGCAAAAAACACTTGGCACAACAGACTCACAAAGTCATGTTTTATGTCTTAAAGAAATCAAATGAATATTGTTTGTCAATTGAATATCGTTTAAAATTATTTGATGCAATTGTTGTTCCTATATTACTCTATGGTTGTGAAATCTGGGGATTTGAAAATATTAATATATTAGAAAGTGTACATATCCAGCTTTTACGATATTTATCAAATGCAAGAAAGAAAAAAAAAACCTGTATATATGTTATATTGAGAGTTTAGAAGAAAACCACTACTGCTTATAATTAGAAATTTGTTTCTAATTTTCATTATTATTCACACTTACCTAGTGCTAGCACAACACATATGATATTCAACCCGAGTCATACCTACACACTGCAGAATTATCTCCCTTGCTGGATATGCGCAATGCTATCCTTGCACGGGCTAATATAACTTCATTCTCGGTTCAAAGTCCACCCAAACCCACCGAGGGAAAGCCTCATAGGGGTGGGTGAGAGGTATAGTTTGTTGTGCTAGCACTAGGTAAGTATGAATAATACTGAAAATTAGAAAAACAAATTCTAATAGTCTTATTCAACTTATTGTGCTAGCACAACAAATATGCTATAACGGACGTGCAATGACACCGTTAGAGCACGTGAATTCAACATTAATGGGAGGAGGTAAGAAAATAGAGGACTTACCCTTACCCAAAAAGATCCTTTGAAGTAATGACATGGAGATAGGACGAACCACGACATACGGTAACAAGGAGTCAAAAAACTTTGGTAATAAAACGGGGCTTCCCCTAAGAAAAACTCATTCCTATGAAAGGGAGGAAAAACATCTCCCCAGGGAGAGGAACGGTAGACAACACTACAAAAACCCCATCCCTCAGAAAAGGGTGGAGTGTTAAACATGTCCGAAGCGTGAATCGATGGCAGTCGGACGGAAAAGAGGTCGACCCCTTTCCGCTGCCCTGCGCACAGACACGACGTGTTGAACCGCAATGACTGTCTGGATCCGACGCGTACCATCAGGACCAACCACTATATCCTGGAAATAGAAACGGTCAAAGTGTGCCGTCCTTTCCAGACCCCTGCATTCATGACCTTTATAATATCTAAAGAGTCATGAAAATTCAGGGAAGCAGAAATGGCCCGGATTTCATGTGGTTTAACAGAAATTCCGTAACACATGATCACCCGCCATCTCATATGCTAGCTTGATGGTAGCTGCTATCCATCGAGACAAAGCATCACCAGGCCTAATGGTATAAGAAATAAACAATCTCTTTTTACCCTGTCGCCGGTTTTTCATAGGCTCCAAATAATACTTCAATGCACTCACAGGGCCAAGAAGTCTATCCGAGTTGTCAGATGACAGAGTACGAGATAAACTGTGAATGACAGTAGGTGGAAACTCTTCCCCCGGAGACTGGTTTTTAGCAAGAAAGATAGGGTCGGTACGTAAAGTGACAGACCCGTCCGAATTGTAATCAACCAAGTCATGCAGGAAAGCATGTATCTCACTGATCCGCCGACAAGCCGCCAGTGAAACCAGATACAGTCTTCCACGTCAAGGCACGAAGACTAGCAAACCTCACCGGCTCATAAGGCGCACCCGTAAGAGCATGTAATACAAGAAAGACATTCCATTTCGGAATAATGGAAGGTCGTTCAACCGTGGATTGCAATGATTTAAGTAAAACATGAAACACCAAGTTTGTAGAAAAGTCACAACATCCACACTGTTTAAGAGTAGTGAAAATAGCAGCTCTGACTTTTCACTGTCGTGACTTGAAGTTTCCTTTCTTGGACCAACGCCAGAAAGTACTCCGCTAAATCGTTGACAGTAGGCGATAAGGGATCAAAATCCCGTGCATTCGCCCAACGAACCCTCATACGACAATGACATTGATAAACCGACTCGGTAAATTTGCGCTTTGCTGAAGAGACGAGATGTGCAATTCTTGTCGAAAAACCTCTGCTTCACAAGGAAGCCCTGATAACTTCCACGCGTGAAGCCGGAAGACCTCCAGCTTCGGATGCCACACCGTCTGACTCAGTCGCTGGCTGAGTAGATCGGGCAACACTGGTAACTGGAACGGGACTGCCACTAACAGTGACAGGAGCTGTGGAAACCAGGGCTGCGCCACCCACAGAGGAGCTATCAACGTCACGTGACAAGGTTCCTGGACCACTTTGGTCAACACCTTGCCGAGTAAGACAGGAGGAGGGAAGGCATAAAAATCCAGTCCCGCCAATCCATACTCAACGCGTCGTACTCCAATGCCAATGTGTCCGGTACTGGGGACACGATCACCGGCAATTGGTTGTTCAACCGTGTGGCAAACATGTCCACCTGTGGACTGGCCCAAACACGGAGAACCACTGCGACCACCCCTTTGTTCAACATCCACTCCGTCTGAACAGGGGTATGTCGACTGAGGGCATCGGATAACACATTCACCGAAGGAGGAATGTGTTTCGCCCACAGAGTCGTCCCTAGTTGGTCGCAGAATTCCAAAATCGCAAGAGCTTTGCAACCCAAAGTCTCCGATTTGGTTCCACCCCAACAGTTGAGATATGCCACTACCGACGTATTGTCGCATCTCAACAGAACACACCGGAAATGAAGACAGGCACGATGCACTGCCTCCATCTCCAAACAGTTGATATGAAGATTCCTCTGAGAGAGATTCCATACCCCTGAAATGCGTTTATCCAACAGATGCGCCCCGTACCCGTGCAGCGATGCATCCGTGAAAAGGATCAGATCCGGAACCCGTCCAAAATCAACGGAACCGATAGGGACATGCACTTGTCCGACAGACACTCCTGTATCGGATGAGTGAACCATGGGCCCAGAGGCACTATCATGTCCCAAATGTGACCGTCCCACCGTGTGGACAAATGCCACTGGAGTGGTCGTTTGAATCGTCTGAACTGCACGATCAATGCAGCCAGAGATTCGAGGTGGCCCAACACCACATGGAGAGATCGTACCATAGTACTTTGCTCCCCCATCAAACGTCACGCGGACGTTTAAAAATTGTCGATACGTGCATCGGTGGGATGAACCGACGCTACCACAAGATCGAAGACCACTCCGAGATATGTGAAAATGTGAGCCGGCGTTAACTCCGATTTGACCTGTTACGGGGATCCTATAATACCCGTAACTGAATAAAACACGATTATCCAAATCTCTCTCCTAACTGTATATCTATTAGATCTCTCTGTATCGGGCAGTCTCGGCTCTAGGTATAATCAGAGATAAGATCTGATATCATTATATATATATACTTAACTCCAAAAGAAACGCGAATACGTAGATTGGAGGTTTTGAGTGCACTCATTGAAATACGTCCCAAAGTTCTTAAAATAATCGTTTCTATGAAAAACTTAAACAATTCGTAAAGATGAGATTTCATGTTATTGACATGTTAAAAATCGAGGTCGCATTGTCATTTGAAATGTCAAGGCCATGGCGCTTCTTCAATGGCGTCACATCCACTCAAACAGGATGTGTCCGCCATTGATCCGGCACACCTCCTACCCATGGAGAGGAAGAGGTTCCTGATGAAGGCCCTGGGCACGTTGTTGTAGGTGTCCACGACGGCCTGGCGGAGCTGCTGCTGTGTCACCACGGGAGCAGGGCGTTGGTTCATCATGCGCTGAACCTCGTCCCACAAGTGCTCGATGGGGTTCAGATCGGGGCTTAAAGCTGGCCAGTCCATTGTGATGATGTTGTGCTGTGCCAGGAATGCCTGGGTGGCATGTGGCCTGGCGTTGTCGTGCTGTAAACCATCTGACGGTGACCCGCGAAAAAAGGCCACCGTGAGCACTTCGTCGATGTAAATGTGCACTGCCGCGTCCTCGAGTGTTGTCGAAGATGACAGGTTGAATCGTCCCCAGGAACTGGCACCCCACAGCATCGGAAGGCCCTCCCAACGGTCCCCTCTCCATTCGAGCATCTGTGAAGCGCAACACGCCTCCACACCCTCAGACGACCGTCGGCCCTACTAAGCAGTAGCGGCTTTCGTAGAAGACGATTTCTGCCACTGTCGGTTCCGCCACTGTCGATGCAGAACAGCCCAGTTGTGTCGTGCAAGGCGGTGTCGCTGTGTGAGACGTTGTCCAATGTACGGTCGACGACAGTTCAGATGGATGGCGATCAGACGACGTCGGTGGGTATGAACCGACGTCTACGAACCGATCACCATGTGAGTTCACGATCGAACTCTGGGACCACGTCCGAGACGTTGTGTTCTGTAGAAATCGGATGAGACGGCGTTAACTCCCGAAAGCACGTGACCTGTCCATTCCGGGATCCTATAATACCCGTTGTACTGTAATAAAACATTGCTGTCAACGTTTCTTTTATACCCAGGCCTGGTAGTGTTTCACGTGCAATTCGCATCTTTCATGATCCACCCGTTTTGCATTCCAATGTATCAATTTCAGCACGTGCGTGAGTCTGTACGGTTTTTTTCTGCTAGGTATACGCTGACAAGATCAGAGATACAGATTCTGATATTTTAAAATTAGTATATATATATATATAAAGCACATTTAGTTCACTAGAAAACACAACAAAACACAATACTCTTTGGAATCTGTATTAACTCTAACGCTGACAAAGTACTTGCCACAGTGGTTAATTAACAACAACAATATAATAACAACCCAGAGCTAATCACTTAATTAGTTCATCTCTAGGTGTCTAGTTTACATAATATTCTAATCACTTCACCGTGATACAACATACACACATGTGATAATTGAGAAACGCTGCCAGGGGAACTTAATTAATAAAGGAATTACAACTCTATTCCTAACTGGTTAATTTTTAATTAACCTTTAACTACTCATTCCGTAACCTTATAATACAGAATTAATACTGGTACATATCACCATAAAGACAATAACCTACAGTTTACCTAGGTCCTCTAGGATGGCTGGCTAAGCTTTAATATTTTAGAACAGTGAAGCCTACAATTTACTTTGTCAGATTACCAGAGACACTGTCTAAATAATATTGGTATAATAGAGTATTAAAATATTTCAATCACATCAAGGTTATACAACAGAGCAGAAATATATATTTACCAAGTCCTGATGGACACGTTCCCCGGGAGCCTTCCAAATGTTTCTCCCCGATATATCTAAAATCCTAGCTATTATAAAATCCGAATATCGCCTGGGGGAACAATGCGGTACCGAATCCCTACATGTGATATTTCCACAGCGACCAAGATGGTATATTTCCTTAGATGACCAGACATACTGTCGCCAGGTCGCTAGCATTACCCGGTCGTAAAACAGAACTCCCGGAGGTATTACGTAACTACTGGCCACATGGCCTCCACAGCTGGTCTAAGTGCATATTGGGACTGCACACGGCCCTCTAAAACAATTAACATCGCCACAGGTGAAAGATAAGAGCATGTTCCGTCACATCACCCAATTGGGAATAAACCCCAATTGCAGGATAGTGTCCAAAACTAACCCGGCATTGGTCCAACACTCCTGTTGCGACGAAGCTCGGATTAACCAATCGTCCAGATAGGTATGCATTCGAACCCCTAACGAATGAACATGACCTACCACCGCTTTTACCACACGTGTAAAAGCATGGGGACTCGTCGCCAACCCGAACGGGAGCACACGAAACTCGTATGCTTTCCTGTCGAAAAGGAATGAATGAATGAATGAATGAATGTTTAACGACACCCCAGCACGAAAAATACATCGGCTATTGGGTGTCAAACTATGGTAATGCAAACAAATAAATAAAGTGATGACCAACACCAATATACAAATTCAAGGTTTAAACAAAAAACAGTGTAAAGAACTGTGCAAAAATACAAATACAAATATCACAGAATTTTACGGACACCGAATTTTACTCCAAACTTCAATTTGTGCTGTATTGGCCATTCTCAAACAGAACGTTACACCCCTGCACCACGGTGAGGTTACAGCACACGCAGGGGCTGTCGAAAAGGAAGCGCAGAAACATCCAAAATGCCTAGTGATAGATTGATAGACGCAGCCCACTCCCCAATCTGAAGCAGGTTCCGGACCGAATGAACAGTTTCCATTTTCATGGGCGAAGAAAAGATGAGAATAAAATCCTGGAGTGTCCAGACTGACTCACTGGATGGCCCCTTTGTCGACAACTCGGCAATCATACTCTCCACTAAAACGCGCCGATCCGCGGACGGTAACGGCGGCATTCTCGGAGTGGAAGTAAGAGGGGGGCTCGAAGAAAAGGGTATTTTGTAACCGTGTCGAACGACCGACAGAACCCAAGGGTCGAGACCCGGCAGGTTGCACCATTTTCGAAAGAAATGGCGGAGCCTGCCCACCACGGGTATGGTTGCTAACGGTACCTCCGAAAGCAACTGCCGATCGTTCACGTACCCTCACCCCAACCGCTTACCACCCGTAGGCGCAACGCCTTTGGTGGATTGAGAACGGAACGAAGTACGACGTTTGCGTCCTCGCTTAGTGGAAGACGGGTTGTTACCTGGTTGCCTCCTAGTGTCAGGAACCCTAGGGATCTGAGCAGCCTGTAAAAAAGCAGCCTTTTTCACAGGCGCAGGCTTCAACCCCGGAAACGTGGACCGACATTTACCAGAGGTTGAAGGGCGAGACTGGTCGTGACAAATCCTTGTCTAGGACAATATTAAAATCGGGACCAAAAAGTAATTTTTCTCGTACCGAACGTGTACGAAAAAACGTCTTCGCAACGTTTGACAACTCAACCCCGCCAGGTAATGGTCACGGCGTAACAAAAGACTGTTCGCAAACAACCGGCCAGATAGCTTTTGACGCAGCCTCCAAACAGCCTTTCGCCATCGCGGGAAGACTCTCGACAGCCTTATCTAAGCCAAATAGGAACGTATCTAAATGGTTATTAATCTGGAACATCAACTTAGCCAGCCGTTCGAACGATTCCAGATCCGCGATTGGCAATGACACATGCGGCGATGGGGAACAAGCGGCTCGCACACTAGCGGGAACGACTGCCAGGTGTTCGAGAAAATCTGCCCCCGTCTCCACGAAAAATGTGCGCTCCTGTTAAGATTTTCCCCGTAGGCAGTGCCGTTGGGTACTCATCAACACCTACTCCCAGGATACGATCACTGCCAGTGATCAACGCATCAATGTCACCAAGTGAACTGTGCGCCTCCTGAGCAAGTGGTAAACCAGACTCCTCACGAGGAGTAACCAAATTCAAGGAACCCAAAGGAGACAACCTTGAATGTAGGCTGGGCCTCAACATGAGGTATAGCGTCCCCGCATACCTGGTCCCTGACAAAAGCCAGAACCGCTGGATAATCGCACTCCTCCTCTACCTCCGAACTGGAGTGAGAGAGAGCTGGGTCAGCGACAGAACCCGGTCCAACCGACGCTTCTTCTGAAGCCAGGTCACTGTCCATTGGATCTCACACAGCCTAACATAATCTTCACCAAACACTAACTCTTGGACAGTTTGTATAATAACTTGGTGCCTCAATGACTCATTAAAACTAGCTAATCTTATCTTAACCCTCGCCAAAGCCTAACTGGTAACACTAACTCTAGGACAGCTAGTGTATAATAACTTGGTGCATGATATATACCCAATGACACATTAAAACTAGCTAACCTTATCTTAACCCTAACCAACTTGTAACACTACCTCTAGAACAGTGTATAATAACTTAGTGCCTATTATATACCCAATGACTCATCAAAACTAGCTATCTTAGCCCTCACCAAACCCTAACTTGTAACACTACCTCTATAACAGTGTATAATAACTTAGTGCCTATTATATAACCAATGACTCATTAAAACTAGCTAACTGTATATTAACCCTTACCAAACCCTAACTTGTAACACTAACTCTAGGAGAGTGTATAATGACTTGGTGCCTATTATATACCCAATGACTCATTAAACCCTAACTGGTAACATGTACTAACTCAATGAGAGTGTATAATGACTTGGTGCCTATTAAATACCCAATGACTCATTAAAACTAGCTAACCGTATCTTAACTATCACCAAACTCAAACTGGTACAACTAACTCTAGCACAGTGTATACAATCTGATTAAAATTAGCTCTATATACTGGTCTTAACCAGTAGAGCTAACAGCATTGCGTGGACTCCCATGTCCATGTGACATTTCATCTATAAATAATAATTTAAATATCGACCAATTACACTTCACCTTTTATAGCGTTATTCGGGAGCATACAAATTCTAAAAGTATGGGGCGAGACTATTTATGTAATAGGCAAAATTGTTGATCTATTTCAACATTGAAAAAACAGGGGGAAAAGTGTAGTAATAAACCCTGGATTGTATACTAGTATAAACAAATTTTATGGCTATACCATCACGTTTTTTTTCCGTCTTGAAATGAATTTTATATAGAAATTAGTTTCAGACATACTTCGTAATTCACCCGAATCATTTCGTTACTCTCGGCATAATCCCGAATGTTTTCAAATTCTTTTCAAATTACTGGCATGATTTTGCAAGTAACGTTTTGCTTGGTCGAATTAAAGGTCAACTGGACATGAGCTCCTATGGGCTGCTGTTAGATCAACATGTAATAGTGGAGCTAATTTTAATTACATTGACAGTGTATAATAACTTTGTGCCTATTATATACCCAATGACTCATTAAATGTATCTAACCTTATCTTAACCCTCACCAAACCCTAACTGGTAACACTAACTTTAGAACAGTGTATAATAACTTAGTGCCTATTATATACCCAATGACTCATTAAAACTAGCTAACCGTATCTTAACCCTCGTCAAACCCTAACTGGTAACACTAACTCTAGGACAGTGTATAATAACTTAGTGCCTATTAAATACCCAATGACTCATTAAAACTAGCTAACCGTATCTTAACTATCACCAAAACCTAACTGGTAACTCTAGAACAGTGTAAATAATAACTTAGTGCCTATTATATACCCAATGACTCATTAAAACTAGCTAACCGTATCTTAACTATCACCAAACCCTAACTGGTAACTCTAGAACAATGTATAATAACTTAGTGCCTATTATATACCCAATGACTCATTAAAACTAGCTAACCGTATCTTAACTATCACCAAACCCTAACTGGTAACTCTAGAACAATGTATAACAGTGTATATATACCCAATGACTCGGTGCCTATTAAATACCCAATGACTCATTAAAACTAGCTAACCGTATCTTAACTATCACCAAACCCTAACTGTTAACACTAGGACAGTGTATAATAACTTGGTGCCTATTATATACCCAATGACTCATTAAAACTAGCTAACCGTATCTTAACCCTCACCAAACCCTAACTTGTAACACTAACTCTAGGACAGTGTATAATAACTTGGTGCATGCTATATACCCAATGACTCATTAAAACTAGCTAACCATATCTTAACTATCACCAAACCATAACTGGTAACACTAGCTCTAGAACAGCGTATAATAACTTGGTGCCTATTATAATATATACCCAATGACTCATTAAAACTAGCTAACCGTATCTTAACTATCACCAAACCATAACTGGTAACAATAACTCTAGAACAGCATAAATAATAACTTAGTGCCTATATATACCCAATGACTCATTAAAACTAGCTAACCGTATCTTAACTATCTCCAAACCCTAACTGGTAACTCTAGAACAGTGTATAATAACTTAGTGCCTATTATATACCCAATGACTCATTAAAACTAGCTAACCGTATCTTAATCCTCACCAAACCCTAACCCTAGAACAGCGTATAATAACTTGGTGCCTATTATAATATATACTCAATGACTCATTAAAACTAGCTAACCATATCTTAACTATCACCAAAACCTAACTGGTAACTCTAGAACAGTGTAAATAATAACTTAGTGCCTATTATATACCCAATGACTCATTAAAACTAGCTAACCATATCTTAACTATCACCAAACCCTAACTGGTAACAATAACTCTAGAACAGTGTAAATAATAACTTAGTGCCTATTATATACCCATGCAATGACTCATTAAAACTAGCTATCCGTATTTTAACTATTACCAAACCCTAACTGGTAACACTAACTCTAGGACAGTGTATAATAACTTCGTGCCTATTATATACCCAATGACTCATTAAAACTAGCTAACCGTATCTTAACCCTCACCAAACCCTAACTTGTAACACTAACTCTAGGACAGTGTATAATAACGTGGTGCATGCTATATACCCAATGACTCATTAAAACTAGCTAACCTTACCTTAACCCTTACCAAACCCTAACTGGTAACACTAACTCTAGAACAGTGTATAATAACTTCGTGCCTATTATATACCCAATTACTCATTAAAACTAGCTAACCGTATCTTAACCCTCAGCAAACCCTAACTGGTAACACTAACTCTAGGACAGTATATAATAACTTGGTGCCTATTATATACCCAATGACTCATCAAAACTAGCTATCTTAAAGGAAATATGTCACGTGACCTATATTTGGCACCAACCATGTACAATTAATTATAAATTGAATCACCTAAAAAAAAAAAAAAAAAAAAAAAAAATTAATTACTTAAAATATCTCCATAAAACCCCCCCAGATACGAGCTCTTAGCGGAAATTGCCGATCTTTAATGAGCAGGGCAATCATGAGGTCCGTGACGTCAGAGACGCATCGCTTGATCTGAAGCCTTACACTTAAAAGCATTAGTCCGTACCACTCATAAAGAATCTAAGACTTGCACAGCTTACCAAAACAATGAGTGTTCGTTCGCAAAACGTTTTGCCGTATCAATTTGAGCTGTTAGTAAATGAAGAAAGACACACATTTACTTACAGCAGTGATACTAAAGAAAAAACGGATAGCGAGTCGGAGGGTGGAGAAACCGATGGTGCCAGACCAGACCGGTCGACCAATTTACAGCCCGGAGCCCGAAAGTAACCCGGAGACAAAACCAAAACTCGGATGCTAATGCCGAGGTGTATACTGTTCATATTTAGCATAAAGATACACCTCGATATGATGTATTTAAATATGTAAAAAATATAAATGTAGGACAAACATTTTTTTCTCGAAAATATAGCATTTTTCATGTACATAATGAAATCTGCATGCACAGTGTAAACAAACGCTCTAATTTACAAGGCGCTTCACTTTCTTTAACCGGACTTGTAAAACAACATAAATTACTTGAGTATAATCAACTTTTTAACTAAATATATTTCAATTTGTATCAATAGAACGAAATGAGATTATAGTATTTTTCTCTCTTTAAAACCCCCCAGCATATTATTAGGCCTATTGGTAGGGTGCGTTAGAGGAAAAACGACCACTCACGATACCCATGTGATAATTTTCTTTTCTTTGGTACTACGTAATTGGTCAGTTTTGTAATTTTAGATGGGAAAGTCTACTTAATCAAAGGTTTTACAGCATTATTTACAGTAATGAAGCAGGGCGGCTGATATTGTCCATTAACATTGTACTATAGTCGCGACAGGTTACGCCACACTACCGTGTGATCTTAAAAAACTGGCAAGTATTTTGTACGTATGTCTAGACAGTGGTAATCACTTACCTGGTCGATACCATGCAACATACACCTGCCAATCAGGAATCACATGTGCAGGCCACGGAAAGAAAGGACCAATTAACTAAAATAACACTCTGATCTCAAGTCAGCACGTGGATGAAACATAATAGTTATTTCGACACCGACAGTAGTGGTTTATTTTGTATTGAACTTCGTGTTACTTTGGGGTTCGGGCGATGAGGAACATTTTTGTGACGTACTCCGCCCGAAGATTAAAATCATATTTAAATACATCGTACCGAGATGTATCCTCATGCCAAATCCTATGTTTGTATATGCCATATTTAATGAATTATTGACGTTTCCTTCTTCGGACGGTGAATACAGATTTTGTTATGTAGGCCTAACATGAAAAATATCTTCTTTTTCAAAAAAAATTCGACATTTTTGTTTTAACATATATAAATACATCATGCTGAGGTGTATCTTTGTGCCAAATATGTACAATGTACATCTCGGCATTCGCAACCGAGTACTGTTTTTGTCTCTGGGTAACGTTCGGGCTCCGGGCTGTAAATACTAAAATAGGCTGACACCAAAGTACTATGCGGTGTTGGTGTCTAATTTTTTATTTTGCGATAAAATACACGCGTCTTTCTTCGGATACAATCCTTTGGAAAATCGTAAAAAGACAATCCTGATCGTTTAAACTGTTTATTTTTACACCCAAAGGCCGCGCAGTACGGCACTGCTGGACTGAAAAGATCGTAAGGCCCTTACTCCATATATAAACAGTTAATGACAATGGAAGAGTACAGCGGCTCTGACGTCACTACCCTTTTTTCCTGTACGCTCACGAATAAATATGCATAAATCGTACTTTGATACTGATTGGCGTAATTTCTTCATTTTAAGTTAACTACGCATATTTTATTGTTATAAACATATTTGTATATTATTTTTATATAATTTTGCTTTTAAAATGAGCTATAATATGGTCTCGTGACATGTTTCCTTTAACCCTCACGAAACCCTAACTGGTAACACTAACAGTATATAATAACTTGGTGCCTATTATATACCCAGTGACTCATTAAAACTTCCTAACCTTATCTTAACACTCACCAAACCCTAACTGGTAACACTAACTCTAGGACAGTGTATAATAACTTGGTGCCTATTATATATACTGTTACTGTATCTTGTAGTCACCATTTATTATTTCTATATTTTTAGTTAGTGTCTTTTATTTTACAATATCACTAACCCACCTCAGTTTACTAATCGTCAGCTATTACATGTCAATTATTTGGTATTGATTGCAAACCAGACTAACTCACGTTCTTTCTATCTGTTACTAGTATACTGTGGTCACCATTTATAATTTATATAATGTTTAGTGACATGGCAAATATTTTGTAATTCTGACATATAGTGTTAAAGGGATATTCCTGAGCTGCAATTTTTAAGATATTATCAACTAAGAGAGACTTTTTAACGATTGTAATTACATATCAAACATATTTTTCTGCATAAAATATTAGTGGCTGTATATTAAATGTGTTGCTGATCGTTTTAATATTTGTACTAGGTTAATTTCATTTTATTTCCTAAAATATATTCTTTTCGTACATATGAAATTATTTGAAAACAAATTCCAGTTTGGGCTTCTTACAAATATTAAGATGACCAGAAACACATTGAATATACATACACTGATATTTTAAACAAGAAAATATATTTAATATATATATGTTTAATTGTAGAAATATTTTATTAGTCAGAAACATCCTACAATGCAGCAAAGTCAGGAATGTCCCTTTAAAGGAAGGGAGAATCAAGGCATTTGGCCTGGTATGCATATTCAACGATATATAATGCACATTATTGCTTAATATCAACAAGTATAATTGTATAATTAATTAATAAAACGGTTAAATGTGACGGCTATTATATATAACGGGCGCAGCCATTTTGTACCATCCCAGTGAATACGCCCTCTGGCGAGCTGGTTGTTAGGTAATACCTAACGTTTCACGTCAGGAATTCGTCTTCGAACTGAAGAAACAAAACATACCTGATTTTTGCAGATGTATCGCAATGTTCTGTTATAATATCCATCCCAGTAACATAGCATCGTGTATATGTGGTTTATTTTTCAATACAAAATAAACCACTATTGTCAAAGTGTTGAAATAACTGCATTATGTTTTGTATATAAATTAACCCACGTACTGAAATAATAGTCGGAGTGTTTGTTTGGTTAATTGGTCATTTTTTTCCGTGGCCTGTACCTGTGGTTCTTGATTGGCATGTGTATATTTAGACGGTCCCCAGACACTGTGTCTAGACACACTAAAAAGACGTGCCTCTTATTAAGATCACAGGGTATCGTGCGATAACCTCAAATCGTAATGGACCTTACCAGCCGTCCTGCTGCTTTATTACTGTAAGTAATTCTGTAAAACCCTAAGTAGACTTTCCCATCTAAAATCACAAAACTGACCAATTGCGTAGCCCCAAAGAAAAGAAAATTATCACTTGGGTATCGTGAGTGGTCGTTTTTGCTTGAACGTAGCATACCAACAGGCTTAATAATATGCATTTTTTTCTTAGGATTTTTTTAAAAAGAAAAATATTATAACTCCATTTCGTTCTATTGATGCAAATTGAAATTTATTACCCATATGGGCTCAAATATACGGGGTAAAAAAATTTCGATCTCTGCACAGTGTGCAGATTGCTTCTACAGTCACTGATTGGCTGGCTTCAAAAAGACAAGATTTGATTGGCAATTACATACTGCCGGGACTACTTTTTGTTCATTCATGATTCCATTCATCGGTCAAACTATTACTACGAACTTCAAATATTTTTTTACGATACGAACATTTACGGAATTAAAAATCAAAATATATGTACAAATGTTTAAAAATGTTTTTATTTTATTATTTTGACTGGATTTTTTTGGAACTATTCTTTGGTGGATACTGTTGGGTGTGCACCGGTAACGGCGCGTATGAATATATTGTTATGGCTGGTAGAGCTTGTTAGTTGTTACAGCAGCGAGAACGTAAATATACTTTTAAAATCGTTAAAGATTGACAATGGGTAATAAAGAGAATAACCAACTCACTACGAGGAATTATGGATTATCTGTCCCTCGTGAATTAATGCTGTAAAACATTAATTCACTCGGGACAGATAATCCGTAATTCCTCGTAGCTCGTTAGTTATTCTCTAAATATTTAGTTAAATAGTTTATTATACTATCAAGTCATTTATGTTGTTTTACAACAGGTTAATGAAAGCGAAGCGCCTTGTCGTAAATTAGAGCGTTTGTTTACACTGTGCATAGGGCAGATGGACGGAGCTGACGTCATTTCGCCCCAAGCTATACCAACGGACGTCACATAAACGAAACAAAATGGCTGCCCCCAGTTAATTAGCAGGAATAATCATAGTTTTTTTTTTATTAACTCTAAAATTACGCGTTTTTTATTTGTTAAAGTGTCAGTGTGTGTTGGTGGTCCGGGTATGCATCTTTCCAACACATAAATCTCTTCTTTGAGTTTACTCTACCTTTAAAGATGAAACTCACTACACTTTTCATTAGTAGCAAGGGATCTTTTATATGCATTTTCCCAGATAGGTCAGCACATACCACGGCTTTGATATACTAGTTCAGGGGTGTAGCGTGATCTGGACCTGGGGGTGGGGGTGGGGGGTGGGGGGTGTTTGAATATGAACCAAGTGGACCCTTTTTCTATTTTGTTTTTGCAGCACCAGAAACCCCATATGTATAAACTTGTATGTTTTAGTTCTGAAAGCTGACCGTTTGTTTCAGCAGTGGGAGGGTTCGTCCAACTCCCCCAGGCTACACCCCTGTAGTTCTGGTGAACTGGCTGGAACGAGAAATAGCCCAATGGGCACACCGACGGTCGTCGATCCTAGAATGTCGGTGCTTTAGGCAAACACTTTACAATTGGGATGTCCCACGCTTATGTGTGTTCGAGAAATGCACGTGGCTATACATAGTGCAACGTGCATGTATAAATTTCCATCATGCACGGAAGAGTTGGTGTGAGCATATAAAAGATGACTTACTACTAACGATAAAATGTAGCGGATTTCCTCTCTAACACAATGATAAAATTACCAAATATTTTACATCCAACTTAATTGAATATTCAATCATGAATAATTAATTTTTAAAATCACCAATCCCATGGTTAGTGGATTTTTTTTTTAAATTCTAGAAGACCTGGGTTTTACTTTTAGATACTCTCGAGTGCCAAATAAACATACACCTACGTTTATTAAATTTGTGAAAAAAATTTGATGTCTACGCTTATTCAGCGCCCTACGTTTAATTACATCTTTAAAAAATGTAACCCCCTACGCTAATTCGGCACCCAACGCTTATTACAATTCTTAATTTACAGGGCAAAATATTTCACGAGAACCGTTGTCGCATGTCGGTTACGCAACTTTAAAATCATGAGAACCGCCATTCGGTTACGAGGTGAACAATTACATTCTAAAAATAAAAGTACCATATATCAGTAACAGAAGTGAAAACCAGTTTATGTTTTTAAATACATTTGAACCACCAATGTACCACAGAACCGTAGTTCAAGTGTTTTAGGATTAGGTAGATCTAACTGATCGGTTACGAGGACTATATTCACGTAACCGAACAATTGGTTACCTGAGTAAAACTCACGTGAACTGACTTCCAGT